>NC_058414.1:21247936-21266125 GCF_002201575.2 Neomonachus schauinslandi | reverse complement strand
AGAAAGAAAGAAAGAAAGAAAGAAAGAAAGAAAGAAAGAAAGAAAGAAAGAAATGAAATCCCCTACCTTCCAAGGCATGAGAGGTTAAAATCTGGATGAGGGGGTTGCTCATGAGAGGCGATGGTGGGCAAAAGCTTCCGTATTAAGATTCAGTTTGTGTAGTTTTTTAAAAATAGTTCCTAGCAGGAGGGTGAATCAGAGACTTCCTAAGGCAGTGAAGGGAAGGAAATATTCTTATTCCTGTCCCGTCTAATAGTCAACCGTGCAGCTGCGCTTAAGTCAGTGGCTATCATTCTTTCTTGTGCACCATCTACTGGGAGGTGGTGAGGGGTGAAAAGTGTACATTATCTTTCCTGTTCATATAATTGCAAGAGTTGCCCTCCACAAGTTCCCAGAATTAGTCCTGTGTGTTAGCATTTTATAGAGCCTTTTACAATGAGATAATTTCCCTTGGAAAACTTCGTCCATAATAGCTTTCATTGTCCAAATAGTTTCCCAAAGGCTAGCCAACTTTGAGATTTTATCTTCATCATTGATGAATATTTATTAAACATCTCTTTCTGGATACACCATTAAGAGCATGCTTTGTTTTTTCAAACTGCAACTTCCCCCAACTTGTAAATAGCAGCAAAATCATTCTGGAATAATAATAATCACAGCTAACCTTTATAGCCAGATATAACTTCTTCAGCAGAGCTTTATACATATTATCTCATTTAATTCTTATGTAAGAACTATATGAAGTAGGTTCTATATTTTCTTTATTTACAGATGAGGAAACTGAGGTTTAGAGAATTTTATTAATTTGCCCCAGTCACATTATATTTATTTATTTTTTCAGTTTATTTTCTTATTTAAGTAATCTCTACACCCAACATGGGGCTCACACCCATGACCCTGAGATCAAGAGTCGCACATTCCACCAACTGAACTAGCCAGGCACCCTGCCCCAGGCACATTTAAAAAATATTGATGCCTGGGTGCCTGGGTGGCTTGGTCAGTTGAGCATCTAACTCTTGATTTCAGCTCAGGTCATGATCTCAGGGTCGTGAGATAGAGCCCCATGTCAGGGGCTTGGAGCATGGAGCCTGCTTGGGATTTTCTCTCCTTCTCCTTCTGCTCATCCCATAGAGCCTTCTCTCCCTTAAAAAAAACAAAAACAAAAACAAAAACTGATGCCTGGCCTGGATCTTACCTTCAGAGATTCTGGTTAAGTTGATCTAATGGGAAGCTTGAGAATCTGTGAGTCCCAGGTGAGTTTAATGTACTCTCAAAGTAATGAGAAGCAGGGCTCCATTGGGTTGTCCGTTATGGTAGCCACTAGCTACATGTGGCCATTTAAGTTAATTAAAGTTAAATAAAAAAGAGTTCCTCAGTCACAGTAGCTACATTCTGAGTGCTCAATAGTCACATGTAGCTAGTGGCTACCAATTTGGACAGCGCATGTATAAAACATTTCCATTATCAAAGAAAATTCTATGGATGGGACAAGCTTTATAGAGTCTATGCACATCCCATGTCACCTTGCTATGTCTTTATCTCCCCCCGCCCCCACTTTGGGCTTGGGAAAGGGAAATAAGCCACAACCGAATTTGGAAATATTTGCTTATGAGGTCTAAAGATGGCTCTTGGTGTAAGTAATTAGGTACATTTATTCTACACCTCACTTTAACTTTCTTCAAAACAAAAATGATGACCTCCATTCTCTAAAGGATGATATGTGGAGGAATTTGCTAGAATGGGGGATATAACCTTCTTTATGTTGTTGACATTTCATATTCATGTCTCAGGATAGATGCCTACAAGAAGAATTTGGGTCGACAGGTATGAATATATTTAATCCTCCACAAAACTATATTTCAGAGAGGTTGTACTAGTTTCCTCCTCTATTATTTGAGAATGCTCTTCCTGCTGCTCCCTTAACAGAATTGATTATCATTTTAAAAACTTTGCTAATGGGAAAGGAAAAATACGGTGCCTTTAAAAAATTTTTATTTTGTTATTACCAGAGCGGCTGAAGTTTTAACTATGTTTGCTAAATAGTTCTTTCTCCTTGTGATCGTAGAACATAAAAGAGGAGGATGAACCAGTAGTTTTTTGCTGGTAGTATGTTTACTTTATGAAAGTAGTCCAAGTGGTACATGGAACTTCTTTAACTGTTATAATTACTATTTTTGTTTATGCTTTAGTATAGTGTTACTTTGATTCTTAGTGAGTCTGCTGTAATTTTAAAGAGAAGTTATTATTGTGTACTCAATAAGCATAACAGTAATTTTACATCTAACAGAATTGCTACTATTTTTACCTGATAAAATTTTTCTTTTTTTTGTTATTTTCCATCTAAGATACTGCAATAAAATGTACTTCTAACAATATGGTGCGGTTTTAAATGTTAGTAAAAATGGTCACAAATGATAAACATTATAACAGAATGCTCATTAATGTCCTTAAATAGCCTTCTTAGAGAAAAATGGGCTTTTTTTTTTTTTTACCACCATGATTCTTTGATAAAGGACCTAGTGTAGTATAATAGAGGAAATATTGTTATTCACTGAAGTAGAGTAATGATTGAATTCACACAGCTAGTTAATTTTAGCTCTGGGACTAGAACCCAGCTTTCTAGACCCTGGTCAAGTTCCTTTCCACCCTGGAAATCTCCTGTTTCAGGTAATCACATAAATGTTAGCACTAGAAGTATCAGTTTTGGCATAATGCCCTCCATGGTAGGTCTTTGATGAGCTTATCTAGTCTACATATCTAGCAACAGCTGCTAGAGATGATGGACATATTCCACATTGGACTGTTCATCATATTCTAGAGGAGGTGAAGGCTGAGAGTGTTCTGGAGTGATGGGGTAAGTGAAGGTGGTCAGGGCTCATCTGGAAAAACCACTTTGTGCCAGGAGTTCTCTCCTTTGCACTTGGGCCAAGGTTCTCAGTGACCCAAATATGGGTGGGTGTGGGCCAACACATACTTGCTCTTATTGCCCCAGTTTGCCTTCCAATTCCAGATAAAAAAGGAGACTGGAAACTGTCTGTAAAGAGGATACGCATTTTGGTAAACTGGGGTCTATAACTATTGGTAATGGCCAGAAGGCAAGCTAAATAAGAGAGCAGGGCAATATGTGTATATTAGGAGAATCTCTTTTGTAAACTCCTCTAGACTCCCATGATTTCGTATGCAAGAGTGTATTTCTATTCCTTTTCCTATTCTTCAGTAGCTTACCACAGTGCGTTACTTATGTGTGTGCTGAGTAATTGTTGAATTGAAATTTCTTAGCAGCTTGTTTTTTTTTTTTTTTTTTTTTTTTTTTTTTTTTTTTTTTTTTTTTTTTAAAGATTTTATTTATTTATTTGAGACAGAGAGAATGAGAGAGACAGCACATGAGAGGGGGGAGGGTCAGAGGGAGAAGCAGGCTCCCCGCCGAGCAGGGAGCCCGATGCGGGACTCGATCCAGGGACTCCAGGATCATGACCTGAGCCGAAGGCAGCCGCTCAACCAACTGAGCCACCCAGGCGCCCCTCTTAGCAGCTTGTTAATAAACCATTTTTAGAATTTGGGAATAATCTATGAGGTAAGTTGAGGCAGAACATCTAAAGCAAGAGAAGTAAGGTTAAGTGGCTTAGGAAACTTTATTTGTCTATGATTCTTTTCAGCTCTACTAAATAATACCTTCTTACTTCTAGGAACTTTGTGTGTATGTTACAGTCCGAAGTTTGACTCTTGGGAAAAAATCACGTATTCAGTGTTTTACTTTCATAAAGGTACATGTCATTTATTCTTAATTTTTTATTTTTACCTAATCACTTTTTCCAAATAGTAGCAAGTTACATAAATTTTAAGGTCCTACTACCTTGTAATAAATTTTATCAGTACATTCTATACCTGTATGCCTATGTAATACATGTTTCCTAAAAAAATTCACTAATGATGAATACAGTTAACCCTTGAACCACATGGAATTAAATAGCACAGATCCACTTACATGCAGGGTTTTTAAAAAAATACAGTATAGTACTGTGAATGTATTTTCTCTTCCTTATAATTTTTCTTAATTACATTTTTCTTTTTCTTTCTTTTAATAACATTTTTCTTTACTGTGAGAATACAGTACACAATACATACAACATATAATTGTATTAATTGACAGTTTATGTTATCAGAAAGGCTTCTGGTCAGCAGTAGGCTCTTCGTAGTTAACTTTTGACTCCCCAAAAACTTACATGTGGATTTTTGACTGCTCAGGGGTTTGCACCCCTAACCTCCCTGTCGTTCAAGGGTCAACTGTATTGAGTTAGCTAATATTTTTATATTATTTTCCCGACCTATATTTTTTTTCTAGGCCTGTAGGTAGACCAATCCTTATAGACATATTTGTCCAAATATGTCTATTTGTGTTTGTTTGCTTTTTTATTATTACTAGTTGGAAAACATCAGTATATTTAACTTACAAGGTCACATAGAGTTTTAGTTAAAAGCATCCATCAGCTCAGATCTCAACAGGTCCTAGACCTAAAATACCTTTATTTCGATTCCCACATCTGCAGCCCAGGAAACTGATTTGTCGGCAGTCAGCCTACAGGGACAAGTGCCCAAGCTATTCTAGTTCTGTAGTTGGCCAGTGTGCCCTTTAATAGTTTTAGTCTGAACCGTGCTAAGGCGCATTTATTTTGCTTGTTTAGTTCCTTAAAATTACTATTTATGTAGTACATACTGTGGGTAGAATTAATTTTTTTAATTAAAAAAAAAAAACCATGCCAGACCACAGCAGAGTTTATTCTGCAGGAGTGCCTAACAGTATCTTCAGTAGTTAGAAATCTACATAAAAAAGGTTTAACAGCTCAATAATGAAGAAACTAAAAGCCACTTCAGAAGTAGACATGCTTTAATAGCATAAGTTGGATTTTTCTTTTATGGAAAGTTTTCATACATTTTTCTAATGATTAATATAATGGTTAAAACCATAAATAAAAGTTTAATGAAAGTTTTCTTAAGGGTTACTAATTCTGATGAAGAGTTAGAAAAGTGGAGAGTGAAACCCAGTACATTGATTTAGCTGATAGTCTACTGCCCTTCTAAATGACTGAGAGAAGTCCCAGAAGCTCTTAATGACGACAAGAACATGAGGTAAACCATGAGGGCCAGTGAGCCACCTGGTCTCCTCCATCTCTTGGATCTTGTAGATTCCTTCAGATCCTTCTGTCTCTGCACAACCCATCTTATCAGATCTAATATTATACAACAAGCCCAGAACAACGATTGGATCCTGATTGCACTGTAATCTACCTTCTGTGTGAGCTTTTAGAGAATGATAGAGAACCATGAAATCTGGAAGTCAGAGACCCTTGCTAGGTCAGTCTCACAGCTCGTAAAGGTTAAGAGTATTACATAGGGCAATAGCCTTGGGTGGAATTACGGCTCTTTGTTTCTTACCATTCTTTCCTGGGCTTCCTGTTCTCTCTCCACAGGGCACAGCAAGACCTTCACTGCTGCTCTTGGGAGTGTTGACTCACACGTGACTAAGGGCCTTACTTTTCTCAACCTTGGTGAGTGAGAGAGAGATGCATCTCTCTGCTCTGACCCTCCTTTCGAGTACATGTGATAGTCAGCCTTTTATATCTCATTTTCTTATCTGTGCACCCCATTTTCTCCAGCCTCTGTAGGACTTGGATTGTGATGACAACCACTGACCTTTTTGAAGCCTGAGAGGGGAAGGTTTTCTCTGGAAACCTTAGCACCCCTAACTTCTCTGTTGTTCAAGGGTCAACCGTATTAAGTTAGTTAATGTTTTCATAATATATTTTTTCCTGACCTATATCTTTTTCTAGGCCTACAGACCAATCCCAATGAACATATTTGTGTCCCCCATTCAGATCAGCCTTTTGGGGAGGGGATGCACCTCCCTTTTTAGAGAAGCTAGGCTGTGAGCTTTCCTATGTTTTTAGTAGTAATCCTAAAAAGCCATTTGTTAGTATAAAAATGATGACAGGGGTGCCTGGGTGGCTCAGTCAGTTAGGCATCTGCCTTCAGGTCAGGTCATGATCTTAGGGTCCTGGGATCGAGCCCCATGTCCTTCTTTTTTTTTTTTATTTTATTTTATTTTTTTATTTTTATTTTTATTTTTTTTAAAGACTTTATTTATTTATTCATGAGAGACAGAGAGAAACAGAGGGAGAAGCAGGCTCCCAAGGAGCGGGAAGCCCGATGCGGAACTCGATCCCAGGACTCTGGGATCATGACCTGAGCCGAAGGCAGACGCTTAACCATCTGAGCCACCCAGGTGCCCAAGCCCCATGTCCTTCTTCCCTCCCCCACCATGCCCCCACTTGTTCTCTCTCTCTCTCTTTCAAATAAATAAATCTTTTAAAAAAAAATGATGCCAGTGAATGGGATGGTCCCTAAAAGCCTATGAGAAATAATACATCATGTTGTCCCTTGATTCTAGAGAGGACAAAGTTCTTTGAGAAATTGCCCATTCCCTGTTGCTAATTGCTAAGAGCTTCCAAGTCATATAAATGATTTAGGGATCAGCTTGAATGTGTTGATTTTCATTGAGTAAATATAGTAAGGGAACTTGAGTGTTAGGTTTGAACATATTAATGGAGTCTATAATGAAGAAAATCAAGAAAGGGTTTATTGTACCAACCTACCAAAAGCTGCTTTTCCATATCAGTTGGGATGAGGGGCACATACAGGTTAGCACAAGACTAAGTAACAGAACTATTACTTGCCCACCTATGGGACATGGCACAATATTCAAAAAAGAAAAACTTCAGGTTTAGAGCACGTGATTCTTTAATATGTTTTCCTATTCCTGTTCCCCAGTCTGTCTACTATCACGATAAAGGTTTAGGAAGGTGTGATATGAGGGATCTGGGCGAAATGAGAACGAAAATGATAAAGTTCATAAAAAAGATTTTTCTTTTGAACAATACTATAGATGAGGTGAGATAGCGAATGCTGAGTGGGCCAGTATGTGGTAAATGTTAACATGAGCTTTGAACCTGTGGGAAATTGCCTTAGAGAGGGCTGATTCTACGGCTTCCTGTGGTAAGAGAGATAAATATAAGGTTTCCTGGGTCTGAGACTTGATTCTTATCAGAGAATGCTACATCAACATCCCATCTCAACAGTGATGTGGGAAACTTTCCACTAAAAAAAAAACTTAGCATTTTGTGAGGTCAAAGATAGCCTTCCTTTTTTTCCCCCTGAGAATGACTCTAGAAAAGGGCAGGCATGATTTAATCTATGGTCTTCAGACTGTGGAGTCGGCAGAAATCCTAGAGCTTTGTAAAATAGGCTCTTGCATAAGTTATGTTTCCTTCCTATACGCATTTTATCTTCTTGGCACAAAATTATACCCAAGATTAAAACTAGGTAATTTTTATGACAACAGTATTGCTTTTTGAGTGATGTCTTTTTTTCCTATTAATTGCATGCACTTGTCCTAAATTGTCACCCTGTTAAAAGGGACTTATATTGATTAAAATATTAAAAAAGAGAGTTTTGGAGAAGTTTTCCATAAACCCAAACACCTCTATATAAGAAAGATATGTTTGTTAATAAAAACCTACTATTTTAAAAATGAATACTATATGCTAAGCATGTTGTTTCGGGTATCTTGATCCTTACAACAATCCTGCTTGGTGATGTTATCCTCATTATACAGATAATGAAACTGAGGCTCAGAAAGGTGTGTGCCCAGGCTCCTTTTGGTGTTTCTTATCAGAGGCACTGTGTTAGTTTCTTATTGCTGCTATAACAAATTATCACAGATTTAGGGCTTAAAACAACATAAACTTTGTCTTTTGGTTCTGGAGGTCAGAATTCTGAAATGAATTTTGAGGGGCTAAAGTCAAAGTGTGGGTAGAAATGGTTCCTTCCGGATATTCTGGGAAGGAATTCATCCTTGGCCTCCTCCAGCATCTCGATGCTAGCATTTCTTGGTTTATGACCACATCACTCCCATCTCTTTCATCCTTGCATGATCCTCTCCTCTGTAGTCCACTCTCCCTCGTCCTCCCTTCTGTAAACATATTTATGGTTACATTGAGTCCACTTGAATACTCCAGGATACTTTCCACATCCCAGGATCCTTGATCCCATCTGCAAAGTGCCTTTTATCACTTCAGGTAACATATTCACAGGCTCTGGGATTAGCACATGAACATCTTTGAGGGTCATCATTTGGCCTACCACAGGCACTGTTGACGTTTTTGATGAGACAGTACTTTTTGAGTGAGAGTGTCCTGCACATTGAGGGTTTTAATGACCTTCACCAAATGGCAGGAGGACTCCCCCTTCCACTCCAATGATTGCGACAACTCAAAACACCCTCATATATTTCCAAATGCCTCCTCTCCCAGGGATGTAGTTACCACCCTAGTTAACTGGTTAAATGCTAGGGCTAAGAATTAATTTGGGTCATTTGATGCCTAAACCCTTTCCACCATACCCAATTATATCATTATTTGTGTTTTTTTACTTAAGTGTTGCCGTAATAAGAATATTATTGCAGCCATTTGTGCTACTGGCTTTTTTTTTTTAAGATGTTATTTATTTATTCAACAGAGAGAGAGAGAGACATAGAGAGGGAAGGAACACAAGCAGGGAGGGTGGGAGAGAAGCAGGCTTCCCGCTGAGCAGGGAGCCCAACACAGGGCTCGATCCCAGGACCCTGAGATCATGACCCGAGCCGAAGGCAGACAATTAACTGACTGAGCCACCCAGGCACCCTGTGCGACTCGCTTTAACATCACTTAATCCCCGGTGACCAAGAGGACACTTACTTAAGTCAACTGCTTTGAGTTTTACATCCTCTTTCCTTTCCTTTCCATTCCACTGAATGCCTTCTATGCAAATGATTAGCATGTATTTCTTTGCTTCTTAGGAAAAAAGAGTCCAGCTGGCGCACTTATAATCTAAATGTGTCATCTGTATGAAATTCACTGCTATTGTGTGAAAAATTATTGGCAAGGGCTACTTCCACCTTCCCATTCTCCAGAAATTTTTACACCTTGTCTCAATATGTGTACAAGTGTTTTTGGTACAAAATTATCAAATGCAGGTACTGTGAAGGTGTGAATTCTCGGCAGCTCGCTATGCAAGGAAATATATTAGTACTTCGTCAAGTGTGAGATTACATAAAACAAGAGATTGTTTTGATGAATATCAATTTAAGGGTTCTCTAAACAAAATGACGATGACGATAGTGATGATGACGACGAGTGGGCAAACATAGGAAACAAAATTTTAGAGCTCCCCCCAACTGGCAGAAATGAGGAGGGAAATTCCCATTATAAGCTATTCCCAGACTATCAGATAAAGGAATAATTCATATTGCTTGGTTTTTTTTTTTCTAATTTGCTTTCAGAGGTCATTTAAGTTCATATAAAGCCACAATTCACTTAGACTCAAAATTACACATATCAATTAAAATAACCATGGCTAAATGTATGAAGAAAACTAGCAACAGATAGAAATAAATGAGACCTGGCTAGTAAGATGAAATGTACTGACATCAGACAGTTTAGTATCACGTTGATCAAAACTTTTGTGTTTTAAGAGGTTCAAAGACAAATAGGGATACTGTGAAGTTCTGGGCTTTCTCTTTGTCTGTGCAGCTCTTGCCACATGCAGATAAATTATATCTTCCTCGTCTACAGATTATTATGTGGCTGTTTACTTACCTGGTCATTTCTTTCATCTACTCAACATCCAACATCCGGACCTGATCTGCCACAGTTTGTTTCTGACAGGTATTGCTGTGGTCTTTCCCTCCTGAATGTGGCCCATTTGGATTTGTCTTGGCACTGTTTGTATTTGGGTGGGGGTGAGTGGGGTTTCTTTTATTTGCTGACCTCCTTTTTTTTTTGGCCAGGAAACAATGAAGTGGTCGATATGCTACCTCATAGTCCTTTACAGTCACTCTCAGGGTCCCTGGTACTGGATTGGTGTTCTGGAAAGCTCTCCAGGGCGGTCCTCAACCAGTCGTACTTACTACAGTTCCTATGGAACACGCAGCTCGACTATGAGAAGATGGGCGCATTGCACTGTGTGCTCTCCTGGGGCCGAGACCCCCAGTTCCTGGAAGCCAAGGTGGTGATGTAGCTTCAGTTTAAAAACTGGCAAATAGACAACACCAGCTGTATACGTTTGTGGTTGAAAGGAACAGATGCCATTTTTGTTTGGTAATAATTAATCGAAGTGTATGGTCTCCATCCTGATTTGAACATACTCTCTTCTTGTGCTTCTTTTTTATGGACCCCAACCAGACCTCAGACTGTGAGCATGTCTGTTCTTTTGACTACTCTCTTTTCCATACTGTGCATACACATTAGCTGTATCAGTAACATTCCAAGAAAGTGCTCGGTAAATAGTAGTTTCTCAAATACCTACTTTTGCTCCTGGTCTGTATTTGGTGTGTAGCATCAAAAGAACTAAAATCTGGTGGCATATATTTATTACATTTTAATGAAGATAGTTTATATTTATATTTATATTGCACAATTTAATTTATGAAGCACTTTCACATGTTTTGTCATTTAATTTTACAGCTGTCCTGTGAAGTTGGAGAAACCCCCCTATTAGACTTGATTGGGACCAATGGGTGGTTGGGTAATTGAAGAAAAGATATCTTAAACATTTTATTTTAGCCTAAAACCAAAAAAAAAAAAAAGTACATTTATTCACCTATCTTTTGATGTAGATTAAGACTCTTTCTTTGTATATTAGCTGGTTGGAGTTCAAAATCATTTTTCTTTCTTTTTTTATTTTTTATTAACATATAATGTATTATTTGTTTCAGGGGTACAGGTCTGTGATTCATCAGTCTTACACAATTCATAGCACTCACCATAGCACATACCCTCCCCAATGTCCATCACCCAGCCACCCCATCCCTCCCACCCCCTCCACTCCAGCAACCCTCAGTTTGTTTCCTGAGATTAAGAGTCTCTTATGGTTTGTCTCCCTCTCTGGTTTCATCTTGTTTCACTTTTTCCTCTCTTCCCCTATGATCATCTGTCTTGTTTCTCAAATTCCTCATAGCAGTGAGATCATATGATAATTATCTTTCTCTGATTGGCTTATTTGGCTTAGCATGATACCCTCTAGTTCCATCCACGTTATTGCAAATGGCAAGATCTCATTTTTTTGGCTGCCTAATATTCCATTGTGTGTGTATCCCCACATCTTCTTTATCCATTCATCTGTCGATGGACATCTTGGCTCTTTCCATAGTTTGGCTATTGTGGACATTGCTGCTATAAACATTGGGCTGCATGTACCCCTTCGGATCCCTACATTTGTATCTTTGGGATAAATACCCAGTAGTGCAATTGCTGGGTCGTAGGGTAGCTCTATTTTCAACTTTTTGAGGAAACTCCATACTGTCAAAATCATTTTTCTTACATAAAAACCACTAGTAATGTGCTGTCTCTGACTTCCTATTACTTTCTTCTTCTCCCTTTTTTTTTCTTAATCTTACTTTCTTCTTTTTTTTAACCTAAGGAGAGCCATATTTTAAAGATCCTTTCAAAACCATCCGTATCTATTGGGCAATTTTTTCTAATCTTTTACAGTTGTCTCACACATAGTTTTTTTTAGTGAGTGTTTTGGACATGACTTTGAGTCTTTCCGAAGCATTCAACTTTTATTGACCAAACAACACTCTTTTTGCTTCCATATTTCACTCGTCTGTGGTAATATTTTATTAAATTACCTAATTGTGAAGATAAGTACAACCAGCATGAATAGGCTTAGAAATAAAAACAACCACTTATTGGGACGGCTGGGTGGCTCAGTTGGTTAAGCCACCTGCCTTTGGCTCAGGTCATGATCCCAGGGCCCTGGAACGGAGCCCGGCATTCTCCCTCTGTCTACCGCTCCCCCTGCTTGTGCGCTTTCTCTCTCTCTGACAAATAAATAAAATCTTAAAAAAAAAAAAAACCCACTTATTTATTGGTAGGAGCAGAAATGTGAGAATGCTCTGTGGCTAGGTAAGCCTCATAGTGTCTAAGGCTGGGAACAAGAAGTTTCAGTCCTCCAGCAGGTGAGGATGGTTGTGGAGACTGAGTTGTTGTTACAACATACCCTTGGGAGGACCATACAGTGATGCTCACGAAGATTAAGCGGTGTGCCAACGTTCACACTGATGTCTGAGCTGGACTCAAACCCAGGTCTGCTGCCTTCGAGCTTTGGGGTGTGATTTGGTTTGGTTTTCTCCTGTATCCACCAGCTCTTCACACTGGTACTTTGCTATAACATGACCTACTCTAGCAAAAACAAACATGGGGTTGAAGAAGTCTTATTTGGATTTCAGACAAGGGCATTTATTAAAAAAAGATATGTAAAATGGACCTGATTTATAAGACTGCTTAAGCCACAGTCTTGCATTATGTGCCTTGAAGGGAAGTGAGTATATTCTTCGGCAGTTCCAAAATAGATACAGAATTTTAAAAGATTCACATACATTTTGTACTTCTTTGGTGGTGGGGGCAGGGTGCAGATGTAAATACCAACAGATTTGTCTTCTTACTTTTTAAAGATTATTCAGTGGATTTCTGAGAATATCTCTGCCTGCCATTCATTTGACCTCATTCAGGAATTTATAATTGGTAGGTGTTGCTGATGGTGCATAGTAAGTTGAATCCTTGACCGTTTTGCTGGAGGGAAAGCAGCAAATTGATAATGCCTCAACCTGTCAAAATGTTGGTTAGAAGCATTTCTTTTTTTTTTTTTTTTACTCTATTTCAGTCACAGCTAATTAAATTTCGTTCTCTTGTGGTCTTGTGAGAAGCTACGATGGTTCGGAGACTGATGAGATACATTCTCTAACCTTATTAGTGATTTTTTTTTTTTTCCCAGTAAGATATAAAAAACTTTCTTAGTTCAGTTTCTGTGTGAAGTGGAATAATGTCATTTTGGGTTAGATAGAAGTGCCAAATAATTTTTTTTTTTAATGATTCTCACTGTAAAGAGCAGAACTTGAACGTTTCATAAAGGTAGAACCATAATGGTTAGCCTTTTGAAGATAAGGATAAGGCAATAAAAACTTTTGGGGGGTTTGCTTGTTTTGGTGAATTACAGTGTCTACTGCCTTATTCTTATTAAACCATCTCTTTCTTTCTTTTTTTTTTCTTTCAAAAATCTACTCAGCTTCTTCATATTGGAGCATATACCCAGAGACAAGTAACATGGATAAACTTTTGCCATATTCCTCAGTGCTCACTTGGAATACAGTAAGTTAACACTTTGTATTATGTAACTAAAATTGATTCACAGTTATGGGTCCGTTGTAGGACATCCCTGTCACAGTACCCGTGGCTGTGATTTCATTTGTTTATTTTGACTGATAAGGATCTGAGTTGGAGATTCCTGGCAGAAAAATAATCGTGAATCCTTGCTGTTAGCCAGGTAGTGATATAAAATAGGAGAATTGAAGGAGAAGGTACAGGATATGTGTCACTCTTCTTACTACTAAGCAGAATGAAACCTCTGTCATCTTCAAATGGTATATATTTTTTTAGCAACTAGAGAGGATTAAAATATTCTTATAAACCTAAGGAATGGCCGGACCACTGCTGTTGTTGTAAGCTGTTCTATTTCCTACGTAGATTGACCCCTTTTCCCAGCCTCATAAGGAAAGTTTGTAATAACTGTAGAGCCTCAAGATCAGTAAAAGTTAGTAATCTTAAGCAAATTCACTCCATTCAACCTTTTCTTCCTCTTGGCCCTTGCTCCCAATTTTTCAATTGGGAGGTGCTGAGCTAAAATTTTGTTTATTTTCTCTAGAACATGGTGCAGTAAACTGAGATCTGTTGGATCAGAAAGTGAAAACCCTGAAAGAGGTTTCAGGCTGCCCCGAAAAAGGTTTCTTCTTTCATACTTAGATGTTAGAACTACATGCTTAGTCTTGAGGCAGAGGTTTATATCAAGAAGGCATTTAGAAAAATAAATTGAATTTAGGTAACACAGACATCGGAAAATAAGTACTGGGATAAATTGTGACACTTGCCCATTTTGTATTTAGACTATTTAAATAGAGGCAGGTATGTCTGATTAATTTCTAAATGTTCGGTATGCACAACGGTAGTGTTTTCCTAAAGACCCTTTTGTCTTTTACCGTTAAGGGTTTTTAAATGTTCTTGCCTCACTGTAGAATAACAAGGGAAAGATGAGCTCATTTCGTCTCCAAGCACTGTTTGCTTTGAGAACTCTTGTGAATATACATGCAGCGTCTATGGTGATGTGGCAGGAAGTTTGCAGGTTAAACCACGGGGAGTCAGGAAATGCACCTCTATGTTTCCTTCCCTCACCACCCAGCCCTGTCATCCTCCAGTTCAGTGTCTGGGAGGAGGGGCCCGGGAACCCCTCTAGTTTCCAGAGTTGTGTTTAAAGATGGAGCACGTGTTAACTGGATGGCATGTGAGAGGCTCATCTGGAGAGGCAATTCCTCACTTTTGCATTTCTCATGACTGTGGGGCGGAGGAGCGATTGTAGACCTCCAGAGTGATGTCAGGAAGTCCTATGAGAGTTAATATAAAAAACCCACAGTTCTAACCACCATCTACTGAGCTTATTTTAGGGTTTACCACGTTGCTCTAAACTTCAGGGTGTTGGAGTAGGTTACCTTAAAGGTCTCTTCTAATCCTGAAATTCTGAGTCCCTGCTTCTCTTTAGCAATGATGTAAATCATTTGCCTTTTCTTTTCCTAATCTACAAATGCTCTTATTCCTACACCTTAATAAACAGTTGCCAGAATAAAAAATATTAATATCATAAAAAGTATTAATATCATACTTCTGTGTGGAGACAGATTATTTCTGTAAATAACTGAATTGGATTTTTTTTTAAGATACTAGAACATATAGTGTTCTTTCATATAAATAATCCTGAATTATGCTTTGCAAACAATTAGCCTTGTTATTCCTATTTTAAGACCTAGAGCTGTAATGAATTTTAATGCTTTTTTGAAGTGTCTTCTCTTACCGAGTAGTGATAAGTGAAACACAAAATATATTCTTAACACAGACTTTTTGTGGTCACAGTGGACAACTCGGTTGTTTGAATATTCTGGAAACTTATTTCTACATTGCTGTGGTGCCCCTTTCCACAGGAATGTTGTATATCAGTAAAAATCTAGTACATTTAAGTTCTAGACAAATACAAGATTTTATTTCTACAGTACACTTTCTAAATTATTTTCTCATGTATCATCTACCTTTTTTTTTAGAAAATAAAAGATGAATTCACTAGCTGAGAGGCTAATCTACACGGTTAATATAGAAACACACTTCCAAAATGACTGAATGAAGGGCCATTTTGGAAGTTTATATTTTTATTGTAATTTTTGTTTTAATGCTCACAATGTTATAATTCGGATTTCCTGACATGGATTGTACATCTTTCGTATTTGCCATGGTGATACTGCTGCATCAGCTCTTTATGGGGATCTTTTATTTCTGGAATTATGGTAGAGGATGAGGTGAAGAAGAACTTTGACTAAAGTAAAAAAAGAACCCCATTAATTTTGGTTCCTTCTAGGGAGGCAGGGGTCAACTATAATATAATACATTTAAGCAAAAGAGAAGAAGAGGGAGGAAGGAACAATAAACAAAGAAGAAACGTGTCCCCCTTATTATTACATTTGATAGTGCCCATGTAATTTGCCTTATTTGTTCTTAAAATGAAATGTGTAAAGAATACACTATTTGCTCCGTATTCCTAATAGTTTTCTCCTTTCCTTCAGAGATTGTCGTCTTTTTTTTTTTTAAGATTTTATTTATTTATTTGACAGAGAGAGACACAGCGAGAGAGGGAACACAAGCAGGGGGAGTGGGAGAGGGAGAAGCAGGCTCCCCGCAGAGCAGGGAACCCGATGCGGGACTCGATCCCAGGACCCTGGGATCATGACCTGAGCTGAAGGCAGTCACTTAACCAACTGAGCCACCCAGGCGCCCTTGGTTATTTTTCAATGCAATAGGGAAATCTGACTTCATGACCTAACATAAGTGATTTCTGGGCAAATGGGTGAGCCACTAGCTGAACTGCCAATGATAGCTTTCTGTTCCTGCTCAGGTGGGTCACTTTTTCTTTTTTTTTAAGATTTTATTTATTTATTTGACAGGGAGAGATACAGCGAGAGAGGGAACACAAGCAGGGGTAGTGGGAGAGGGAGAAGCAGGCTCCTCACGGAGCAGGGAGCCCGATGTGGGGCTCGATCCCAGGACTCTGAGATCATGACCTGAGCTGAAGGCAGACGCTTAACAACTGAGCCACCCAGGCGCCCCAAGACTGTCCTCTATTGTAATCATGACTTTAAAGAATATTTCCCTTCCCAAGGCAAGAGATGGGTTATGTTCACTGTTATTTATAAACCCTAAGGTTTATTTAAAGTAGAGGTTAGCAAACTGGGAGCTGCCCTCAGCTTCTGTCTGTGCAGAAAACACTTCCTGAAGGCTCAAGCTTGTGGTGGTTGATACGTTAAGCAGTTGTGTGTGTGTTTTTCCCCCACCCTAGGAAATTCCTGGAATAACCCTTGTGACGGAAGAGATCCCATTGCCTTTCATGAAGGTAAGTCCTTCCAGGGAGAAACAAAAGCACACCGTGCATGGCTTCCTTGCTGGCCTCCACACTGCGCTGGAGTTCCAACTCTGCTGCCCCAAGTATGATGGTGGTTCCCAAAGGGCTTGTAGAGAAAGGGGGAGATTGGAGGTAAGGGGTAGGGTAGGGTTAGTTCTCTAGAAAATCCTTCCTAAGGGGTTGAGTCATCACTGAGGATGATATTATGGCAATTCGCAGGAATACTCTTTGGAGAGGGACGTTTTCTCAAGATGGAGAATTATGGGGCTCAACCTAAACCACATAGAACTCGTCTTTCCCACTGCGCCTCAAGCTAGTCCACACTGGAGGAGTTCTTACAGATTGTCCTTAGAGGACCTAGTAGCTGCTTCTTACTTCATTTGTGCCCCCTTCACACGCACACACGCACGCATGCACAAATACACACACACAGTCTTAACCCCATTAAGTAACCTGGGCTTGGATTATCTAATTTCCTTCTGGTTCTAAGAACAGCTTTTCTGTTTCTCAAAAGTGACCTCTGTTGGCTCCGTATGTGGTCTCTGTGAAGCTTCTTTCTGCACACCTCCTTCCTGCCACTAAGCGGTAGCTATTGGTGTCTTGCTATAATCTGTGGTTTCAGAAGAGTTTCTGAGCACAATAGGGAGAATGGGGGTGGGTGGGTGAGTAGAAAAGAATGTGTATGTAGTTAAAAACTGGAGAGTATTTTAGCAGTTTCCTTGAAGCTCCTTTGTTGTTTTTGGCGTCGCCTCCTGTTAATTATAGCTTGGTGTGTAGTGGGAAATCTCAACTTTTGTCAGCAGGCAGCTCACTGTGCTGCCGCTCTCTTATTTATATTTGATGCTTTTGGATCCACAGAGGGCAGGCCAGGCCTGGGCAGCCGGGGGAAAGCCGAAAGCCGTGAGGTCTGAGGTCACGGTGATGCCCTGGGAGTGGGAGAGGGCCTACTGGGGCAGGTTTCAGTCCTAAGAAGGGTCCTTCAAGGAGACGGACAGCGGGTGGTTCTGGGCCACAGCCTGAGACCACTGTGAGGCCCTCCAAGGGGAGGAAGAGGAGGGGAAAAGAAAGGTTTGATTAATAGCTGAAAACATTCTTATTAAGAGCCTCCATCCTGGGGCGCCTGGGTGGCTCAGTTGGTTAAGCAGCTGCCTTCGGCTCAGGTCATGATCCCAGGGTTCTGGGATCGAGCCCCACATCGGGCTCACTGCTCAGCGGGGAGCCTGCTTCTCCCTCTCCCTCTGCCTGCCTCTCTGCCTACTTGTTCTCTCTCTCTATCTCTCTGTCAAATAAATAAATAAAATCTTAAAAAAAAAAAAAAAGAGCCTCCATCCTTTCATTGTATTGTTTCTGCTTTTATCACTAGTCCTACCAAACCCGTAATGTGTTTAATGGACACACAAGAAACCAGTGAAGAGAATTTTATTTATTTTGAAGATTTTATTTATTTATTTGCCAGAGAGAGAGAGAGAGAGCACAAGCAGGGCGAGCGGCAGGCAGATGGAGAGGGAGAAGCAGACTCCCGGCTGAGCAGGGGGAGCCCGATGTGGGGCTCGATCCCGGGACTCCAGGATCATGACCTGAGCCCAAGGCAGTCGCTTAACCGAC
>NC_058414.1:21236470-21247926 GCF_002201575.2 Neomonachus schauinslandi | reverse complement strand
TGACCTGAGCCCAAGGCAGTCGCTTAACCGACTGAGCCACCCAGGAGACCCAGGGAAGAGAATTTTAAAGAGAAAGTGGTGTTACCCATAATTTTACAGTTCTTAACATATCAACTGTCAATACCCACCCCCCATTTCCTCCTGGCCTTTGTCATAGTTGTAACAGCCATCCAGAGATATATAATAAAGATTGCCAGTTATATCAGACAGTTTTCATGATGCTATGTATGTGAACTTCATAATTATGACCGCTAATGGCTCCAGAGGATTCTGCTGGGTTGTTGTGTCCTAATGAATCATTTTTCTGTTTTGAGACATTTAGTTTGTCTCCAGCCCCCTTTAAAAAAAATTGCTATTAAAAATAATATTGCAGTGAATATTTTTATCCAGACAGTTTTTCCTTTGATTTATTCCTCCAAGGTTAAATGTCTAGGAGTATTGCTGGGCAAAAGGCTATGACAGTTTTGAAAGCTTTTGATTCTTATTGCCAAATTGGTATTCAAAAAAAAAAGTTGTGATTAAGTTACAAGGAATTTATGAGTTTATCAGTTTTGCTACAACCTTATCGCCATTGTGTATTTTCATTTTAAAAATTAAGTATAAAAGAGTGATGTGAAGGTTCCCTTAATTTTTTACCCATTAGCTTATTCTTAGAATGTGATTTGACTTTGCTCAGGAACAAAGTGGCTTATTTTTGCACTCTTTTTCTTTTCTTTTCTCTATTTGTGTGTGTGTAAAATGATGCGTTTTTATATTATTCATATTTTTTTCTCCCCTGATATTCACTCTGCCATCTCCTCACTTTTTTCTCCTCTCCTCTAATTATCTTTAGCATTTGGCCCTGCAGACAGATGTTTCCCATTAACCATTCCCAGACATGCTCGGGAGCTCCCTCACTTCTCCACGTGTGTCTATATGCTGGTAGGAAGTGTTAAACAGCACACGTTCCAACTGTAGATCTCTTCACCACCTTGTCCACGCAGATGCAGACGCTATCTGTCAGGGAAGGCAAAGGTGTGCTGCTGGGATGGGCCTTGGGCTCTGGAGGAGATGAGGAGATGGTACTAGATTTGGTTTGACCAGCTCCCCAGCCCCCACCCCAGTCACTCAGCATAGGAGACACAGGATACCTGGCTCTGATCTTTCTCGTTTGTTTCCCCATTGCTGTTTGCACAATACCCCTCACTAGAAGTCGCTGCCTTTGACCTACTTCTTCTACCCCAAGTCCCAGCTCAATTATATTGTGATGGAATTGCTTGCAGGAGCACATCCTACCCTCGGCTCCTCCCTCCCCAGCCCCAGTTATAAGACTGTTCTCGCCATGCTTATTCAGCTGCGGGAGTTGGCTCTGAGTACCTATGACCTTAATCACGAGTTACCTTTCGAAATGAATGCATGCTTGCTGCCAGACTTTCCACGAGGCTCAAGGGACCCTATTTACTCTCACCACACTTGCCTCCATTCTCCTTGGTAGATGACTGCCCTGATAAGGAGTCCAGAGAGGGAAGGGCAAAGTGAAGCTAGATAAGCACTTTCTTCCTGCTCTCTCTGCAAAGAATTCTCCTGTGGAGTACTTTACAAATGTTTAATATAGGAATATGTAATTTAATGTGGCATAAGCCAGTTAAATTAGCAGTTTATCACCTGAAAGACAAGTGGCTTCCTTACTTTATAAAATGGTTTCCAAAAGAATTTTAAACAATTAAGCAAGTAGTATATTGAAACAAGGTCCTTGCCTTAAAAGCAGTGTTATCAAGAGTGACCTTCCTGGGGCGCCTGGGTGGCTCAGTCGGTCAAGCGTCTGCCTTCGGCTCAGGTCATGATCTCAGAGCCCTGGGATTGAGTCCTGCATCAGGCTCCTTGCTCCACGGGCAGTCTGCTTCTCCTTCTCCCTCTGCCCCTTCCCCCTGTATGTGTTTTCTCTCTCTCTCTCTGTCAAATAAATAAATAAAATTTAAAAAAAAAAAAAAGAGTGACCTTCCCACGAAAGATTTTAACCTTTCATAAAACATGGTTTTCTCTAGGGAAGTGGCAATTTTCATGAAAGGTTTAAAATTACCCTTGATTTTATAGTGAGAAGAGAAACTCTTAAAACCATCTGACCACAGGAAGCCTGTAAAGATTAGAAAATATATAGAAACAATAACTTACTGGAATATAAAGATAAAACGTGAATGAGCATGCCACAAATGGAGAAATGGAAGTATTTTTACGTATTTTTTAAGCCAGACATCTTCAGTTTCATTTTATAAAGTAAGGAAACCTTTTCGTCATTTGTTTAGATTAACTCTCTGACCCAGAGACTGGGAAGGCCGGAAAGACTGAAATGCCCTTCCCACTTACGTCCACTCAGAACTCATTGTGTTACTTCAAGTGTCTATCAGGGGGGTCTCAGTGCCCCAGCACAATTGGGAAAACAATAGTTGGCACCTGGGCTCTTCCCCATTCATTTAATTATGCTTCTTCACTTACATAGTGTTTTAAGAATACTCTTTTAATTGGGCAGAGCATGAGTATAATTAATTGCTTAGGGAAATACAAAAGACTTTTTTCCCTGACCCTCCTAATACAGAGAACCACCATCATTTGAATAAAAGTTTTGTTAGGGATCCAAAGCATCAATAAAACTACCATGTAATTGCTTACAATTTTTAAAAATGAGGATTGTTGCTTTGATAACAATGTAGTACCAGAAATGTCCATGGGCTATGTGGGAAATATTAACTGATTTTGCAGAGTTCAGTTTGTACAAATGTGATACTATAACGAGAAATAGACATTTGGTCTTCACTCGTGACTGCTGGCACGGGGCTCCTAAAATCCTGGTAATTTCCTAACTGATAAGAGCTACAGGGACGTCTTCTGTTATATTTAGTGCTTGTTCCCAGTTCCTGAAATAGCACAAAGGTGAAAAGAATGTCTTTTGTTATTCATAGCAAGCCCCTTTCCGCTACACCTGAGTTATGTTAAGGAGGTAATTTTTTGGAAAGCACCTAAGACTGGGGGCTGGTTGCTTAAAGAATCAAAAGTGTGATTAGAAGGTTGGAACTTTACTTTTTAAAGATTTTATTTATTTATTTGACAGAGAGACACAGAGAGGGAACACAAGCAGGGGGAGTGGGAGAGGGAGAAGCAGGCTTCCCGCCGAGCAGGGAGCCTGATGTGGGGCTCAATCCCAGGACCCCGGGATCACGACCTGAGCTGAAGGCAGACGCTTAACGACTGAGCCACCCAGGCGCCCCAGAAGGTGCCCCCTCCCCTCCTCTCACCTCGGGAGGTAAGAGAGGGTGGCCGGGAGATTGAGTTCAGTCACCAGTGGCCAGTGATTTAATCAATTCTGCCTAGGTAATGGAGCCTCCACAAAGAACTCTTAGTGAAGGAATTTGGAGAGCTTCTGAGACAGATGAACACGTGAAGGTGTGGGAGGGTGGTTTGCCTCAAGAGCGCATGGAAACTCTGATCCCTTTCCCCCATGCCTGGTCCTAGCCATCTCTTCAATCTGGCTGTTCCTCAGTTGTATCCTTTTACCAATGTGTAATAAGTAAACTGTTTTCTTGAGTTCTGTGAGCTACTCCAGTGAACTGTCAAACCCAAGGAGGGCGTCTTGGGAAACCCCAATTTACAGGCAGCTTGTGGGATCCAATGCTGTCTCCAGGTCGGTAGTGTCAGAAGTGAGTTAAACTGTAGGACACCCAGGTGGTGGTGGAGGATTGGGGGATGTGTGTGGGGGGGAGGGGAGCTCCCACATTTGGGGGCCAGATGTGAAGTCTTCTGTGAGTAGATTATTGTAGAAGAAAAAGAAGAACATATTTTCCGGGACAGTGAGTTATGGCAAGTTCAGTTAATATTGTCAAACATTATTTTCTGATGGTACAAGGAAATATTACTTTTTTTTTAAAGATTTTATTTATTTACTTGACAGAGAGAGACACAGCGAGAGCAGGAACACAAGCAGGGGGAGTGGGAGAGGGAGAAGCAGGCTTCCCGCAGAGCAGGGAGCCCGATGCGGGGCTCGATCCCAGGACCCTGGGACCATGACCTGAGCCGAAGACAGACGCTTAACGAGTGAGCCACCCAGGCGCCCCAAGAAATATTACTTCTTAGAAACAGAGCACCAAGCTGGTATATTCATTCCTGTCATATCTGCAGAGATGGGGGTACCTTCAGTTTATACCTCAGATGATGAAATTGAGGAACAGACGCAGCCACTAGGCTGTGCTGCTCTTCTTCATAGGTTTGGTGGGAGATGCACTGTTTAATGCTTAAGGTTGAAAGGAGAGAAATATCTTCGCCTTGGCTTTCTCAGGGCATTTGTTGGTTATGAGATGGAACAGTTTAGAGCCATATTTAGTGATCACATTAAAAATACAGCCCATTAAAAATGGCTAAGAGAGGGGCACCTGGGTGGCTCAGTCGGTTAAGCGTCTGCCTTTGGCTCAGGTCATGATCCCAGGGTCCTGGGATCGAGCCCCCCATCTGGCTCCCTGCTCAGTGGGGAGTCTGCTTCTCCCTCTCTCTCTGGCCCTCCCCACTGCTTGTGCTCTCTCTCTCAAATAAATAAATAAAATCTTAAAAAAAAAAAAAAAGGCTAAGAGAACTACCCAGCTGGGCAAAGAAGAGAGATTGTATTTTTCTAGATGTGGTGAAGAAAGAGGACATTAATTTATCAGTAGGAGAACTGGCACTTGCCACATGTGGTCCCCTTTGCAGGAAGCCTCAGGAGTTCCAGTCACTGGTCTGTATGGATCTGACGGTCTGCTCAGAGCATTTGGGCTTAGTATGGTGCTTTGCTAGTTCCATGGACACACAGGTGTTTCTATTTTATTCTGTCTGTGCTGGAGGTAGGAGAGCACTGTGTTTCTCTGGGCTGCAAATAGAAGTTGACACTGAGATGGAATCCACTGAACAGCCAAATTGGATTGGTGCTTTAGTTCTGCTAGTTGAGCCCTGGTGTTGAGAGTAAAGGTTTTCTCTGACTTGGCCTCTTCTCTTCTAAGAAGATGAGGGTTAATCAGCAGATGTAGGACCAAAGCCAGAGGGCTTTTTAGAAATGAAAGGCAGATGTTTTTTTTCCTGGCAGTAATTTGCAGATGAACCAGTACCACAGGGCTTTTTTTTTTTAATCTCCTAAAATCAACTAGCAATCCATAGATGGGGAACAATCCCTTAATGTAACCCTCTGGTCCTTTTGTTCAATTAATAATTTTGATGGTAATTATTTCGGTAATTATTTCATGTCCTCCTAAGAGACAAAATGAGATTCTTTTTTTTTTTTTAAGTAATCTCCACACCCAACATGGGACTCGAACTCACTACCCCAAGATCAAGAGTCATGTGCTCTGACTGAGCCGGCCAGGCGCCCTGATTTTTCAAGAAGAGACTTGGGATAATTTCCCTTCTTTCAAAATCAAACTTTAAAACTCCTCCTTGTGCAGGAAAACACTTCTGGGGGCTTCCTTGAGAATCTGATGGCTTCTCACACCAGCATCTCCCAGAAGTAGCTACATTCATGAGTATTTTCTTATAAAATATTTTTGTGTATTTTAAGGCTTTCTGCGCTCTTCTGAAGTAGTCTGCCATGTGCTTCTTGGGCTCTTGTGGCTTTTACTTTGTGTCGATGCCATTGTCCCTGATATGAACACTGTGTTCAGTTCACAATGAGTTCCGGAAGTACCAACTGACAGATACAGGAGTGTTTTTTTCTGTGCTCCCAGGTGGACTGTTCGGATGTGATTGCGCAGCTTCCACTCCTTCCCCCCATTCTATGTTCAAGCATCTAAAATTTTATCTTGGAGCTGCTTTAAGTCTCTGGGTTAATGAGCAGGTTGTTGTTATCTTGACATCCGAGATCCATCCTAGATTGGCTCTAACCTCCTCTTTAACCGTGTCTCCTGTTAATTAACAACACAATCACACGTTTTCAGACAGCTGGTTCTTCATCAGCCTGTAAGCCTGTAAGCACGAAGGTGAGGAAAACACGTGAGGGTGGGTGGGAGACGGAGATTACCTGGGCAGGCTCAAGCAGTGTTCTCTGCCCTGGCTGAGCACGAGGGTTGCCCGGGGAGCTTCTGAAACTCAGGAAGCTCAGGTCACACCCCACCGCAGTTCAAGATCTGGGGGATGCCAGCCAGGTGCATGCTAGAGGCAGATGTCTTCACCACAGAGAATGAAGTGCTGTTGTTGCTTTTTCTAATGCTCTGCCTCTGATCTAAACCCAGAATCCACATTCTTGTCTCTCAGTCTTTGCTCTCTCCCTAAGTGCCCCATCTGGAACATCCTCTCCTTGTCTTTCACTTACTCAAATCCATTTTCAAACTCTGGGTCTTATCTATTACCCAGGCTTCCAAATAGACCTCCTAATTTACAGTGATCTCCGAGATTTTTCATAACTTAAAAAATCCTATCACTTATTGATAGGGTGCGTGGGTGGCTCAGTCGGTTAAGCATCTGCCTTCGGCTCAGGTCATAATCCCAGGGTCCTGGGATCAAGTCCCTAATCGGGCTCCTTGTTCAGCGGGGAGTCTGCTTCCCCCTCTCCCTCTACCTGTCGCTCCCCCTGCTTGTGTGCTCTCTCTCTGTGTCAAATAAATAAAATCTTAAAAAAAAAAATCCTATCACTTACCTCATAGATACCATGTAGTGACATATGACACTAATTGTTTTCGTCTACATTGTAACATCCGGCCCCGTGACCTTCTTGAAAGACCTACAGGTGTATAGTAACATATTTCCTGGACTCTTGGTGAACAGTGTTTCTAATTTAAATATAAGTGGGTTTTGTTTGTTTATTTTTTAAACTCTGATCCTTTTCCTTCTAACTCAGGGGTTTTGAACTATTGTAGGTTATGGATTCCTTTGAACATGTGGGGCAAGCTGCAGACCTCGTCCCTAGGAACGTGCTCCCACAACTCACTCCATTCTGCATACAGTCAGTGGGTTCCTAAGCCCCTTTGTAGCCCATCCATGGACTTGTTTTAGCTGTTCATTCTCAGCTGAGAAAAGGGATTTTTTTTTTAATGGGGGCGGAAGGGGAAAGAAGGTCGCTTGGGAGAGATCTTTTCTTAGGAGCTACGGTGTGTGCGTGGGGTCTTCTGACAGGACAGTGACATTCAGCCCGCGGGGAAGAGGCCCTTTGACGGGTAGGAGGGCACCCGTGTTCCTCATGACCACATGACCACATGTGTGGTGACACAATGTGGTTGGTCCCTGTGGGACCACGGGGTGGGGCTGCTGCGGCAAAGCAGGCAGAGCTAATATCCTGACCAACCACTAGATGTCACCGCAACACCAGTTAGTTGTGGGGCTTTGTCGCTCGTGGGCCTGAACCCAGCAGCAGAAGAGCAAGAAAGCTGCAGTGACTTCCTGTTAGGCACTTACTACGGCCAAACGTTGGCAGAATTTGCTTTCATTATTATTTTTTTCAATAGAAGGAAGACCAGAGGGTGGATAAAGATACATTAATTATAAATAAGTTGAAAGGGGAAGAAAAGGTAGTAAGTGAGGTGGGTCGGTCAGGAAGAGTGATGTGACACCAGGGATCCAGTTTCCCCTAGAAATGACCTTTTCTTGGAAATAGTTTTTCTTGTCTCTGTGAGAAGGGATGTTGGCTGGATGGGCCTTTCAGGCTTCTAAAACAGCACGTTAATATTATTATGTAATTTACCAATGTTCCAAAATTCATTTTGAACCAGTAGTGACTGTCCTTTCAATAAGAATTCGGATAATGTGCTATTATTTAACATAAGGGCATTTTTCTTGATTGAGGCATATTTTGTTTATTTTATTTTATTTTTTTTTGCAATATAGCCAACTCTGTTACCACGCTAGGCATTAGCTCACTTTGTTTTACGGCTACACATTGAACTTTTGGCCCTAGTCAATTCTTTTACAAGCACATATATTTTGGCAAGAAAGTGTATCATAAATCTATCTTCATTGATTTAAGAAAACAATGTGTGTCAGTATATCCTTTGATATCAGCCCTAGAAACATTTTTCTAGATAATGTGTCCTTAGGCAAGAAAAACAAAAGCAAAAATAAACTACTGGGACTACATCAAAATAAGCTTTTGCACAGCAAAGGAAACCATCAACAAAACAAAAAAGCAACCTACTGAATGAGAGAAGATATTTGCAAATGATATATCCAACAAGAGGTTAGCATCCAAAATATATAAAAAACTTATACAACTCAACCCCCCAAAATCAAATAATCCAATTTAAAAATGGGCATAGGATCTGAATAGACATTTCTCCAAAGAAGACATACAGATGGCCAACAGGCACATGGAAAGATGCTCAAAATTACTCATCATCAAGAAATGCAAATCAAAACCACAGTGAGATTTCATCTCACTCCTGTCAGGGTGGCTAGAATCAAAAAGACAAAAAATAACAAGTGTTGGTGAGGATGTGGAGAAAAAGGAACTTTCGTGCTCTGTTAGTGAAAACGCACATTGGTGCAACCCCTGTAGAAAACAGTATGGAGGTTCCTCAAAAAATTAAAACTGGAATCACCATATGATCCAGTAATTCTACTGCTGGGTATTTACTCAAAGAAAATGAAAATACTAATCTGAAAAGATAGACGCACCCCTATGTTTATTGTAGCATTTACAATAGCCAAGATATGGAAGCAACCCAAATGTCCACCCATTGATGAACGGATAAAGAAGTGGTATATGTATACAATGGAATATTGCGACAACATGGATAGACCTATAAGTATAATGCTAAGTGAAATAAGTCAGAGAAAGGCAAATACCACATGATTTCACTTGTATGTAAAATTTAAGAAACAAAACAAATAAAAAGAGACATAAAACTGACTCTTAATTACAGAGAACAAACTAGTGGTTGCCAGAGGGGAACTGGGTGGGGGAGGATGGGTGAAATAGATAAAGGGGACTAAGAGGTACAAACTTCCAGTTATAAAATAAATAAGTCTTAGAGACGAACCGTACTGCAGAGGGAATCTAGTCAATAAGATTGTCATAATGTTTGGTGACAGATGGTGACTACACTTACTGTCGTGAGCACTGAGTAATGCATAGAATTCTTGAATCACTGTATTGTACTCCTGAAACTAATATAGCATTGTATGTTAATTATACTTAAATTTAAAATTTTTTAAATTAAAAAACAGGAGCACCCAGGTGGCTCAGTTGGTTAAGCGTCTGACTCTTGGTTTCAGCTCAGGCAATCTCAGGGTCGTGGGATAAAGCCCTGCATCAGGCTTCGCGCTCAGTGGGGAGTCTGCTTGAGAGTCTCTCTCCCTCTTCCTCTGCTCCACCCACTCTCACGTATTCTCTCTCTCTCTTAAATAAATAAAGCTTAAAAAATTAAAAAACGTTTTGTATCAATACATCCTTCAGTATTAAAAACTGTGTTAGTATTGCATTGTATTTAAAAACGAATATAATGGATACAGTATTGCTTCAATTATAGCAATATGTCAAAGACCTAGATAGGATGCCAAAAATTGTTTTGGAGTTTTGGAGTATTTGACGACTGAATGTAAAACTAGTTCACTCCACCTTTCTGATTCCTAGGTTTTGAAAGACATCTTTTGGAAGCAGATAAGCTTAGCAGGAAAGTAAGCCTCTTCCATGTGCTATGCGTCTTATGCACATTCTCTGACTGGATATAGCATTGTTGACACAACCTAAGTCAGAAAAATGGGTCTCTGGAGAGGAAATGATCTGATGTGTTTAATACAGCACTGGGTTTAATACAGGCTTCCCAACTTAGCCTTAACCCAGGTGACTCACACTGGTTTGGAGAAGGGGGCAGTGGCTCTCTGTAAAAGGGACAGAAGAGGAAATGGGGACAGCAAGACTCTTTAAGTCTTACTATTTTAGAATTCCTGCAGGTGGAGAATGCCATCTTTCGTGGGAAGAATTCACTCAGAAATGCCGCCCTCTAAGAGCTGAAGAAGTAAGGCGAGCCCGGCTTTGCCGCAAGGCTCGGGTGGTCCTGGCTGGTTGGTCGGGGCCACGGGCCCTGCTTCTCAAGCTCACCAGTGCTTTTTGTCTTCTGCAGGTGCACAGCTTTAAGGGCTACTGGGAAAAACTGAACTCCAACCTGGAATACATTAAGTACTCCAAGCCACCCTTGCTGTATAACAACAGCATGGTCCAGAGAGAATGGCACAGCCTGATCTCAGAAGAGGTTTGTGTGGATTCATAAGAATAAAGCAAGAAGCAAAAGTATAGTGCATCAGATGAGGTGATGCCCTTAAGTCCTAAGGCTGGCTTCAATTTACCGCACTCTCCCTAACCACGAGGCCCTTTTGCATTGTTGCAAGAAGACCACAGTGCATCTCTGATCTGTCTTCTCTTGAGGAGGAAAATCAAGTGCACAGAGGTTAAGGGACACACGCAGCATGCTCGTAGTAGAAGTGAGATTAACATCCCGGTCTTACCTTTGTTCTTGCATTATTTGTATAGTTAAAAATTGATTTGAAAAACTGACCCCCTAACCACCCCCTAGTGGTTACTAGGGGTCATGGATAGTTGAAAGGAGAGTGGCTGGGACTGCAACACAAGGGAGCACAAGGGAGATCTTTGGGGGGATGGAACAGTTCTGTATGTTGATCGTGGTACATGAATGTACATCCATGATGAAATGACGTAGGGCTATACCCTCATTCTAGCAATATCCATCTCCTGATTTTGATATTGTACTACAGTCCTTTATATAAGATAAAAACATGGTGTGGGAGGCTGGGTGAAGCGTACATGAGATCTCTCTGTAGCATCGTGTATAGTTGTAGTGTTATTGTACATAACACAACACTGTCTAGTTAATTTGCAACTTCCTCTACATCTATAATAATTTCAGCCTAAAATGCTTTTTTAACTAATTTTTAAGAACGTAGGTGTTTTGAGTACTTAGAAAGTATATTTCTTTTTTCTGAAACTCTTTACTATATTGCATTATGTCCTTGGTGTGAAAAATGGCACCCACAAAACCTGTACCTTCCACACCTCTGACATGTTCTCCCTTCTAGAAAACAGGAAGAAGAAGGTCCATGGTGTATGTGAGGAATATTCTTGATAATGCAATGAAGTAAGTAAAATTAGGGATTAGTGTACCTATTAGATGGCTATTTTTTGCAAGTACTTTTTTGGATAGCTTTCATGGAAGTAGCTTCCTTTTGTTGAGTATCCTCAACAAAATGATGCCGTCAGCTTAATGAATGCAGCCACCTCGGCCCTATTCATGAGTTTGGTGCTAGAGCTTCTAGTGGGAAAATTGTATGTGTTAAACCTTACAGACTGGCATCCTGAGGACGGATGAATTATAAGCGATAAGTGGTAAAGAAAGCCGTTACTAAGTGAGCACTTAAGGGGGGTAGAGAGTAGTTTCATTTAAAAAGTGTTAGGGGATGCCTGGGTGGCTCAGTCGATTAAGCGACTGCCTTCGGCTCAGGTCATGATCCTGGAGTCCCGGGAT
>NC_058414.1:21155820-21236460 GCF_002201575.2 Neomonachus schauinslandi | reverse complement strand
GGGCTCCCTGCTCAGCGGGGAGTCTGCTTCTCCCTCTGACCCTCCCCGCTCTCATGCTCTCTCTCTCTCATTCTCTCTCTCAAATAAATAAATAAAAATATATAAAAAATAAATAAATAAAAAGTGTTAGTGGGCTGATGAGCTGGCTCTTATTTTGAAGGCCCATTTTCTGGACGGAGGAGTCATCTCGGAGTGTTACAAATATAGGCCCATTCCAACCCTGTTCTATTTTCTGTTTCCATTATTTCCAATAACTGAGTGCTGCGATTGTTCTAAATTATTGTCATTGTTTGCGCTAAAGGGTTTTGAGATTTTATAATTGCCTAATGTGGCTTTTGCCAAGTTGATTAAAGTGTTTGAGGTTTTCAGCCGCCTGAGAACAGTTTCTGCAGTGGTTTTACGGAGGATATCTTTGTATGGTATTGTGGCTTTTTTTTTTTTTTCCATCTTCCTATGTGAATAACGTTGGCTAATTTTTTTGTAGGGTGATTTCTAACCTAGAAGCAAGGAATTTGGGTAAGAAAAGACCTGTAACAAAGCCTTCTGGATTTCAGTCAGTGTTTGGTTTGTAACACGGTGTTTCCTACCCCTGCGGGTTGGCAAGAAAATCACGCTCGGTGGTCCAGTGAAGGGAGCACCCTTTAATATCTTCCTGTTAGAGTGACCACCCAGCCCCTTCCATGTCTGTCTTGGCACCGGGACCTTTAGGGACAGCTGCTGAATGTGCTTTTGCTGGAAGAGTCCCTGAGTGTTGGCCGTCTGGTTTTCATTATTCTTCTTCAGAGCCTTGATCTACTCACCGTGCCCCGTGGCTGTACCCACAGGAGGCACCTCGGCAGTTCCCTTGGCTTAGGCCTGCTTTCTTTCCAGCTGTCTGATCACACAGGGGTCTTTGATTTTGGTTAACATTTGGGCACTCCCTGGGCTAGGTCATAGGAGTACAAAGATAGGAGTCTCTGGGTAAGCGGTGTGGTTATGGGGGAAGAGCATGGGCTTGGAGCCAGACAGAACTTGGCTTCAATTCCAGTCCAGCCACATGTTAACAGTGAGCTCTTGGGCAAGCCATGTGTTCACTTCGTGCGTTAACCTTTTCAGGGCAAGGTGAGGAGGAAAGTGAGAGTGAGTGGGGAAGTGTGTATAGGGCCTAGGACAGCGCTTCGTGCACGAGATACCTCAGATGGCTGCTTTGTCATTAACGTGTGAGGAAGGAATGCTAAAATGCTGTTTCTAAACCAGGTGACGGGTGTTCTAGAACCACAGTGTGTGTGGGGGGGAATTGGGTCAGGAGTGGGGATGGTTGGGGAAGAGAGGGAGCTTAGAAAAGGCTCGCCAGAGGGAGTGACATCCGAGGTAGGTCTTGATAAACACCCTACCGGGTAAAACTGGGGGAAGAGAAGGCTAAACGAATCCAGGTACAAGCTTTTCGTGGTTTTGTCACTGGAACCCTTTCAGGCCTCATAAAGACCAGCCTCCATTTAAAAAGCTGTTATTTTTATATCCCACGTTTGTTTTATAGGCTTGGATGTTTAGGTGTATGCTGGGTGACCCTAACGGAAATGATTTTATACAGTGCGTTGTGGGACATTCTGCAGCTGTGCACACAGATCACGTGAACCAGGACAGTGAAGTTGTGATCCAGCCCAGGGAGACAGAGCCTGTGCTCACCGAGCAACCCGGAGGGAACCAGCCTCTGACTGTGTGACCAGGCCATCCATGCCCGGAGCCGGGGGCTCTCCCGCTGGCGGCGGGCAGGAGTCCTGCCCAGCAGCCGGGGTGTGAATGTGCCTGGCTCAGGCTCGCCCTTCTTGCCCAGCTAGACATTGTGCAATACGGGAAATGTTGCCAGTTGTCAAGGTTTTTGTTGTGTCCATCACTCCTCTGCCCCTGTTGGAGCTCCTACTCCTGTACTTCCGGCCTGTTTGCATCCTGTGGCCAGTCCTTCTCTCCGCGTGCACTTTGGGAACTTGTCCCTTCCCCTCACATGCTTGGCTTGCACTAGCACCCTAGGAAGAATGTCATCCCTAACAGAAACAGAACACCCTGGATGAAATTCAGGGCTGTTGGCGTCCGGTTTTGAATTGCTTCATCTTAATCAAAAAGCTCATGTGGGACCCAGGTAGGATTTATCCCGAGGACGCAAGAGGTACCTGTGCTGTCCCTCACAGTGTCATCAGCCCGCTGACCGGGGCAGCTCTGCTCTCGCCAGGTGCGGGCCTCAGCTGCTCTAGGAAAGGACGAGCAGAGCACGCAGGTGTGGTTAGAGCAGTGTTAGGGCCCATCTTGCAACAAGACTGTGTGTGTCTGCCCGTCCAGTCTGCTGGTATAGTGCAAATCATGGCGGAGAAAGTGCCATCCGATTTAACCTTACACGTCACTTTTTCCATCTTGGTGAACTGGTTACCTTTTTAGTCGGATACCTTGTGTCAGTCAGGATTATTTGCTACAGTAATTGACAGGTCCCCTCAGTTCAGTGACTCCCAAAGTCACTAAACTATAGGGGGGTCACAAGGAAGGCAGTCATGCGATCCTTCCACCAGGTCCCTGTTGCAGAGTTTATGGCCCCCTTGGGGTTAAGAGAGGTGTCTCTAACTCCAGTGAAGCAGAGGTTCTTAGACGGTGGTGAGTTTTCATGTTGAAGAGAATTCAAAGCCAGAGCCTACTGGTGTTGGGAAATGTGTGCCTTGTTTTCTTTCTTTCCTGGTCTGTTAGAGTAGAGCTCTGTGTGTATCACCTGGGTGATAAGTTCGGCTTGCAGGAATAGGTCACACATTTAATGAAAAATTTCATCCTATCAACAAAATGGTCTATTTTCTCAATAACTCAGAGAAGGGAAACCCAGGCTGATTTCTCTTCTTCTAGCCCATTTCCCAAAAACCATCCTTCTTGACTATAGTTTTGTTTAATTTCAGAGCCAAGATTAACACCCCTCTTCCAGGAGGAAGACAGCCCCCAGAGGCTGCTGATGGGACTGGTAAGTGGCCTGGGGGCCATTTGGGTGCTGAGAAACGATAGGATCCAAGAAAAGGGTAAAGGGCTAGATTGTGCTGCTCATGCTGACCTTATTTTTCACTCATTCTTTTAACACGTAGCTGTTACCAGCCACTGTAGGCCCCGTGTGCTCAATGGTAAGCACCACAGATAGAGTTCTGCACTTTTAGAATTTAGTGGGGGAGACATATATAAATCAGTCACTGCCCAAAACCTATAATTACAAAACATCATAAGGAAATGTACAGCATTGAGTATTTAAAACAAGGAAAGAACAATGTCTCTGTGGCATTTGTATTTGGGGTTTAAAATACAATAGAATAAAGTATCATTTCTCAAGAAGTCCTACTATTAGGAAGACCAAAGAAAGAGAAATCAAAATAAATGAATGGAAGAGCAGAACTGATAAATAAATCCAAAATCTATTTTTTAAAGAAAACTGATTGAAGAGACATCTGGAAAGTCTAGTAAAATATCTTTAATCCTGTGCAGGCTTAGGAATGGGATAATCTATTACCTTAAATATGGAAAGTTTTAAAATGTGAGAAAAACATGTGTAAATGCATATTCACGCATTTGAAAATTCCAGTTAAAATTTCCTTGAGAAATAGAAATACCAAACTTGAGCCAAGAAGAAATAAAAATCCTTGAAAACATAATAACCATAAAATAATTTGAAAAACTTGTCAAAGATTATCTTCAGGGGTGCCTGGGTGGCTCAGTCAGTTAAGTGTCCAACTCTTGATTTCGGCTCAGGGCATGTTCTCAGTGTCCTGAGGTTAAGCCCTGTGTCGAGCTCCACACTGGGTATGGAGCCTGCTTAAGATTCTCTCTCTCCCTCTCCCCCACTCCTGCCCCATGCACGCACTCTCTCTGTGAAAAAACAAAAAATAAGTTAAGGATTCTTGCTATTTTCACTAAAATTTTACGTTCTGGAAATTCTATACAGTGCAATAAGAAACAAAAGTAAAAGAAGATGGTATGGGGCGCCTGGGTGGCTCAGTCGTTAAGTGTCTGCCTTCGGCTCAGGTCATGATCCCAGGGTCCTGGGATCGAGCCCCGCATCGGGCTCCCTGCTTGGCGGGAAGCCTGCTTCTCCCTCTCCAACTCCCCCTGCTTGTGTTCCCTCTCTCGCTGTCTCTGTTTGTCAAATAAATAAATAAATAAATAAAATCTTAAAAAAAAAAAAAGAAGATGGTATGATTGTCCAATGCAACAAACAAACAAAATAATCACCAGGGGAAATGGAAAGTATTAAGGAACAAGTTAATAAGCTGGTGATTCTAAATTTACTTTCTTTTTTATTGGGATTAACCAGTTAGAAAAGTTAATGAAAAACATTATTCCATTTCCAAATCCTTAGCATTTAGGTTTAATAAAATTATAACCAAAAAGCCTACGAAGTTTCTCTGACAGTTGACCAGGTGACTCACTTGACAAAAAGGAGTGGAGCTGACATTACTAGATAGCTAAGTATGTTATTGATCTACAATAATTGAAACAATATGGTGCTTGTACAAAATAAACAGGAGACCTGACAGGAGACTCTAGTTTAAATTTGAATCTTTAGGGTATGATAAAATTAGGCATTTAAAAAAAATCACTGGAAAGAAGTAATTTTTAATCGATCAATGGCTGCCTATTTGCAAAAGACAGTTGGAGTCCCCCATCCCAAATACCACCGCCTTATACCATAAACCAATAGAAATATTGGATAGATTAAGGAATGTAATATAAAAAATTATGTGTGTGTTTGCTTGCCTATGAAATTGTCAAAAATTTAAAAATCGCACTAGCAAAGTTCAGCATACGGGGAATCGGGCAGCCTCATGCAATGCAATTGAAAACTAGGAGGCGCCTGGGTGGCTCAGTCGTTAAGCATCTGCCTTCGACTCAGGTCATGATCTCAGGGTCCTGGGATCGAGCCCTGCATCGGGCTCCCTGCTCAGCGGGAAGCCTGCTTCTCCCTCTCCCATTCCCCCTGCTTGTGTTCCCTCTCTCACTGTGTCTCTCTCTGTCAAATAAATAAATAAAATCTTAAAAAAAAAAAAAAAAGACTAGTATAACCACGTGGGAGGCATTTCGGCAGTGTCTCTGTAACTTAAGTACGTGACGCACCAAGTTCCATTTCTAGGAATTTAGCTTGAGAAAATAACTGGGGGTATGGCAAACAAATCATGTATAAGGGTTTTTTTTAGTTCTATTCACAGTCGTAGAAGAAGTATCCCATATGTATAAGAAGAGAATAAATAATTCAATTCTAGTACTTTCTCCTAAAATTGAATACTGTGCAGCCATTACAACCAGTGTGGTAAAGAGTATTTAATGACGTAAACTATTACATGAAAAAAAAAAAAGCAAATTAGAAAACATTGGAATGAGTGTGCACACTGGAGAAAAGGAAAATAAAAAATCCAAAATGTTAACACAGATGATAGGATTATGGGTGATTTAAATTTTCATCTTTATGGTTGTCATAGAAAAATTGAAAAGCACAAAAAAGCATGCAATAATCTTTTTTAAAAATTAAAAAATTTTAAGCCTAATTAACACGTGGCCCAGAATGCCATGGGCTAAGTTTTGCTCAGGGTGTCATATATGGAAATCTGCTGATGTAATATGTGCACATATGATGTCAATTGTACAATTCCCATGGTGTTTATTGGTGCAAAGATCTCTAGCGAGGAGGGCCTCCAACTGAGGAGGACATTTAGGCAAAAGAGGGAAAAAAAGGAGAAGGAGACAAAAGAGCAAAAGGCGGGGAGGGCTGGGATGCTACACGGATTGGTGAGCTCCAAGAAAGATGAGAACAGAGTAGATATACAAGTCTGTTTAGAGGTGATAGAATCGATAATTTCATTACTTTTGCATGTTAGGGCGCTGTGTTGAATGTCCAAAGCCACTGCAGAGGGAGGTACCTGATGCATTTCGTTTTTACTGCTGCCTCTGTCCTTCCAAATGCCCCAAAGCATGCCTCTCCGCACGACACCCCACCCCCCTCAACCCTCCACCCCCACCCCACATCAACATAGTCACTCCATGATTACAGTTGTTCCTGTTAGTTCTCCAGGTCTGGGAGCAATAGACTTCAACCTTTGACTTCTAAGTTAGTGGCTTCCCTCAGCTTCTTTGGAGAATTCTCATCAGGGCTGGGAATCTGACTCTTGGCTGCTCACTGGGCTCTGGGTGAATCATCAACAGTTCCTCGTGAGGAACGTTGGTGTCCCTGATTTATGCCCATTAAAGTAACACTATGGGTTGTACATTTCCGCCAATGGGATCTTCAGGTCCAGTATTTTTCGTGTTGGTAAAGAGTGTTAATAAATGGATCTAGTTTCAACCTGTAGCAGGTGTGAGTGGGTAGGTCGTGACTTATCTAATCCGTGTCCTGTTTTCAGATGGTGTCTGAGCTAAAAGACCATCTTTTGAGACACCTACAGGGTGTAGAAAAAAAGAAAATTGAACAGATGGTTCTGGACTACATTTCAAAACTGGTTGGTTTTGCTTTTTTATTCTCTATCCTGCCACCCCCCAGTCCCCCGGTATGTAACTCCCAGTTGGCAGTTCAGTATATTTTTCAGATTAGACTTTTGCAGATTTTCTGTCCTTAAACCGGTATATTTGGTGCTATAGATTGAAAAAAGGGAAAAAAGAAGAGAAAAAACCAAGGAGGACTTGGTTATGAAAGTGGTTTATATTAGTCCCTTCAAATAGTGATTTATATGTTCATTGAAGCGTAGGACAGTGATGAATTTAGTATGGTTGCCAAATGTTCACATGTCATCTTGGCATCTTCTAGCATCTTATTAAACCATAGGTAATGATTTCTGTACATGGAGGTTTATGAAGACATGAGAGAACTTGAACTTAAATTCTTAATGAATGCCAACAGCCCAGTTAGGCCAGATTCTAGCTCAGTTGTACAAATACTACCACATTAGAGTCTGCTGGTGGGATTGGTAGCCCATCTACCTGGTAGCCACCCATTGAAATTGTGTGATTCCAATTAATAACACCAGTCCATGTGTAAATGGAAGTGATATGGCTACACCAAATTCTGAGATGGTCTTGAGTCTCTCAGAAAGCATATGGAGTTGAGGCCTGACCCTACTTAGAACCTAGAAGTAATATGCCAGACAAATTCTTAAAGTATTTAAATTCACAGAAAGAGAAAGAACACTCCATTTCTCCAAGTTTGGGTAAGACCAGTATGCAAATGATCAGTTGTGTGAACATATATTTTTGCATTGAACTCTGGAAGATTAAATGTATTTGATATGGCCCTGATTGAATTTCATGTTTAATTTTAAAATTTTCTGCCTTTATTGTAGTTATTAGTGTCTGGTTTCTTTTTTTTTAAGATTTTATTTACTTATTTGACAGAGAGAGACACAGTGAGAGCAGGATCACAAGCAGGGGGAGAGGGAGAGGGAGAAACAGGCTTCCCGTGGAGCAGGGAGCCCGATGCGGGGCTCGATCCCAGGACCCTGGGATCATGACCTGAGCCGAAGGCAGACGCTTAACGACTGAGCCACCCAGGCACCCTAGTGTCTGTTTTTAAATAATATCTTTGGGGATGCCTGGATGGCTCAGTTGTTAAGCGTGTGCCTTCGCCTCAGGTCATGATCCCAGGGTCCTGGGATCGAGCCCCGCATCGGGCTCCCTGCTCCACGGGAAGCCTGTTTCTCCCTCTCCTACTCCCCCTGCTTGTGATCCTGCTCTCACTGTGTCTCTCTCTGTCAAATAAGTAAATAAAATCTTTTAAAAATATATAATAATATCTTTGAATTTCACAAGTTTTAATAAATTAGGAGAGGTTGGCATTCTCATATATTGATATTTACAAGCAAGGCATTGAACCTTTTCTCTTTTTTTGGCATTGAATCTTTCTTAAATAATAATTCTTTCTGGTAGAACTGTATCAGGGAGCTCACTTTATGAATGTGGCTTTGATCTTCCCCATGATGGTATTAACTTGCTTTCTTTGTCCTTTAATAACACAACTATTTAACATGTCCATCTATCATCTTTCTTTCTGTTGACTTTAAATTTCACCTTCCAAAGTATTAAGGGTTTTTGTTCAAGCATCATTCTTCCTGATAACACTAGGCTGTGTTAACAACTGCTGAAACCGATAGGACCAGAAGTGGTAGGGATGTAGCTTTAGCAAACTCAGTACCCCTAACTTTCTGAGTCGGCAGTCACCGACTGTAGCCAGACCTTCCTGCTCCTGCAAACAGCCATGTCTCCCAGTCCCCTCAGGAGGGCGGCCGATGGGGCTTTCTAAAACAAATGGAGGAAGTTGCTGCAGAACCAGACTATATCACTTACGAGTCATCTTACCTGACTTCAGCCAAAGAGACACTGAGAATCTGTGTCATTGAGAATGAACTGTTTTTATCTGTGCCCATATGGAGATCCGTTCCGATTGGCGCCCTGTCCTTCGCCTCTAGGTGCAGGGCGTGGGATTCATGGCGGATCACAACCCCATGGAGACTGCTCTGTTGCTGACAAACTAGTCAAATGTCTGACCTGGACTTGAAGCCGGTCATACTCCACAGTCGATGCTCAGGACCTCTATCTTGTTCTGTGTCTCTCTTCTTCTCACTGTCAGCTGTTGGCCTTTGTCATGTAACAGGCCTAGGGCAAATCCAGTTGTACTTGACCTTCACTGATGGCAGAGGGCCTGTTAACGGGGCTGGGGAAGCTCAGCGGGGGCACTGCCTGTGTAGACAGAAGGGGCTCTGTTAGACTCTGGTGCACATTTTCGGTCTTTTCCATTTTGGATTCCAGTGCGTCAGCATTGCCTGCGGAAAGGCTGGTTCTGTGTCCGGGCCCAGGCTAAATACCAGCTGCCCTGAACAGGCCTGTCAGGCCCGCAGAGGGCTCGCTGTAGGGGCCCCCAAGGGAGAGGGCATGGGCGAAGGGTAACAGACTGTCTTTATCCTCCAGCTGGATCTCATTTGCCAAATCCTGGAAACCAGCTGGAGGAAACATCATCTTCACCCCTCGGTTCTCCACTTGTACGCAAGTATTTCTCCCTCTCCCTTATCGAGGTGTATAAAGAGCTAAACCAACTCTAATTGCTGCCTGTTGGAACTTAACAACTGAAAGCAGTTATCACCAGCCCTGACAGTCTTAGTTCTGTATGCAGCATTTAAAGGAACAGCCCTGTGGCTTCACCATACTCTTTCCCTGGCATGTGGTTGATGAGGATGGAGGGGCATGTGAGCTCAGGACGGCCAGGAAGGGGAATCTGAGTTAATGCAATCGATCATTTATGTGCCCACTGTCTGGTTAGATCCTAGGCCTTAGGCTGATGGTCTCCATCATACTTGAGGCTTCACAGTGAGCATGGATTCCATCTCCGTGTGCTACTCAGAGCCGCTGCTCAGACAGACGGAGTTTTAGGGATGAACCCCTCGGCTGACGGCGGCTCTGTCGTTTTACCCAGTAGCAAGCGGGCCAGTGCTGCTGAATTTACAGTCTTTCACATCATGACCAGGATTCTGGAAGCTACTACGAGTTTGTTTTTACCTCTGCCTCCTGGTAAGTCTTGGCTCTTTTGTCCTTTGTTGTAATACATTGGTTCTTTCTTCTTCACGTGGTCCCCAGGCCTTACACATTTAAGGATGAGACGACCTGTGTTGAGAACTTGTGTGTCTGCGGTCACTGTGAGAGATGGGCCTGACATTGGTCTCTGCAGACCAGATGTCCCCCGATTATTAAATTCTGCTGTGGCTCGTCACTGACTTTAGGGAGCCGAGGCTGGTCCCCATGCGGCTCGCTAGGATACTTGGAACCAGTGGAGCTGATGCAGGGAGATCTTTCTCTGATGTCTGCAGGCTTAGTTTATCTGATTGAGAAAGTTAACACTCAGGAGGAAGTGGGTCTGGCTGGGTGTCAGAAAATAGCTGATTTTTACGTGCTTGGAAGCTAAAAATCGCCCTTAGGATTTTGAAACAGGGCCAAGTCAGGCCTCAAAACACCCTTGGCACATGTGTATGCAGTCATTCATTTAATTGGTCATTTGTTCACTCAATAAACAACCATTTGTTGATTTTTTTTTTATTACATTCCATGTGCTGTGCTAGAAATTAGAGCAGTTACAAAAATTAACAGAAGTCTAGTTGGGAACATATATTAATTATAAGAAGCAAATAAGCTCCTGTCTGCCTTGTATTCATTACATATGTGTTCTGATGAGTGTTAAGCTTTATGATAACTGTCACTACATAATGTTTATTAGCCAGTTTAATTTAATTTATTTATATATATACATCTATCCCATCATCTATCAGTAATTCATTCCTTTACTCTTTCATTTTAAGCCAATATGTAGATGGTGCCTGTTTTGTGCCAGTTGCTGTAAGTACTTTACATAAGTAAGCACATTCAATTTTCCTAACAGTCCTAAATGGTAGGAGCTTAACATGAACCACATTAAATTGTCAATATCCAACCAGTTTTTGACTTAAAAAAAAAAAAAAAGGCACTTTCATATGGTTCCACTTTAATATTATTCCCATTTTATTGATGGTGAAACTGAGGCACAGAAAGTTTATGTAACTTGCCTGAAAGTCACACAGTGATTAAGCAACAGAGCCAGTATTCAAATCCAGGAAGTCTGGTTCCAAAATCTGTTCTTTTGGTGACTATTCTGTGCTGCCTCTTGAATTTTATATTCCATTTGAATTAGTTGATGCCAAAACATTGACTGTTTATGGGCCCAGAAATCCCCATAGCGTGTCCTGGCTTATCTGCATTTGTGATACATCTGACTCAGTTTGGAGTCCTTCATGCTTTCTCTGTCCATACACCTTACAAGACATGCGGGTAGTGTTGGGCACAAGGAGTTTCTTTTGATTTATAGGAATCTGACAGTGACCATTCATGAGGAGAATAGAGGACTTTAAATTATCCCAATAGAATAGGAATTTCCAGGTGCCCTCTAGAAAGAGTGAAGGGATTTCATGAAAACTATATATGACTTTCTGGCTTCAACTCTTTATCATTTGTCATCAACACAAAAGACTTGATAGAGGATTGGGTTGATACTTTCAGGTTCGTTCACCATGTATGTTCAAGCCCCATTTGTAAGTAAATGAAAGTGACTTACTAGGGACAATTTTTACCCAGGAGACCATAAAACTTTACTTTCTAGGAAGCATCACACTCCTTCCCAGGGATATGTAAGGAGGGAAAACATGGAAAAATGTCATCCATAGTGACTGAGAATTATTATGAGTAGACTTAATGGTTTGTGTCCATGGGTCAAGTATCTCTGTCCTTTTCTCTTAAATGTTGGTTTCCCTCATGTGACGTGGAAAGTGACGCTGGGTCACGTGGGTGTGCACATGTGTGGGTAAATACAGGGTGTTTTCTCATGTACTTTTGTATGTATGTGTGCTTGCTTTCCAAGCCTGCTGGACTAGTGAGAACTGTTTGATTTCCAAGTGTTGGAAACTTGTAACCCAATTGGTTAAAGAATAAAGGGAATGAGGACCACGAAAGGGAGTCATGGTTTGGAGCTGGAGCAGTTGTGGTTTAAATGGGACCTGTGTTCCCCTCACGGGCTAGCGGAGGCCAGGAACCCTGGAGGATGAGGACTGGAGTTGGCTGGAAAAGCTCTGTTTTGGAACTGATGCCTACTTTTAGCCGATTTGTTCTGTTGCCTGGAGCTAACATGCAGAGGAAGCCAAGAGTGGACTGTTGGATGTGGGTCTGTGCCCTAGGGATAGAGGATGCAGGGCCATCAGGGATCTTTAGGACATGGATGCAGGGCTGCAGGAGGAATTTCGAATCGAGGAAATCTATAGGAACCTTTAATAAACTTTTCTTCAGAACGAATTTCATAACTTTTTTTAATCTTGGGAAGAATGTCCAAATCCATTTGAAAACTCTCATGGAGGGCACCTGGGTGGCTCAGTTGGTTGGGCGACTGCCTTCAGCTCAGGTCATGATCCTGGAGTCCCGGGATCGAGTCCCACATCGGGCTCCCTGCTCGGCAGGGAGTCGGCTTCTCCCTCTGACCCTCCCCACTCTCATGCTGTCTCTCTCTCTCTCACATAAATAAATAAAATCTTAAAAAAAAAAACTCTCATGTTGTTGATTAGTTAGTAAAATCAAAAAATCAGTTTTTTTGGATTGCCAGCAGAGTCATCTTGTTGTCAGCCCCTTAACATCTGCTTGTGGGCAGAGTCCGCACTTTATCTGACCCTTGATGTGGCTGGGACCTAGGCCTCAGTCCCTCACTGCTCATGATTCATGTGCTCAGGGAGAGAAAACTCCGTGACTGCTCTGAATTCAAGTTCCTGCTCTTTGGGCATCATTTCTTTGTCATGTAAGCGCCTAAGGCTGTGATCCTTTGTTATTCCCTATTCACACCTCATCAGCTTCCAAGTCTGGACCTGTGGCCATGCGCTTCCGGTCCCTTCCTTCCTGCTTCACCGTCCGAGTCCTCATTACCTCTGGCGCAGGTTCACTCAGTGGCCTCCCAACATGTTTGTCTTACATACCTCTTGTAGCAAACTGTCCATACTCCAGTCCATTCTTTGCCTGTTGCCATTTTAATAGTCCAAGAGTAAAACTCAAATCCTTTTTTCTATCTTGCTCAGTGTCCCTCCCCAAAGTCTACTAAATAAGAAATTCCTTGCTGTCATTCAGCATTCAGGCCCTGTTGTGTGCACTCAGAGCACCCTGCACTTTTCCCTTTATAGAACTGGCCATTTTTTAAAAAAGATTTTATTTATTTTGAGAGAGAGAGGGAGAGAGAGCATGCACGTGTGCACAAGCAGGGGGAGGGGCAGAGGGAGAGAAGGACTCTCAAACAGACTCCCCGGTGAGCCTGGAACCTGAGGCAGGGCTCGATCCCATGAACCTGAGATCATGACCTGAGCTGAAACCAAGAGTCAGATGCTTAACTGACTGAGCCACCCAGGCGCCCCAAACTGGTCACATCTTTAAGAATGTATATTTTTGTGATTCTTTGATTGTCTCCCCATCGGACTGGAAGGTGGATGGGAGCAGCTGTGGGGTCTGTTTTCCTCATTATTGTATACCCAGCTCCTTGTCTGGTGTCTGGAAGGGATTTGTTAAATAAATTCCAACTTTACCTCCTACCATTCCTCTCGTACACCTGATTCCAACTCAGTTGGGTCATGTAGTACTTTCTGAACATGCCCCATACTTTCTCACCTTTGGGCCTCTGTTCATATTGTCCCATTAACCCAGCTACCAGTTCTTGGGGCAGGATAATGTCATGCGTAAGAGCCTCGACTTAAGTCCCATAGCCTGCTTTCGCATTTAGCTCGGCCACTTACTAATGATATGATCCTGGGCAACTTTCTTAGCTCCTGTGAATCTTGGTTTCCCCATGGACAAAATGGGAATCAGGTGGTTCCCACCTCACGGTGTTGAGGATCAAGTTAGCCAGTGCATAGATTGAAGGCCTCAGTACGTGTTTGTTAACGGTTGCCGTCGTTCTGTCATATGCTAGGCTCTTCGTAGACCTAGCGTTAGTTCTCCAAGCAGCCATGTGGGAAAGCTACTGGTGGCTTCATGCTCCGGATGAAGAAATGGAGGCACACAAAGGCTACTTACCTGTAGTTAGTGAGTAACACAGCAGGATTCTAGTACAGGTCTGCTCATGACAAGGTGGTTTTTTCTACTGTCTCCACTCTGTGTATTCTCTGGCCTCATTGCCACCCCCAGGCATTGCATTTACTCTTCAAAGCTCCCCTCATGTGCTGTCTTTTCCAAGAGGGCTTTTCTCATTCTCTCCTGGACTGATATCTTGTTCTCCCATGGATGTTGCTTTTATTGTTTATTATTAACAGTGTGCTTAGAACTCTCGGTTTCTGAGTGTTTGAGTAACCCCCACCACAAGACTTAGATTTGAGGGAGTTGCCTTCCTCTCTGTTGAATTCCTGTAGATTTGCTATCTGACCATATTATTTAAATTTTTCTTTTTTTATAATTTAGTTCAAGTAGACCCCAAAAGCCCTTCTTTAGGGCATACACAGAGGTCGGGCATATAGACTGTCCCCTGCCGGTTCAAAATTTTTCCGTGTTGGCAAAGTGGTCCCTATCTGTCAGCCTTTCAGCCTGGGCATCTGGCGTTTGAGGCTCTTCTGTTAACTGTTCTCTTTTGGCATCTCACCGCAGAACTGCAAACCTATTAAACTGTAAAACTGTTTTTCATCGAGCAGGCCCTGCCCTCTTTTTGTCTTTTTGCCTAAGAAGGGACACACACGCTTGTTGTGAACTCATATCTACCCAGCACGATACTTAGTCATGCTAACACAAAGCAGGAGACTCGGACCGTGTCTTCAAGCAGCGTTTATTAGACTCTCCGTGCCAAGGCGCTGAGCTAAGGGCTTTAGTAACATCATTGAATTCACTCCCTCTAGAAGCCTGGAGATGCTGGCTGACCCTGTTTACCCTCCCAATCTCTTGCCTAGGTTTTCACACTCTGCACACGCTCCTCGGCGTGCACTGTCTCCCTTTGCATAACCTGCTGCACTACATTGATGATGGGGTGTTGCTTCTCACCGAAACGGCTGTCACAAGGCTCATGAAAGGTAAGAGGCTCCGAGTTTGCCACAGTGCCAGCCTGGCCCTGAGCCCCATCAGGACGGGCTTGGTGGTGTGCAACCCGTGTGGTCACACAGGGCCCTCGTGCAGTCAGGGCCGCCCCATGCTCGGTGTAATGCTCCACATTAAATCTTGAAATCCTTAGGATTGAAACAAGGGGATCCTCATTTGCCTTTTGCAACGGGCTCTGCAAATTATGCCGCGTGTCCTGCTGAGTACAGTTCATTTCCTGTAGCCAGGCTTTGGGCTAATTTGAAGTGCCTCAGACCTTCAAGAGGCCCCAGAGGGCTTCTCGATCCACACACGGCTATTACATTCCTTTTCTGTACATGAGGGCACTTGAGGATAGGAGACTCTGAAGGCTTGTTTCTCAAGAAAATGTCATGGAATGGCTTATTTTCAGCTGATTAACTCTGTCAACACAGACTTAGACTGGAAATGCAAGAGAAACTGAGAGATGCAGTGCTCATGTGAATCTGAACTTGAAGGTCTCCAGTGTAATCACTTGCTGAAATTATTCGTTGTGGTATTTTATAGACGAGTTTTGTTAATATATGTTAAAGTATTTGCCGTTCCCCAAGGTGCCTTCTGTTTTCACTTCGTAAAATTGTTTTGTGAGTGGCAGCCTGTTACAGAACCATGTTTCATGCCATATAGAAACTGCTTCATTAAAAGAAAGCCCTTGTATTCAGAGACAACAAACTAAGACTTTTGAGGTATTGTCAGACTTTAGCTTGAGGATCCAGGGTGGGGAATGTGTGTTATCAGAATGAACCACTGAAGTATTATTAGCTTGCTCACATATTAAAATGGAGATTTGTTTTATTTGCCAATCTAACTTTTTTGTAGATCTGGACAATTCAGAGAAAAATGAAAAACTAAAATTCAGCATCATTGTGCGGCTTCCCCCGGTAATCCTGAATTACATTTTATTCTCTCCATAAGCCTTGGTATGCACCTCCTTCAGTTTCTTCTTGCAAAGGGAGCATTTACTTGTTTTGGGCTGAAGTCAATTGAATTGTTTCACTTTTCAGTCCTTTCCCAGAAATCCCATCCATCTTCACGCCCACTGGCCGTGCCCTGCGGCGCCGGCAAAAAGCTTGTTCCTCTGGCTTTGTACTGCCTGGCACAGCCTGCCTGAAACACTTAGCCATTTTCCCCTCTTACGAAACTGCACTAATATTTACATCTGTGAGTCTGAGGGGAGGGAGAGGGGAAACAGGTGTTTTTTGGCATTTAAACTGATAAGAAATTTAAATCCAGGTGAGGTCAGAAGGTTCTGGAACTGCATTTCCTCCCACTGCCGTTTCTACTACGGCAGGAAGACATTCCCAGGTTGAAGGACAAACGAGAGACATGAGAGAAAGGGTTTGCCAGGCACTCCTTGTTTTGATGGGGGATATTGGCTCTCAGAGTCAGAAATACTATGAAAATATGAAATTCCACAGCAAGGTCTTCAGAGCCTTGGACTCCGCAAACTTCCTGACCCTGCCAGCCCGGGGCCAGCTCTCTGCTCTGTTTACATACCTTGCACACTTGTATCTCTGACACGATCCTCCCACGAAGGGATGTCCGCTGCCTTCTGGACCTAATCGTTTTCCTTTGTAACACCCTCTCCTCCTCACAGCTTACTGAAGCAAAGGCAAGGATAGAAAACAAAGCATATTTTCCACAGCTAGATCTCTCTGGGGAAGGTCTCTGAACATTTCATTTGGTTGTTTTGTTTTGTTTTGTTTTTCTTTGCCTCAAGCTCTTAGGGAATTCAAATTTTCTGGGCAGGACACTGGGGAGAACAACCTTTTGTTTCCTATCGAGACCTCACTTAGAGTTGCAGGTACCCAGTTTTGAAGAGTAGCAGATGAACTCCATTTCAGAAAAAGAATTTGGCAACATCAGTGAATAAACTACTTTCCTCAGGGTTGAATTTAAGGGAGTATTTATTCAAAATTCAGAGGCACACCTCATAGGAAATGGCCTTTCTTCAAGGGTCATTAACCATAAAGGGCCTCTCTTTTAGACTAACCAGCTACTTTGGAATAATCCTTTTTAAATTATAAGTAGGTATAAGGTACATGTACTTAATGCAGTATAAGCTACATTCTCCTCTCTGTATTTTTTCCCATTCTTTTATTGTTATTATTGACTTAATTTCTTTAGAGTAGTTTTAGGTTTACAGGAAAATTGAGCGCAAGGTCCAGAGATTTCCCTGTCCGCCCCCCTGCCCCGACATGTGCAGAGCCTCCCCTATTACCAACATCCCCCACCACCGCGGTCCATGTGTTACAACTGACGAACCTGCATTGACGCATCACAATCACCCAAAGCCCATAGTGAACGTTAGGGTTCACTCTCGGTGCTGTTCATTCTATGCCTTTGGACAAATGTATAATGCAATGGGTCCATCATTAGAGTATTGTACAGAGTAGTTTCACTGCCCTAAAAATCCCGCTCTACCTATTTTTCAATTTGCGTAATAGCTTATTGGTCAGAAGATCTGCCGACTTTGGGATCATCCTATGAGTTCTAACATCATTTCCCGGAACCATGTGAAGCGACTGCTGCTAAACTATAAGAAACAGGTGAGTCTGCGAGCAAGCACAGCCCCACTAAATGTTGTTGTTGGATCCTATTTGCCCATTTCATCATCTCCACAGAGACAGCAGCTATAGTTCTTAGCCTCCTTTTTTAAGTTTGTGCTTGTTTTGGAGAATGAGCTGATACCAGAAGTGGTTTCCCTTTTAGCCCCTGAGTTCTATGATTGACAAGTCGCCAGGCAGTGTGGAGTTCCTGCCCCTGAACTACTTCATTGAAATACTGACAGATAGAGAATCTTCCAGTCAAGGTAACTTCAGGGCTTTCCTGCTTTTCTCTTGACACATCAGTCCCTGTTCACTTCTGTGGACCCCTTTCTTTCTGGAATACTCCTTACTTCTAAGTAGTCCTTACTGCAGCTAGTTTTAATCAGTAACACACTGATTAATCCTAGAGTAAATTACCAAAGGAATAATCACCTTTGAGGTTTTAAGCGGGTTTAAGAGGCTCAAAACCCATACAGTTGATGCGAATGACCTTTCTTGGGGCTGAAGTAGAATAAATTTTAACAACACATTTTCCGAGTAACGTGTTTTACTAAAATATAAAGTAATTATGATGTCAATGAGCTGCAGACACAATGTTATTACAGAGGTTCCATGGCTACGCAGTAACTCTTCTCTCCTTATTTTTCCAGCTCTGTATGCTCTTGAAGGACATGACAATGTGGATGCAAAATTTGTAGAGGAAGCAGCTCTAAAACACACCACAATGCTTTTAGGCTTATGAAAGAGAAAATGCAGTTGTATCCGCTCCCAGTATTTTAATCTTGTGCATTAGCTTGACTTCCGTCAAGAGTCCTTTACAATTCTTTACAATTGGTAACCCAAATCAGAATACATTGTTAAGCCATCTAATTCCAGTTTGGTACTTGTTCAGACAGAACTAAATTGCTGTACCTCATCCCGGCTTTGAAAAGCAGACAAGCAGTCAAGTGGGGAGGAGTGACAGAACAGTCTGAGAGGCCTGCTGTGTCCTCAGTGACGACTTAGCGGCTTACCTTCCTAATGACTTCACAGGCCAAAAGCGAGTTTGTATTGCACTCTGAAATAAAATGACGCTTTAAAAAAAATGTAGGGGACGGTGCTAAGAAAAAAACTAGATGTGTTGTTGAAGATAACATATGACAAGCATAAAAATTAGTTACAGAAGAACTCTATTTGGAAAGAGGATACTTTTCAAAGAACTGAATTTGGACCACGTCAAATCTGCTATTTCCAGCAGAGAATAATTTGTCATATACAGCGGTGTGTACATAATGGTATTGAGAGTAGGCTTTGTCTTTGTGATGGTTCAGATGGAACTGTACTTTAATATGTTCAAGTTTTTTGTATTTATAAAAGTTTGATCTAGTAATATCTTTTCATTAAAAAAAGAAGAAGAAACACTGAAGGTTTTGGCCCGAGTCTTTCGTTTTTTGAACATAGCCTTTCTATTCCAGCCAGGAATCATGAGTCCATGAGCATATTCCCTCTCTGAGGGCCCCCATGGCACCTAACTAGTTCTCCCACTTTTCTTTTTTCTTCCCTCTCTCTTTTATAGTGACTTCATTCTGACCCATAACGGTAGTCGCTGGCCTGGGGTCAGCCGATGCCCTTTGCTTTTCTCTCTTCACAATTTCTCCAAGTGAACTTGTGAAATTGTCATACTTATAAATATCACTAGCTAGTATAATAATTCAACTTCTTTTCTAAAATCATACTTGTGTTCCCAAAACTGCCCTCTCCTACAGAAGTTCCCTTTTTGGTCAAATATGTAGTTGTCACAGAGGCTCAAAATCTCAAGATCATTATTTTTCACTCCCTACCCTTTCATACTTGCGTCGTTTCGGTGTCTTTGTGAAGTCCGAGTCATCTGACTTCCACTGAGACTGGTTCTGTCACCCCTCTGCTCATAGCCCTTCGTTACAGGATAAGACCCAAACTCCTTGACATTGAGCGCTTCCTAAATCCCGGCCTTACACAATTCCCCGACATGAACATGCTGTTCCAGCCAGTGCAGCTCGCTGGGCCTTGAACAGCTTTTGTCTTCTTACTTGCGAGCCTGGCTTAGGCTATTTCCATCTGGAAGCCCCTCCCCACTTATTAAAATCTTACTTGTGTTTAAGGGCCGGATCAACCAGTCCATCTGACTGTGACCCCCAGCCATGCCAGCGCACAGTGGCTCCTTCTGTAGGCACCAGTAGCCCAGGCTGTGATACTTACTTAACATCCATCCCTTTGTGTTAAAGAATTAGGTTTCCATTCTCACGTTGTTCCTACAGGTCTATTTTTGGATCCCTGATGCAATTACTAATTCCTACGACACAGGAGGTGTGTTGAAGTACGCAGTATTTCTTTGTATTAACCACACACTGTTACTTATCACAGGCACTTTGCTTTTTAATAACTTTATAAAACAACCAAGTTAGATTCAGGGCTAACTTGTAGGCTGAGAATGAGATTAAATTTCCCTCCACTCTGGCAGGATAGGGGCTTGGAACAGATTTTGTTTCATTTAGCCAAAAAAAAAAAAAAAAAAAAGGAGAAGAAGAAGGGATGTGGTATTTCTCACTTCCAGAATTGACACAAAATCCATACCCAACACCAATATGAAATATGGTTTGAACATATTAATGAAGTAAAGTCAGTTCTAAAATCCACTTGGGTATTTTCATATGTGAGAAAATATAAAAACAGAATTAGGAAAATATGCTTGGGTGAAATGCAATAAAATCAGAGTAATGAAGTAAGTGGAACTGGCCTCATTTTCAACTCTGCCACATGCAAAGCTATAAATGTTTTCATTGGAATTTTTAAAAATCTGGAGTCAGAACTTAAGCACAGGTTTATTTGTATGTAACGTTGCAAAAAATCTAGATTTATGGGAAAGATAAATTAGGGCATAATTATTTTTGAAGCAAAAGGATTCTTTACTTGTAAAAAGAATGATCATAATATTACTTTTAAAAGGACAAGCTTCCTTACTGCTTTTTACTTGATTTACATTTACCAACATGAACTTCAAATGTAACTATTTAACAAAGTGAATTATAACCTCTGTGATACTTGGGATATTTTCCTTTTCAAACAATCATTCTTTCTCTTTCAAGTCAATATATTGCACAGTATTTGCTTTTTTCTTCTTCAGTAAACAAAGACCACGCTGCCAATTTCTGTACTGCATTGAAAATTGATTTATTTTTATAGCACCTGGACTACTATGTATTTCTGAAAGGTAGTCAATATATAGAGTGAAAAAGAAAAAATGAACAATACAGAAATATGCTTTGACATAATTGTAGGAAAATTCTATGTCCTACTTAACATCATGTAAAATATAATAGCTGATGAGTGTAAAAGGAAGCCATGTTGTTCTCCGTTGTTGGTCGATTGTGGATACTGCATTTGTCTGTAATTTAGAGCTATTACACTGGAACTTTCCAGCTGGGCATATGAGGCAGCCTGGTTAAAGTGTCTCCTTCAGAAGCCCAGATTGGTTCACATGCTCAGATTTCAATTGGCTTTGTAACAGGTTTCCTTATGTGCCTCATACTGGCCCCCGGTTCACTGGGCTTGAAAGGAGCCAACGCGCCATATGGTTTGGGCAAAGGAAGAGTGGCCTCGGCCTCTGGGATGTAGGCATTGGGACGTGGCTCTGCAGTTGTGTAAACACCATTGGGCAGCTGGTGGTTATCTGCTACCAAGAACTCCTGCAAAGAATGATTTTTCCTTTTTAGTTCTCTGAAAACTATAGTGAAGTCACTTCATCCTTAGGGCCCAGCAGACACAGCTGGGTCTGAGCAGCCTTAGGCTGTGCTGGCTGATATTTTCCCAAAGGGACAGGAGGTTATGAGGGTGGCGTCACTAAACACACACACACACACACACACACACAGTGTCTCATTGGAATGACCTGTGTTACTCAAGCATTATTCTGTTCCTGGGATTTAGGGTTTACCATAAACTGGTTAGTGGGTCCTAAATTCACTGTATTCCAGCTTCAGTATCTTTCATCAAGCACTCAGTATTTCCACGTTTTTGAAAAAGGCTGGAGTAAGTCATTGGTGAGCAAATGTTACAAAGGAGGAACTAAGGAGTAAAGCAGAACCAGAGGAGAGAAGTGGTCAGCAACTTGCTTTGAACCTCAAGGTCACATGCGGGCGCAGGCAGTGACAGACCTAGACTGAGGCCAGTGGCAGGAGAGGAAGGCTGTGACCTTGAGGCCTATGACACAGACCAAGGGCAGAGTCTGCAGAGGGCTGTGACAACCGGCAGATGCTAGAGGCCTCACAGTGTGCCGTGGGGGCCCTGGTAGCCAGACGTGGGAGAATAAGGTGTGCTCTCAGCAGGGGTGCAAGGACAGAGACTATAGACCTTTGATAAAACCAGGGCCAGCCCAGCTACCGTCCTGCCAATGGGAGTCCGTGGCGTTCAGCCACACAGGCCACGACATAAGACTGTGGGGTGGGCCTTGGGGCTTGATGGGTGTTTTCTGGAGAATATTATGGCACTTTGGACTATGATTTTGACTTGTCTACGTCCTGTCTTAAGCAAAACTCCTCTCTAATGATTGTCAGAACTAAGTGTGTGGTAGAGTGGGAAATTTTTCATATATTTTGGGAGGACGGAAATCTCTGAAAATGGCCCTTCCTGGCACACTTTACAAATGTGACGTGGAAGATAAAGCTTACCCGAGACTTTTCAGCGTTAGCCAAGGCATACATTTCTTCATCTCGAAGTACCTTCAACCATTCCCTCTCAATGTCTTTATTGAGTGGCAGGCCCTTTTCTATCCTGGAACTGCAAGAGAAGATGAAGTCTTCTTTCTCCCTGACTTCCTTCTGGAGTTCAATGGCCAGGGCTTGTTTCATGGACAGCTCAGCAACAAGAGCCATTGTTTGTTCCGTAGCATCTTTGATCTTTTTCCGGTAGCCATTCATCTAGAATGAAAGAACCCAATGCTTAGACTACGTATGTTCCATGAAGAGTTAAGAAAATGGCAGGCTGAAGGGCTGTCTAGGATGGTGGGGGGCATTCTTGCCTCAAGGAAGGAGAGTTTAAGGGGGAATTCAGAGAAAATAAGAATTAGAGGAGATCTCAGAGATTGAACCCAATATCCTGGCTGTGTAAATAAGGATAGGATGGAGAAGAAACAGATCTGTTCATCTAGTTACCGAGGTTCCAAGTGGATAGCATTGAGGGAAATAGTCCCTTTGTTTTTAAGAGGTGATAAGGAGAAGGGGACAGGGTATTCTTGAGATCTAAGTTTTGGCCTAATTTTGCCATGTTTTTAATTTGTCACTCATCCAGTGGAGAAAAATCTGGTAGAACAAAAACTTTATTTAAAAATTACTCATTACTTATATAAGATAATCCGCAGAGGTCCTGTATCTGAAATGATTTTTTAATGGAAAATATACCTCATTATGGTTGCATTATTGATCATAATTCCTGGGATGCATCATTATTAGATCATAAGCAAGCATGAGCTGAACCTGGGGAAAATCTGGCCAATAATTTGAAATGAAATGTCCATTGTTCTATGTGTATGTTTATGATTTCACATCAGCTAGTTATCATCAAAGAATTAAAAGATAGGATTAAGTGGAACATAGGCACCAAGCACAATTACAACAATGTTTGTTGAATGAAGGAATTAATAAATTCTATTCTATTCTAATCCTCCAGTCATTTGAACCAGGGTACACTGAGACATGAATAAGAGCTTCCAAAAACTACACCTGATCTTCAAACACTTTCTTCTTCTAATAGAGCATACACTGGTCTATCTGTCTACATTTGCATAGAGAAATGTTGCTGCCAGTGATTTACCTTTTTTCTGAAAATATAATGACTGATTATTATATATACGTTGTCTCTTTAAAGGAATAGGGAATATACATTTTAAAAACTGTTGTACACTGCAGTAATTTTTAGGAAGCTAAAGCTTCAATGATGAGTCATTATCTTAAATTTCATTAATTCATCAGTTGTGTGTATGTGTGTGTAACTAGCCATCCTCCTTTTCTCCTCCAAAGAAGGATGGTGTTATTCTGGGCTTCTGGGCTGCTCTAAGTCTTTGACTGGGATGTCCCCTCCCTGCCACCACTTTTTTTTTTAGAGGAAGAGGGGAGGGGAGGAGGGAGAGAGAGAATCTTAGGCAGGCTCAATGCCTAGCGTGGAGTCCAATATGGGGAATGGGGCTTAATCTCACAACCCTGAGATCATGACCTGAGCCAAAATCAAGAGTTAAAGACACTTAACCAGGTGCCCTGGGACTTCCCATTTTCTGTTCATTTGGGAAATCTGCAAGAGGAGCCATAAGCTATCTAGGAAAGGTGAGAGACTTGAGATACGCATTCTTGTTGAGGTCCCACAAGGGACTGGCCACTTCTTAACTACTGAATGCTTACAACTTAAGCTGATATCACACCCATTTCACAGATTAGGAAACTTAGTTTTAAGGTCATTTATGTATCCTTCTCAAGGTCACTCACTAATATTGGTAAATCACAGACCTGGGATCTGAAACATTCTACCTTCTAGTTCTGCCTACTATGAAGAGATCATAATTTTAAATGGGAAAAAAAAAAAAAAAAGCCAGGGAGAGAGCACCAAAGGTGGGGAAAGGTGGGGGGGAGAGATAAATCACCAGGCTGACTCCTCTGATGGAACCCTCCCAGGTGGCAATCACCACCATTTACATTTCTATAGCATTATAATTGACTTCAGGACAGACTCTGCCAACAGCTTTGACAAGCCAGCCCTCAGTGAAAACGGACTTCCCCTAAAGAAAGGGAAATTCATTTGCAAAAGGAAGGGAGGCAACATTTAGAGAAACATTGGGCATGCTAATTCAGGCAAAGTTCATGAGACTAAAGAAGTCTTAACATTTCTTATTCTCTGAAGTAAAGTTGTGAATTGCACACGAGCCCCAGGACTGAGGGATCAGTCAGCTGGCGGAAGTCCTCAGACCAGTCTTGTAAAAGCCTAATAAAAACAGCAAAGGGGGCTTGAGATTTACAGTGATTCTGTTTCCTTAGTGCGCCAGAACTGTTTCTGGAATGGGAATGACTGTTCACTCATTCGATAAATTCTTGAGTTTAGTGCACGCTAGGCATTGGGGAAATTAAGGAGAATGAGGAACAGGGGCACCTGGGTGGCGCAGTCGGTTAAGAGTCAGACTTCTGGTTTTGGCTCAGGTTATGATCTCAGAGTCATGAGACTGAGCCCTGCGTGGGACTCTGTACTCAGTGGGGAGTCTGCTTGAGATTCTCTCCCTCTCCCTCTGCCCCTGCACCACCTCCCCCATCCCTCCCTGCTCACGTGTGCACACACACTCGCTCAAATAAATAAATAAAATCTTAAAAAAAAAAAAAGAATGAGGAACAGTCACTGCCCCCAGGAGCCTACCATCATGGGTGTGGGTGTTACCATGATTTATTTTTTTACCTGTCTCCCGACACTAGGTGTGGACCATGTGTCCCTTCCTCTTTGTTTCTAACCTCACACCCTCATGCGCGCTCATGAGGGGAGCACATAGTAGGTTCAGTAACTATTGCTGCCTAAAATCCCTGTGCTGTCACAGGGGGAGGCTCCCAGGGGCAGGGGGCCTCATAAGGGCAGGGGGGCAGGGTCCTCTGACTGCCCTGTGGTGCGAGGCCCTGCCTCACCCATATCACCAACCACCCTCCTGCTGGCTGCCCCTTCGCGGGCCGCTCGAGCAGTCCCAGCCTGACTGGGTAGCTGTGATTCAGCAGTCCTCATATTTTAAATGTATGAAATTAGGAAGCTCCATGCTACTAGTGTTGTCTTGCTAGTGGGGCCTGGCCGTGACTCCATCCAAAGGACTACTAGGGATGGGTGTCGTGTGATTGCTGTTCTCTTGTAATGGTCCTTGTCCGTTTCTGGGTTCTGGCTGAGTTCTGGATTGGGGCCGCTTTCATGCAGACCGCTGGGTAAGTGAGGCCCTCTAATCACAAGGAACTAGAAAGGATTTAACTTGGCAAATGAACTATAGGGGTAGTAATTGTCATATTTTGAGTAGGTGCCCTGTTAAGTGAAACTTGTAAACTGTCATTGAAAAGCTTAAGTTTGCCCAGTATCAAGTGAATATTCATTCAGGGAACAAGATGGAACCCTACTTTGGACAATTTTCTAAGATTCACCTTTACCTCTTTAATTTTACAACTTTATATGTCTCTAGTCATAAAGCCTAACCTCTCCAGTGCTGCTCTCGATAAATAAAGCAGTCTGTGGAAAATGAAAGGAGTGTAGGCAGAAGGGACAAGGCAGGGTCTCGGGCAGACCTTCTTGGCTAAGAGCAGTGTGTCCTGCTTGTAGGCCTGAGTTTTGCTGCAGAGCCTGTCCGTGAGCCGAGACACCTGTTCATAGATGAAGTCCTTTTCCAGTAACTTCTCCTCCTTCTTGGCCAGCTGTAGTTCCAGCTACATTGAAAACAATTCCATTAAAAAAGAAAAAAAGTCATGCAAGTCAAAATCTTTCTTAATTAGAGCAGTATTTTTTTCCCCCTTAATGAACACAGATTGCTTTCACACAGTTGCCAAGATAGCTCTAGGAAAGCCTTCAGCACTGGGCTAAGTCAAGACTCCCCTTGCCCCAACCCCCTCCAGACAGCTCTGGGAATTCTTCCTCTCCATGGCAGAGGGTGGCCCTCTCAGCTCCACCCAGTTTCTATGTTGCCATTCCTCTGATACACACCCATCAGGAAGACAAATTAATCCACTGAAAATGCCAAAATTGTCCCTTTGGGCTATGAGACAAAAGTGGGCATTTTGAAACCACTCAAGGTTTTACTTCTTTCTGGCAAGCGTTAGAAACAAGCTTAGGTTTTGTTACTGGATTATGATGAAAGGACTGTATTAGTAGCTAGAATAGTGAGGGATGAGGGATAAATCTGTCTGCATAAGATGAAACAGTACCACAGATATCTGTGACACTGATCAACAAGGGGCTGACACTATTATAAGAAAGAATGCTTACCACATCTAATTTTTTGATCATTTGTTCTTGGGTCATATCTTTCCCTGGAATGAAGCGGATTCTGTTCTCATCCTCGGGATTTATAAATCGTTTCTCCAGGTCTTTTATTCTGTCTATACACTGTGAAAACTATTAAACAAAGAAGGAAACATTAACTTCAAAACTAACTCCATTGCTCAGTAAATTTTTAAAACCACATAGCCCAGGGGCTTTAAAGTCTTTTGGTAGGATCCATCCAGGGAAAGGTGAAAGAGAACTCTTAACATCCCATCAGCCGGGACCTGGGTTGAAAAATAAGTTGGCTCATCCATGGTACCATGAGGATAATGCTTGTAACTGATCTCTGAAGCAAGGCAGTGAGTTCTGAGTCATCAAAGAAAGAGCTGACCTTACAACCAGTCCTTTGTGTTATACCTATGGGATGCTGGGTGGCTGCAGAGCTCAAACTATACAGACCTGACCTCTTTATTTTAGGTTGTTACAGAGGCCAAAGTAGACAACATAGTAGACTCCAGCTTAAAACCCTTTGTTGGCAATAGGTTTAATGGCTTCCCAAAGAATAAAGTTCTTAATTATTAGGTCAATACAGTGTACAGGTCTGTCAGGAACAGCCTGGACTGTTTATATCTTTTGTGCTAACCGCCTAATATAATGTTTCATATTTGAAAATGAAGAAATATGGCAACTCCCAAGTAGGAGTGGCAGTCACTCTTGGTTTCGTTTTTGGAACACAATGAAAACCAAGAGTCATTGTTTTCTTTTTCTTTTTCTTTTTTTTTAAGATTTTATTTTTTTGACAGAGAGAGAGTGAGCACAAGCAGGGGGAGTGGCCGGCAGAGGGAGAAGCAGGCTTCCCGCTGAGCAAAGAGCCAGACATGGGGCTCAATCCCAGGACCCTGGGATCATGACCTGAGCCGAAGGCAGACGCTTAACCGACTGAGCCACCCAGGCACCCCCATGAGTCATCATTTTTAACTTTCCTATTGAAAACCTGTAGAAACTTAGGCAAATCATTTATCTTCTCTAAACCTTAGTTGCCTCAATTGTCAAATGGGAAGATAAGGCCCAATCTAACAGGGTTGATTCATTAACCGAGAGAACACATCTCAAGTACTTCACAACGCGTTCCAGACTGATAGAGGTAGAATTTAAGTTTTAATTCATGTATTTGCCTCCTCCTCACAAAAAGATTTAAAATGGTGACATAAATAATTTATTTTTTTTTTCCTTTTTCTCCCCCTCAACATTCCTTAATTGCCCTTAATATGGAGTTAAAGTATATGTATATACGTAACCAAGCATAAATACATAATTATTCCATCTATAATTAACAATGCTTAATGTTTCTGTTTCTTAATTAGGAAATTAAGGAAGGAACAAAAATACAGTGCTTGCTTATCAAAATAGTGCGATTGCTCTCATTTTCCCATGGGTCTTTGAGGAAAAACTGTTCACTTTTTCTTTTTTTTAAGTTTTTATTTAAATTCCAGTTGGTTAACACACAGTGCAATATTGGTTTCAGGTGTAGAATTTGGTGATTCACACTTACATATAACACCCAGTGCTCATCCCAAGTGCCCCCCTTAATTCCCATGTTTACTTTTTTTATACAAAATAGTGTTGTGTCCTAAAATAGTTCACGTGACTTCCAAGATCCCTAAAAAGGAGCTATGATTATAAGCACCAGGAAATATGACTCGTGATAATCCTTGGATTCGACTGTTAGACAATTAAAAACTGTTTCAAACAACTGAAAAAATACAAACCTTAAGGGAATTCTGGAAATGATACAAAAAATGGGAAGATTTTGGAAAAAAACACGAAACACTGCAGCTGTAACAAATAACAGGATGTGACAGGGATCGAACAGGGCAAGGTAGGGTAGAAAAATGACTTGCCGAAGGCTCGAAACTTTACATCATGTCCTTCGAAGGGCCCATGTGATTTGTGCTGAGTAGACAAATAAGTGCAGTTTGAAGACTAATGGGAAACTTCCTATTCAACAGTTCTTAAGCTTAGATCTAACTCTGGCAGAACCTGTAATTGATGATAACACATAGACCATATATATGTCTCAATTCATAGGCAGGCAGAATGGAAAAGTCTCGTATCAGGCATAAATGTTTAAATATTTTCCTTTAGGGGCACCTGGGGGGCTCAGTCATTACGCGTCTGCCTTCGGCTCTGGTCATGATCCCAGGGTCCTGGGATCGAGCCCCGCATCAGGCTCCCTGCTCAGCGGGAAGCCTGCTTCTCCCTCTCCCACTCCCCCTGCTTGTGTTCCCTCTCTCGCTGTGTCTCTCTCTGTCAAATAAATAAATAAAATCCTTAAAAAAATAATAATAATAAAAATAAATAAATAAATATTTTCCTCTTGGGTCAACTGAACTCATATTTCACACCAGATAACTGGTTTCATATAATGAAATGCCAAATGCATATATTTTAAGAACAATGAATTTTATCCATTGACTAGAAGTATTGATTTGCAATTAACACACAGAAAATGCTTACACAGTAGAGAGAGAATTTTTGTTGTGGATCTTACTGAATTTAAAGTCCTTTTGTTCTGCTGGGCATCTTGATAGTTTGGTATGGGCAAAAATGGCCCTGAGGCTGTGTTTTAAGAAGGAGCTGGAGGGAGACAAATTATTCTGTAAAATCAAGACAACTGTGGAGTGCCTGGGGGGAGAATCTGGGGACGTTAGGCTGTGGAGAGGAGAAGAGGTTGAGAGGTGTAAAGACAGGCCAGTGAAATGGAGCTAGGCTAGGGTGCTGCTTGGGCTAACACGCCTGGGGATGGTATGGGGTGGCCCCGCAGATCTTTGCAGGGCATGGATGTCTGATATTGAATTGGAAGTTCTTCACATTTCTGTAATGTACACCAGCATGCTGTTGCCCCAAACCTTCAATCAATTCACAAAGGTCTTGCTCTTGCAGGAGTGGTTTTGTGTAGGTAGGCTGAAAAAGGAGCGAGTCCTGAATTCTGCACTGACACGGCATAGAAGTGAACCAGGCAGGGTGCGTGCCAATTGATGAAGGGATCCCTCAAATGAACCACTAGCAGCAGGAGTCAGGGCCACAGGAATCCTGGGGAGGCTACCTTGGAGGCCTGAGGGATGCCTGGGGTTGTTCCAGCCAATCCATCTACATCAGGCTACACTTATGGAAGAAGTGAATAGGAGAACTTAAGGCTAAAAAAAACAAACGCTGGAATCAGAACCTTGGCACATTTGTGTACAATGAAAGATCCTATCATTGATACCACATTCACACATTCAAATGGCATAAGATATGAAGGTGGACCCCTCATCCGTTTCCGCAAAGTCATGTGAATCCCCATGACATGATTAAATGAAAAAACAAAAAAAACCAGACCCCAAACTGTCCACAGTATGACCTAATGAAAACCATTTACTTATATACCTTGAAAAAAACTGGAAGGATCGCTTCCAGATTTTTGATAATTTTTTTTTAAAGATTTATTTATTTATTTGACAGAGAGATACAGAGAGAGAGGGAACACAAGCAGGGGGAGTGGGAGAGGGAGAAGCAGGCTTCCCGCTGAGCAGGGAGCCCGATGCGGGGCTCGATCCCAGGACCCTGGGATCATGACCTGAGCCGAAGACAGTTGCTTAACCGACTGAGCCACCCAGTCACCCGATTTTTGATAATTTTAATAGTGATTATACCTTGGGAATAGAATTTTATTTTTTTTAATTTTTGGTGTTTTTTTCAAAACTTCATTAATTGAACATGTTTTATCATCAGAAAAAATCTGAAAACAAACCTGACATTTTAGAAAACATATGATAGGTTAAAATTTGTTCCTGCTACATTGATTGAGTCAATGGAAAAAAGTATAAGCCGCAAACTTTTCAGTTTAATTTTTTCTTCTATTTTCACCAAGGGAAAAAAAAAAGATTATTGCATGTGAAGAAAGTAGCTTTATATTCATTTTTTATGTATACATCTATGTATTTATTTATTACTTCATGTTTAAATTGTTTGGTTTTATTCCACTTTTAAAAAGACCATGTCAGAGACCAGGCTATTAAATGACGGGGCAACTACAGGGGTTAATAAGGAGTCTAATTATATGTGATTGCCAATTAACAAACAACAATCTCAGCTTCAGGGGGCAGGGGTTTTAAAAATGAGAGAGCAAGCTGGTCCCTGAGATCTTTCAAGCAAGCATCAGAAACATACTTGTGCCAGCGGCAGTGAAAGCCCAGATTCCTTAAATTATGAGCTATAAGGAAGCTAGAGTTGAGATTTGGGAGGGTCTGAATTCCAAGGAAGGCAGAAAATGCTTCATGGGAAGAAAAAAAAAAATCTGTCGCCTGGATGCCTGAGCATAAATTCCACCCTGGAGCAGTGGATTTTTTTTTTAATATTTATTTATCTATCTGAGAGAAAGGGTGGGGAGGGGAAGGGGGAGAGAGAGAGAATCTCAAGCAGACTCCCCACTGAGCATGGAGCCCCACATGGGGCTCGAGCTCATGACCTTGAAATCATGACCTGAGCCGAAATCAAGAGTCCGACGCTCAACCGACTAAGCCACCCAGGTGCCCCGGAGCAGTGACATTTTTAAAGAAGACATATAACTCATGAGTTTGTACAGGTACCAGGTGGGGCATGGCTTAATTTACATGTAAGAACTTAATACAATCTTCAAACCAATAAAGGAGGGGGTAGGGAAAGCAAATGGCCCCAGGAAGTGTCTGATGAACGTTTCCCCACCTGAATCTGGAGCACTGCTAAGTCGGCGTCCAGGGCCCTCTTGGTTGGCAGTAATTTCTGGGTCACGTGAATCTGTCTTTGTTTCTCAGCAATCTTCAGTTTCAGGAACCGGATCTTTTCTTCCAGGGCATGTATTTCAATTTCTCCATTTAGCTTCATCTTTTCTTGGATATTTATTTTTTCATAGAAGATGCACACTTCCTCTTCCCGTTCTATCAGTTGAACGCCACTATGGCCAAAAGGAGAGGCAGAGGCTAAGAGGGTGTTGAGACCACTTTTTTTTTTTTTTTTTTTTACTAGTCACAGGGATTCCCTCTGGATCTGGGCACAAAATACGTATCAACATTACATAATTCCAGAAGACAATAGATATATACTCTTGGCTTTCTAGTTAAACTGCACACTTTTTGTTTTCCTGGGGATAGGAGAGGGAGGGCTGGTTAGCAGTTCGACTCTGAGCTAGCCGATCATGCAGTTGGCTGGTCACAGTATCTCTGCAAGTCCCAAAGGTTTCCCTAGGGTGGGAAAAAATGTCATTCCCCAGGCATGAGCAAAGTGACCCCATAATCTGATTTTCTGCAGACCCTTTTTTGGGGCCAGACTTGCCAACTGAGGTCTGGCCAGAAGTCCCCAGGCAGGGGGCCAGGGAATGTGTTTCTGCAGTGATTCTATGTAACTTGCCAGGCCCATTAGGTTCTTTTTAAAGTTGGATATTTTTGATGCAAATTTCCCCATAAACAGGCAAAATTCTGTCCTTGTAAGCATGCCAGGGGAAAGACCCCTCCATGTGAGGAGAATGTGGGAAAGAAACAAAGCAAGAATTTTCCAATTCCAGCCCTACAGGTCTGACCAGAGCTTGGGAACACACTGCCTAAATAATTTGTTTTGTGCCGGGAGCCATGTAAGAGGACTTTTTTTTTCTCCCCAGAGAAAACACCTGCCAGTAGTTTGAAAAATTAGACTTCACACCCTGAAGTCTTCCCACACTCTGCATATCAATTATCCCAGAGTTCATCTTTAATTGCTTTTTATCTCTTTTTCTCTCTCCTCCCTTAAAACATGAGCGCACAGAGTTACATTTGCTTAATCTTAACTCTACATTTCATCTCATTTGCTGTTTACTGGCTCTTCTCGTGATCCTCTCATTTCTCTTGACAACAAGCTAGGAGCAATGCTTTACCACCTTTTTGTAACTTCGGGGTCCAAAGCTTAGCACACAGCTTTAGATGAAGCAGCCCACAACCAAAGCCACAATGAAGAAAAAGATATGATACCAGACTTAATTCCTACAGGACCCTACAATTTCACATACCAGATTTCTCTAGCACAAGCAGCTTGGGAAAACTGCAACGGTAGTAATTGATTGATGACATAATTGTAGCCTGGAAGAAATAATGCTCTTCTGAGAGGTCCTACTTGCTGAGAAAATGAGCTGGGAGAATGGCTTAATAAATATCATACTAAGACCAATCTGTCACAAAAGTGGATACAAGATCCAAAGACTTATTTATGTCAATTATACTGAAATAACTTGATGGTATCGGAGGCAACCTGACTGGTAGCCTGGGAAAGAACTTTGATATTTAAGCAACGGACTTAAACCCTACTCTTGCCTGTCTCTCTTAAAAGAACAGTTTCTTATTTCAGGCAAAACACACAGCTCATCCCCCCAACCCCCCACGCCCCTGCAAAAGGATAATGAAACCTGAATGTCAAATGCCCCTCACCCCAGCGTCAAGTCTCTAGAGAAGAAGGGGCAACATTTCTAAATCGGATCTCCAGGTGTTTCGTTTCTCACATTAGGTTCTTGGTTTTTCACCTTTCATTTCGACGCTGAACAGCTTTCTCGTATCTCTTGCGAAGCTGCACCATCTCCTCTTCAATTGTTGTGATCATATTGGCAAGTCTGTCAATGTTACTTAACCGGGTTTCCTTCTTCTCCTTCATTTCCTGAAGTTTTGCTACAATTTTGCACACATCATTTTGCATGCTTTCTCGGATAGTAACATTGTTGGCATGTTTCAGCATGGAATTTTGTAACTTTCTTTAAAAATAAGGGGAAAATGGGAAAGATTATCATTTTCTTTAGTTTAAAAATAACAAAGACTTCTGGGGCGCCTGGGTGGCTCAGACGGTTAAGCGTCTGCCTTCGGCTCAGGTCATGATCCCAGGGTCGTAGGATCGAGCCCCGCATCAGGCTCCCTGCTCACCGGGGAGCCTGCTTCTCCCTCTGCCTCTCTCTCTCGGTTTCTTATGAATAAATAAAATCTTTAAAAAAATAAATAAAAATAAAAATAACGAAGACTTCTGAAACTATCCAAGTAGCTCTCACTTTAGTATGTCCCTTGAAATGACAATAGTAGTACAGTAGTCCCCCCCTTTTCCACAGTTTCGCTTTCTGCAGCCTCATGTGCCACCCGGAAATCCGTCCACCGGAAGCAAATGCTCCTCCTTCCGACTCTTCGGAAGGTCAACAGCAGCCTAACGCTCCGTCACAAACGCGCCTGCGTCTTTCACCTCACTTCAGCTGGCTGCCGCGGCGTTTTGTCACCTCACAAGATCACGAGAAGAAGGGTGAGTACAGTACAATAAGTTATATGAGGGTCCGGAAGAGAGCCCACCTTTACATAACTTTTATTACAGTACGGCTGACCCTGGAACAGTACAGTTTTGAACTGTGTGGGTCCACTTATCCGTGATTTTTTTTTAAATAAATACAGTACAGTACTGTAAATGTATTTTCTCTTTTTTATGGTTTTCTCAACATTTTCTTTTCTCTAGCTTACCTTATTGTAAGAATACAGTATACAGTATATATAACATGCAAAATATTTGTTAATCAACTGTTTATGTGATTGGTAAGGTATCTGCTCAAGAGTGGGTTATTAGTAGTTAAGTGTTATGCAGGGATTGGCACCCAGGGTCAGCTGTATATTGCTATAATTGTTCTATTTTATTAGTGTTGTTAATCTCTTACTGTGCCTAATTTACAAATTAAACTTTATCATACGTATGCATGTATAGGGAAGAAAAACCTAGAATATATAGGGTTCAGTACTATCTGCAGTTTCAGGCATCCACTGGGGGCCTTGGAATGTATCCCTCACAGATAAGAGGGACTACTGCAGTAATATTGTTATTCATCATATAATACTCTTCAGGAGTTTCTGTAATCTTCCCAGAGTCTCAGATTCCCCACTCCTCTGGACTAGGACATCTTTCCTTTTGTGCCCCAAGCCTTTGCTGCCCCACTTTGTCAAATCAAGAGACTGTAGTAATTCATTTACTGCTCTGTCGTTCCCTCTCGAGCGCAGAGATGGTTATATCTGATAAGGTCCGTTGGACCTAAAGTGGTGCCTGACTTAATACAGCATCACAATAAATGCTGAATGAATGCATGGCCTTTATAAGTGATATTTTACTTTCATGTAGGATGAGAATCTGTTTGGAAATTAGATTTTCCTACTCCTACCAATCCCCTCCCCCTATCCCTACCCCTCTACTACTTCCCACACAATAGCCCATTTTGTATAGCTTTATAAAAGGAAACTGGCAATAATGGCCACCAGAAAAAGTTCAGGTTGTATAAACTCAGTAGATCAGGGACTAAATATAGATGAGAGTCCAATAGATCTTACCATATTGTAAATAATAAATTTAATAAACAATAATTTGCCAGATGCTTCTGAGTATGTTTACATGGATTAACTTGTTTCATGATAAAAAGTCCTATAAAATAAGGACTATTTTTTTTAAAAGATTTTATTTGAGAGAGAGAGAGACCACGAGCAGGGGGAGGAGCAGAGAGAAGGGGACAAGCAGACTCTCTGCTGAGCACAGAGCATGGAGTCCCACAAGGAGCTCAATCCCAGGACCCTGAGGTTATGACCTGTGCCGAAGTCAGACGCTTAACCCAGGTGCCCTAAATAAGGACTATTTTTTTTTTTTTAAGATTTTATTTATTTATTTGAGAGAGAGAGTGAGAGAGAGAAAGAGCACAAGAGGGGGGAGCGGGAGAGGGAGAAGCAGACTCCCCGCCGAGCAGGCAGCCCGATGCGGGACTCGATCCCGGGACTCCAGGATCATGACCCGAGCCGAAGGCAGTCGCTTAACCAACTGAGCCACCCAGGTGCCCAAGGACTATTTTTATAGGTAAGAAAAGTGAGCCCAGAAAAGTAAGGTAGCTTGCCCAAGGTCATGCAGCTAGGACTGCAGGGCTGGGATCGGAGTCTAGAAAGCTACCTCTCTTAACCACTTTGCTATACTGTCTCCTACAAGCACATTAGATGCTTCAAATCCATAACCAGGGGATGCTGGTTAATAAACATTTGATTGTCTTCTAATTTTAAATGCAAATTATCAAATTTGTGCTTTTCTAACTTGGTAAATGAAAATAAATAGTATATAGTTTTTTGTTCACTTAAAAATATAGCTATCAAACAGTGGAAGCATACAGAATCACATTCAGATGCTTAGATTGTCTTTTTTTTTTTTTTAAGATTTTATTTGTCAGAGAGAGCACACATCTGTGCACAGAAGCAAAGGGAGGGGTAGGCAGAGGATGAATCAGGCTCCCTGCTGAGCAGGGAGCCCGATGGGGGACTCGATCCCCGGACCCTGAGATCATGATCTGAGCTGAAGGCAGACGCCTAACCGACTGAGCCACCCAGGTGCCCCTAGATTGTCATTTGTAAAGCATCTTTGAGCAAGGGCTCTTCTAACTTTGTAAGACTATTATTTTCTGGGGCACCTGGCTGGCTCAGTTGGTTAAGCATCTGCCTTCAGCTCAGGTCATGATCTCAGGGTCCTGGGATGGAGCCCCGTATTGGGCTCCATGCTCAGCAGGGAGTCTGCTTCTCCCTCTCCCTCTGCTCCTACCCCCAACTTGTACATGCTCCTTCTCTCTCTCTCTCTCACAAATAAATAAATTAAAAAAAAAAACTTAAAAAAAATAAGGCTATTATTTTCTACTTTACTCTTTAGAGTTCAGTGAATCAGAAGAGAAACTTTTGAAAAGACAATAGTTATTATTACACTTACCTTTCTTGAGTAACTGCACTATTTCTTAAAATTTCCAGTTCATTTAATGACATCTTATGTCTTTCTTTTATTTCATTTACTTTCTGGTGAGCTTTGTGAAGTAAGTTAACAAATTTGTTTCTTTCATTTCGGATGATGTCATACAGTTTAGCAAACTCTTTGAGTCTGTGAAAACACAAGTGTTCTTGAAACTTGTGAAATAAAACTCATTTTTTTCCCCACCTGTAACAAGATAAATCATCATGTAATTCTCTTACCTCCGATGAATTTCACGTTTTTTCTTCTTGTGTATTCTGATTTCCAGATCCTTTGCTTTGATCTCCTTAACAATGTTGGTATATTTTTGCTGAAATATGAAAGTTATGTGTGAAATTAAAAATAAAAAGCCCATCTCCATCAACATATGAATACTCCCAGCTGCACCCTATCTCATTCCTGTCCTAGCTGCGTTGTGTAATTGGGGAACTGTAAGGGAGAAATCGGAAAATTGACTGGCCAGCTGAACTGAATTAATTAAGGACAAGAAAGAGAAAAGAGAATGAAAAGAGCCTGTATAGGTTGGCTTTGAGGAAAAGTTTGGGGAACTTTTGGGAGAGCCTAAGAGTGAGTGTGGATGGCATAGATGGGCTGGGTAAGTGAGGAGTTTGTGGAGGGTAGCTGAGGGAAGAGGATTTGTAGTTAGTTTTGACATGTTACAAATGGAACCCTTTTTGGTGTTTTGTGAGAAACTGAAGCCATGCTTTTAAGGTGCTTTTCTGAAGAAATGCTACCCCGGGTAAAGTTTGCTCAGAACAAAGTTTGCCCTCAGAAACAGCCAACATCTGGAGCATCTGGGTGGCTCAATTGGTTAATCGTCCAACTCTTGATTTCGGCTCGGGTCATGATCTCAGGGTTGTGGGATTGAGCCCCACGTCAGGCTCTGTGTTCAGGGCTTAGTCTGCTTGTCTCTCTCCCTCTCCTCCTCCTCTCCCTCTCTCTTTCTCTCTCTCTCTCTCTCTCTCAAATAAATATACTTAAAAAAAAAAACCAAACAGCCACCATCTGGGTCACATGGTAAATCCCGGTATTCTCTTTTAGTAATATGTCATATCATATTCATTTTTAACAGGAAATCTCTGAACATAATCCTTTCATGGAATAAAATGATTTTAGAGTTTTAGTTAGCATGGCAGCAGAGTCGTTTTTGCCGTTGGTTTCATTGTTCTTTTGGTTTGGGATGTTGCACTGGGTCAACTCTGGTACTTTGTTGGGAGCCCGGTAAAATCACGGATGGAGCAGTAACTAAGGGCATAGCATTGGTTTGAATAATGCTGGCTTGAAAGAACTTGGGAGGGAGAGCAGTCTCACGCTACTGCTCTTGACTTGTTTTTGGACAAACCATAGTGGCATGTGAGTTGGTGGGGAATCTGAGAGATCTGCGGCCTGCACAGCAGTCAGCCCTGTCCCCCCGGAGACACCTACCTTATTCTTACTGAAGTTGTCATGTGCTCGAATCCTCTGCTCATTGTCATTGACCCGGTTCGTTTTTCCTCTAGATTGCTGACTATTGCTAATTGAACCCGGAAACCATTTTTTCAGTATATGATTGAGTCTTGTTTGGGGAAGCTGTATAGTCAAACTTGAAGGATACAATTACAGCTTTCTAACAGAAACTGTGTAAAATTGAGGATCTCCTGAACTCTTATGGCAATTAATGGATGGTTACAAAAATGCAGTCACCTGAGCTTTCAGGAAATCCTTGGATTTTTGCTCCTTCTCATCAATTTTGATCTGAGTCATACGGACAAGGTTGAAGACAAGCTCTCGCATGTTTTCTTGCTCCTTTAAAAGCTTGTTTTCTTCTGCAAGTTGTTGTTCCACTAACTTGGACTCAGCTTCTGATAGGATTTTCTTTGGAAAAACACAACATATTATAACTTATTTGTTTGAAGAAACACACTAGGGCCAGTATCTTAACAATTTTTATTTCCTATGTAGAATTTATTTTACTAGGGCGTAAAACAAAGTAACTTGGCTGCCTTAGCTCCAAGTATTTTATAAAAGAATATGCAAATATGATAACATGTTTAATGGGATGCAAGTTTTTCTTAATCAGACTGTATTTTCAAGTAACTTTAAGAAAAAAAGAGACATAAAAGCATGTTTTTGACAGTGGCTTGAATAAACAAAATTTGAAAATTTAAAATTAGACATTGGTGAAATAAAGCATTTATTTTTAATCTGACTATATTATCATTAGCCCTTTTATTTTAAAATGTCATGAATTTGTATAATTTTTGCTGGTTCAAACACACCCTTTTTCCCCAAATTTAATGTGGGGTTTGAGTGGACTCTGAGATGAAGAAACAGACACACATTAAGTAGGCTCATACTCTATTTGATGACTCTCCTATTGAGGTTTTGTGGAACACAGTTAAAAACACAACTTTGTATTAATCATTCTTAGGTAGAAGCTTAAATGAAAGTTGACATTGACCTGTTGGGCCAGATTCCTCTTAGCCACTTCAACTTCCTTGTGGAGTTCTCTCCTTCTCTCGGATAATATAGAATCATCTTTAGGGATAGCTTCCATCTGGAAATAAAAATTTAAAACTGGCATTTACACAAGAATGAAATCTTCAATGTCATGTAATCAACACCATTGTGTGCCTTTTGCAAATGGTGGGCAAATTATGATTCTCAATCTTTTAGGAACTGCCTTTCATGCTGAATGTTCTTTATAAAATCATGGTAAACTAAAATATAAAATATAAAAACCTGCCAAAAATCTATAATTCACCAATTGCAATTATTATATTTCTCCTTCATTTGGAAGTAAAAGAAATCTTATTAATAATAGCTGCTAACAATTATAGGGCATTGCCAATGTGTCAGGAAAGGTTCTAAGTGCTTATATGTATGGTCGTATTTAATCCTTACAATAACCCTCTGAGATAGGTAGGATTATTATCTCCCATTATACAGATGAGGAGGAGGAACAAAGACATTTAAGCAACTTGTCTCAATGGTACAGGTGCAAACTCAGGTGGTTAGACTCAGGGTCCGAGATCCTAACACTGTATTTTACTGCTCCTCTACCTCATGCATGTTTAGAAACATGCATGTTCAAGTGATGTGTATTAAGCTTATAAAATGTGAATTCATTTATGAAATCCTATAGATTAAAAAAATAGGAACTATTTATTAATAACAGTAAGAATACTTGGCTACTCTTAGGTAGTGGTTTGATGAGTAGCTGGGAAGTTCTTACCAAAAAGAAAAGTCTCCTAACTTTTTGATACCTGCAATTCCACCATTACAGTTCTATTGTATTGGCTTGTGCTTTTGTCCTCTGCTGAAGTACTTAGGAGAAAGTAATGTTTCATTCTATTAGTCTTTGCTGCCTTGTGAGGAATGAGCTTGTCAGATTCTTCATGATGGAGAAGAGAGCAGAGAGGAGGAGAACACATGGCAGCTTCTGGGGGGAACAGCATCCAAATACAGGAAGGGTTATCTTGGGGTGCTGACAACATACTTGACTTAGAGCGAGTTTATAGTTGGATCTTTATACCAAAAGCACATGACTCCAACCTGGTAGAGTTTATTTCCTCCTGTGACAGCACCAAGGTGGAATATTGGTTAAAATTTGTCTCAAGAAGGAAAAATCATACTGTTTAGTGATTTAAAGGTCACCTAACAGACTCTGAGATTTGTGTTGCTCTTTTAAAGTAGCTAAAGCATGTCTTTGAATGTCCCAACATCCATGAGCCTGGGCATCTTCACTAGTGTCTTCTGCACCCTCAGATGCCCAAGATGGCCGGCTTCCATCCTACCATGGAGACCTAGCTGTTGAGGAGTACACACTGGATTAGAAAGATGAGACACGGTCTTGTGCAGTCTATATAACAATATACAGGACTTTTTATCTTGATGAACAGATAAATGCTAGAGCAGGTCAGCTCAAAGTAGACTTGAATAATCAGGGAAGATTTTATGGAAGAGTGAAGAAGACAGCAAGAAAGAGTTTGATTTCTCCTTCTGGAGATTAGAGTTAATTATTGCAGAGGAAGTCTAGCAAGCATCCCAGTTCCTGTCTACTACTCTGCCACAGGTGTCCAGGAGTGGGCTACTCCAAATGTTTTGTTCCCAAGTGTAGGCAAATCTGTATAGGAATGCTAACTGGGACCAGGGAAGCTTACAAGGTTTTTACAGAAGATATGATGAGGGCACACTCACTAGCTACATGTCAATGAAAGGCTCCTAACAAATTTTCCTGGTTTCAGGTCTCAGATATTTAGGTCCAGTGTTTTGAATTACAAACAATACTGCAATATATTGTATTATTTCTGAGTTCTGGCTAGCTACTTCTCTGATACCTTTCTTAATTCTCCATAAACCCAATCCTCAAGTTTCAGACAGGAACTAAGGATGCTTGGTTTGTGGAAGAAGTAACAAGGTGGGCCATTGGTAGCTGAGCCTGCTGGTTGCCTAGCCAATATTCACCCTCTACTTTGCCTTTACTAATAAAACTCCAGTTTTGTTCATAGCTGCAGCATATCCAGGATTCCTCAGACTCTTTTCTGGCTGGGAGTGACCAGATGAGCCAGGACAGGCCAGTGAAATGTAAATGGAAGTTTGCTGGATAAGACTCCTGGGACAGTGACTGTTTTCCTGTTAAAAAGACAGAGTCAACCAAGTTAACTACCATATGCCTTTTATTCTCTCCCTTCCCCACTTTTGTGTGATCTTATGCCTAAAGATGGAAGGTCTTGTGAGCTTTGAAACAAAATATACACGTTAAGGATGACAGAAAAAAGAGCTAAGAGGATCCTGGGCCTACCTCTGGACTTTTTTTTTTTAAAGATTTTATTTATTTGACAGAGAGAGACACAGTGAGAGAGGGAACACAAGCAGGGGGAGTGGGAGAGGGAGAAGCAGGCTTCCCGTGGAGCAGGGAGCCCGATGTGGGGCTCGATCCCAGGACCCTGGGATCATGAACTGAGCCAAAGGCAGATGCTTAAGGACTGAGCCACCCAGGCGCCCCACCTCTGGACTTTTTATTATATGAATAAAACAATCCCCTATTTAAGCCACTGTAATTGAATTTCTGTTACTTCTGGCCAAATTGAGTCTAGTTATAGTCTAGTTCTAATACTGGGGTGACTTGAGATATTTACCATTACATTTGAGCCCCAAATTGCATATATCAGCAGATTTTGTAAGCTTATTTATTTTATTTTATTTTATTTTATTTTGTAAGCTTATTTATTTTAGTTCTTTGTTTGGGTTTTTATAGAGTCGCATTTCATACTTAGGAAAAAAAACATGTTTATTGCAACCAGACAAAAAAAAAAAATGTGTAAAGTAAGAAATTAAACATCTGCTCCCTACCTTCACTTCAAATACTACTCCTCAGGAGTCTCTGTTAATAGTTTAGTGTCTGTTCTTCCAGACATTTAAAATGCATGAATAAACATCAGTAACTTTCATAAAAGTTAAGAAGTTAGACATGATTCTGTTGCAGTAAACATCCCAATTATTTGATATCAAAAGAACCTCAGTTTCTTTAAGGCTTTGATATTTTCCTAAAATATTTCAAACTTTCATGAGGTTTGTGGCTTGAATTTCTGGAGTCTCTACAGTCAAAAGCCACAGAAGAATCAAACAACAGTCTCTAGGGGGAAATGAAGTCTGAAGAGTAGCCGGAGCCCTTCATGCTTACCTTTTATCTCTTTCCTTTTTGGACCGCATGCAAGGCTGAAATGTTCACTCATGCTGGGAGTGACTATTTTCAAGTACTGCCAGCCAGCCTAGGACTGTGGCTGGGCTAATTATAAGCCATCAGGTCAAAGAGGAAGATAGTCTCTCACTGAAACAAACTGCACTAGGGCAAAAACAGATTTTTCACAAAACCAGTGAAGGAAGAGGATTTTAATACATTTCATTGCCGTTAGTTTTATGTTCAATGGGTACTATTTTGTGAATTGAACAACTAGAAGTGTCCTAACATAAATAGCTTCTATTTATTAAAATCTGAACAACTTGTGAGCATTCTACTACGGTCTCCCCTTGAGTCAGGGCCATTCCTTATGTATTTGTGTCCAGCCAGGTCAATTTATAGTGGAAAGCCTCATCATCAGAAACAGCTCCCAACTAGCCTTTAAGTGTCCCACTCTTAAATATAAGGAGGTAGCCACAGGGTCCGTGTTTGCCCAGAGTTCCAATTTAACCACTGTAATGTGCTAGGACCTGGGCTAAGATGGCATAGCTTGTAGTAAACCAATGCTCCTAACAAGAATAACTTGAAAAGTTGCATTTAAAAATATGTTTGAAAGCATAAGAGTTGCAAAGGTAAATAGAGTTGAAGTCTTCAAAGGTTCTAGCACTGTCTGGGAAGCAGTAAATTATCTATATGGACTCTAAGTAAAGTCAAGGATGAATGTTGTAATCTTTCAGCTAACCACTTTAGGCCAAAGAATGGAAAGAGAAGGAAAACTAACTAAAACATACCTAAAATGGGGGAAATAGAACAACTGAAAATAGAAATAGGATGATTCATCTGTTTGATTCATCCAAAAGAAGGAACTATAGGAGGGAAAATGGAACATAAAAGATACGGGACAAAGAGAAAGCAATAGTAATATGGTAGAAAGAAGCCCAAGAAGATCCATAATCACATTAAATGTTTTTGGACTAAATACAAGAATTAAAAGGTAGAAATTTTCAGACCAGATATTAAAAAGTATGTGCTGCATATAAAAGACATCTAAGTAAGGACACAGAAAGAGTGAAAGTGAATGGATGGAAAAGGAAATACCATGCAAAATCTAACCAAAAAAAGCTAGTATAACTTATATTGTCCTAATAGCAGACAAAGTAAGCTTTTAAGGCAAAAAGCATTTCTAAAGTTAAAGAGATTTCACAGTGATAAAAGAATTAACCTACCTGCTGGAACTGTAATAAAAATATTAGAGGTAAAGAGAAACATAAATACTCTTCTTTTTGTTTTTGCAAAAGTGTATAAAAAGCACATTTTGCCCCACTGAGATTAAAAAAAAAAAATGTTTGTGAGTGCCATCTGACCGCAGGACAGTCATTTGTCACACTCCTAACCCTAATCAATTTTGTCCACACCTTGCTAAAGATTGGTGTTTCGGTCAGGAGAAGCTAGGTTATGCTACAGAAATAAACAGTCCCCAACTATCATGGCTCCAAACCATGAAGACTTATTTCTTGCTCTGCCAAAGCCTGTGGCCAGTCAAGGCAATTGTCCACGACAACTACTGGCTCGGCATTTGGGATGCTTCCATTTTACAGCACTTCCATATCATCATGTACTTCTACAACTGCAGTAGGAGAGGGAAAAGAGCTAGAGGTCTCACACTGGCAATCAGATAATGTGTCACTTCTGTCCACAATCCATTGGCCAGAACTAGTCATGTGACTCTGCTCAACTGCAAAGATGCAAGAAAGTAGACACTTCCTATATGCCCAGAAGAAGAGGAGAACTAGGCATAGGTTAGGATCAGAAGTGTCTACCACAGTTGGAAACTCCTGTTAAAATTTCAGAGGTCTTGAACCTCCATAAGGTCACAGAGCATGACAGTGCTAAAGAGAATGGGTATGGTTTTTATACATCCAGCAGCTTCATCTCAGAGATTGATCTGTTTTCCACCAAAGGATGCAGTCCTCTCAAGAATTTACGCCTTTCAGCAGTGCTTGGTCAGTTAGCACAGGGAGTGCCACGTGAGTGGGGAGAGAGAGAACCAAAACAGTATTAAGAAGATAATAGCTATCTTGAGCATCCTCTGACTGGACTACATCCCTGATACTGCACAGAATTAGCCAGGTAGCCTGGGTTCTGATGGCCCTTAGCTAGTTTGAGGTCTAGGCTCACTGACCATCTATATTTACATAATTTGATCTAGTCCCTGACTGTTACAGTCTACAATGACATCATTCTGGATATGACTCTTTCAACTGGTAAAGATAGCAGTCCACTTGGTCCTCCTGTGTAGTGAACCCTTGAGCTCTTCCAGAACTGGATGGCCTAACTGCTTCCCCTGGCCAGGCTGATGCCTGATCCAAACAAGATGTGTCCCTAACCTTGGGTTCGCAAAAAGAGATTGAAAAACATTATAAGACAGAGCCTTTATGATGGGTTTGATGCATTTTAAAATTAGCATTCTCTGATTTCCTTTTCTTTATTGATAGCAAAAACAACTTCTTAAAATATTTTACTTCAAAAAGATAGTACTGATTTTGAAAAATCAAAAAGTGATGTACAGGGCGCCTGGGTGGCTCAGTTGGTTAAGTGACTGCCTTCGGCTCAGGTCATGATCCTGGAGTCCCGGGATCGAGTCCCGCATCGGGCTCCCTGCTCGGCAGGGAGTCTGCTTCTCCCTCTGACCCTCGCCCCTCTCATGTGCTCTCTCTCTCTCATTCTCTCTGTCTCAAATAAATAAATAAAATCTTTTTTTTTTTTTAAAGATTTTATTTATTTATTTGAGAGACAGAGAGCACGAGAGGGAAGAGGGTCAGAGGGAGAAGCAGACCCCCTGCTGAGCAGGGAGCCCGACGTGGGACTCGATCCCGGGACTCCAGGATCATGACCTGAGCCGAAGGCAGTCACTTAACCAACTGAGCCACCCAGGCGCCCAATAAATAAAATCTTTAAAAAAAAAAAAAAGTGATGTACAGCACCCACCTCTAATAGAAGCCTTTGATGTAGTGCTTGAGTTTGAGTGAGTGCATCCCAGGACACTTTTAAGAGTAGCTCCATCTTTTTTAAATTTCGAAAATCTCGTTCTTTTTCTCTTTGCTTACGAGAAAGTTCATCATGGTAGTTCTGCTTATCAATGAGACAGTTTCGTAAGTTGAGATCTAAGATCCCTCTGTTCCAGGTAAAGAGAGAAAATGAAAGTGATTTGTCATCTTGTCATCAACTGCCCTTCATGTTTTTCAAGACAGCATGCTCAGCATATTCATACAGAACTATCATGAGAATCAGATTTTAAATAATGCCAAAAGCAACTTTGTTTGTAAGTTGGCATCATTTAGAGTCACAGTCTTATAAAAAACGCAAATGGAATAGCGGCTTAGCAGATACAGAGGCTCAGAGGCTGAAATTTTATTTAAAAATAGGAATTAACACCTTCCCAGGGAACTGCACCACAGAGTTATTCGCATTAGGAAAAAGTCATGATTACCTCCAAAATACCATTCATCTTTAGGAAAAATCCCTCAACTATAGCATACTCCAGTGATACACTTTTCAGAGGCACATTTCAAAAACTTAAAAAAATACAATACATTGTGTCCTTAAGATTTGGTTATAGGAAATTGAGGAAAATGATGAGTAAAGGTTGGGAAAAATATTTGGAAATACTTTATTTAATATATATTTTTTATTATTATTTTATTTTTTTAAAGATTTTATTTATTTATTTGACAGAGAGATAGCGAGAGCAGGAACACAAGCAGGGGGAGTGGGAGAGGAAGAAGCGGGCTTCCTGCCGAGCAGGGAGCCCGATGTGGGACTCGATCCCAGGACCCTGGGATCATGACCTGAGCCGAAGGCAGACGCTTAACGACTGAGCCACCCAGGCGCCCAAATATATATATTTTTAAAGGATAGCTCTAGGTTCAAATCTTTTTTTAAGATTTTATTTATTTATTCATAAGAGACAGAGAGAGAGAGAGGCAGAGGGAGAAGCAGGCTCCCCGCTGAGCAGGGAGCCTGCCGATGCGGGACTCGATCCCAGGACCCTGGGATCATGACCTGAGCCGAAGGCAGATGCTTAACCATCTGAGCCACCCAGGCGCCCCTAATATTTTTTATTAATGGTAAAAATCTATTCAAAAATCTATAAAATATTTAATTGATTCAACATAAAACTGAGATTATGTGTTGAATCCTCAAATATAAATTGAAGAAAAATTTAAATGATAGATACACAGAAATACTACTAACCTTTCAGTTAGTGAAGTTGCTTCATTCTCTCTGGTTAATTCCAGGAGCTTGACCAATTGGTTATATTCTCGTTCTTTGATTTCAAGTAAGGCTCGTTTGCCTTCAACTTCCTTTATTACATCCTCCTTCTCTTCCATTATAGAATTAATTTTGTTTTCAACTTTCTTTAGCGAGTCATTTAGCTCTTTGAGTTCATATTCCAAGACGATTTTTTTCTTTTCCATTTCTCTGTGGGGGGATACATACATACATGTACACATACATACATATATGTGTACACACACACACGTTTGAGCCCATGGTGTCTTTACCTATTTTACTTCCTGAAAAGGCAACAGAAGAGCTAGTGATGAATTCAAAGGTGGGGTGAAGATCACAGGTGGGTGGGGGATTGGGGGGCATCTCCTCTGAGTGCCAATGAGGGCAATGATTTGTCCTGCCTCCTCACTTTCTCCCCAGATCCCCCCATGCGGCATCACCTGGGGTCTACCCTTATCCTGACCAGCCTCCCTGAATCTCTCAACTTTGGTGGTGGTGATGTGGTTTTTAGAACTGTTACTAATGCCTGCTTTTTTTCCCTCCTCACTAGAGCAATCATATTGTTTCTCCAGAATTTTCGTATCTTCACTTATCTTTATCTTTTTGGGTTCCTCTAAACCTTGAGAATTTCCTTCATGATTTCTGCCTCCAAATTTACCCTGAATGTTCAGGAGTGTTCCCCCATGTGAATAGTTGGCAAAGTAAAGAGTAGCTGTCATCTGGGCTTTAGGCTTCTGGCTGGCTGACACACTTCTAGACCATGAAATTTAGCCTAGTTCAAATACTTAATCTCTTGCATAGCTCTGTTAAAGTCTGTTGGAGTTCTCCACACAGATTCGATTTATAAATTGGAAAGAGAATATTGTCCCCAAATTAAGACATAACTGTTATGAGTGATAGTAATATACTGCATTACTTTCTTCTAACGAACTTGATACACACAACCTAGACAGGGCCAAATGCAGATATTTTGAAGGTTATGATAGTAATTTGATGTGTTCAATGGATAATATTCTTGTTTTAGCATGCACACATAACTTGGGGGGGGAGCGGGTTGGGAGAGCCTAAAAATAATATTAAATCATACACTTTTTTGCGTGTTGTTTTTTCTATCTCTTTTCCAATTTGTACAGGAACAGTTTGATGGTGGACCACTTCATCCTAGTAAAGAAATGGAACCATGTTAAATTATGTAGTCTTAGACCAGAAGTAGTTAAGACAAGAAAATTAAATGGAGAGGAGAGGACTACAATGTACAGAATTCCTGCTATCTGTCCTGTACTGTGCAGGGTGCTTTAATTATTTCACTTAATACTCATAGGGACCTTATAAGATAGTTAAGGTTGTTACCAGTTTAAAGAGGAGGTAGCTGGGGCACCTGGGTGGCTCAGTCGGTTAAGCATCTGCCTTCGGCTTAGGTCATGATCTCGGGGTCCTGGGATCAAGCCCTGCATCAGGGAGTCCGCTTCTCCCTTTGCCCCTCACCCTCGCTCATGCTCTCTCTCTCTCTCAAAATAAATAAAATCTTAAAAATAAAAAAAAAGAGGAGGTAGCTGAGTGTAACAAATGCTGTTTGTTCCCTTTATGGCTATATGCCCATCCTCAGGGGTTGGCTGCTAATAGCCCATGCTTATTCTCCTCTCCTCTCTTCTACTCGCCACTGGCTGAGAAGAGCTGTCTTTATCGGGAGTAAAGGGAAGAGGGCAGCCCTCTGTGACCAATGACTAATGGATGTGGTGATATAACAGCCCATCCCCTTTGCCTCTGGGTGGCATTCATGGTCTAGAGTTCCACATGGGATCAGGTTGAGACTAGAGTTCTCCTGAAAACACATTTTGGCCCAGCTCCTTCCCAACTCTGTGCTACTTTCCTTCCTCTCCTACCAGATTCTCCTTAGTGCCCTCCCTCCACGAATACTTGTCTGAATATTAGAAGCTCTGCTTCTAGGGAACCCTGCCTAAGACTCATGTAGAGAGAATTTAAATGATGTTCCCAAAGTCACACAACTAGGAAGTGGTAAGGCCAAGATCAGAAGCTAACTTTGTCTAGTACCACTTTCCACTATGCTCTGTAGGCTCACAGAAGGTTTAGTTTTAGCCTCAAGCAGCTTATGAACATGGCAGGGGTTCTGCAACAGCCGTTTCTGCCTGGGATCACACTGGACTTTGGTGCCTGGGGTAACACACATTCATGAAGGTTGTACACATCATGGCAGTGTAGCGCATTTCTCCCTGGGATCTTGCTCAGTCCTGGGACAGATCCAAGTTTTGTAAGTCTAAGACTCTTAGGATTTGTTGGGGGGCCTCTTTAAGAAAAAGAATAAAAAATTACAAATGCTAAATAGGCACAGGGCCTTGGAAGAGGTTCATGGAAGTGAGGGGCCTGAAGCTTTAGCTTTGTTGGGCTCCTCGTATATCTGTCTCTGCTCAGGTCCTCCATTCCAGGTAGCAGCTGGGTCTGTCTTGTTTGACTGCTCTAAGACCCTTAAGGAAAAAGAGGTTAAAGTGAATCATAATTGTCCTTTAAGCCAATGAGTCTCAGATGTTGTTGTTTTTAAAATAACTCTAGGTTATTTAAATCATTTTTGAGATATATATATATATATATTTCAAAGTAAAATGAATTTTAATTATCTCCTAAAACATAAATGCATAAGCAAAGTCTTCATCACTTTCATGGGGAGAAGGAAGTAGAGTGGAATCAAACAGACAAGGATAAAGTTATACAAATATAATTAAGAGGTTAGGACATCTGGTTGCTCTTCAAAGAAGTGATTGTGTTTGTGACATTCAGTGCTAATGCTGAAAATGCTTGGTGAGGTCTAGAGAGGTCATTTCCCTGGGTCAAGGGTTCCACATTAGGGAGGGACTACCAAACACTCTCAAGTCTTCTGTGAATTCCCAGAGCCCGGTGTAGTTTGATTGGATCAGTCACAACACTGAACACTTCAGTTTGTTTGATGCTACCCCTCTTTGTCAAACCTGCATGGTTAGTCTTGATAATGATGCATCTTTACGTCCACGTGGGCACAATGCTTAAGCATTTATGAATTGTAAGTAGCACACCTTTAGGTTGACCTGATATTCCAACAGTTCTTCTAGTTCCTTCTGCTCCTTTAGTAATTGCTTTTGCTTAGATGTCAAATCTTCCCGTAAATTTTTGATTTCCAGTTTCTTCTGCATTATTTCCTTACGTAATTCCTCAGTGCTTTCTCTCAATAGTCTCGTCTTCTTCTCCATTTCCTTTAAAAGTCATGAAAATTATCAGGTTATATAGAGCCTGAGCAAATATCTGTCTGCCCAAAAATCACATTAAAAATAATTTTACTCACCGTTTTTATTATATTTGTTTTGAGCTTCACGAATGATTTCTTACAAAGTTAAATACAATAATGATTTCTGACATCTTCGATAAAGGCATCACCGTAGTATGACATGTATTAAACATTCTGCATAAGATTCATACTTGTCTTTTTTTTTACTAGTCTTCCTTTCTATCCTGTATTTTAAATGTGTCCTTTTTGAGTTAATTTTTATTTCATACCCAAAAAACGTGAGTGAAAATTTCCAGCCTATTTTCTAGTAGCTTTGTGATTTGACATCAGATGCAAATAATCTTTGACTATTGGGCTTATGGTTAACCTGAGTTGCACGTGAGAATTAAAGACTAGGGAGTTCATATTTGGAAAACCCAACCCTTTGTGCTCCTTAATCCCCCACTTTCTTATTGGTATTACTTCTCTAACTCATTCATATTCTCCCCAAAGACCCTCCACCCCAGACTCATAACACATCTTTGTTCCCTTGACTGATTATTTGGGGACTGTGTGGCTCATAGGAGAGAAGGCTTACACTCAGAAAATCTCCACATTATCAATGACTGAGTGAATGGATCCATTTAGCTTGCTCTGGGCTTTCTGCATCTCTCCCTCCTCCACTGCTGCTGGGAAAGGGTTAAATTGGTGAGCCTATGATCTGGAACTAAAATTCAAAATGCTTTTTCCCATAAAATCTGTGTGGTAAATGAGAGTTAGGTGTACTTATAGTGTATATCTTATATATATTATATAGATATATAGATATATTATATTACATATACACACACACACGTAACAAGTAGTATTTTACTCTATGCTAAACAGGTTTTTGTGCCTTGGAGTTAAAACACCAACAACACACTTTTGAAATATAACTGTTCAGAAGAGGACAACAGTGCAAAGTGTAATGACATTTCTATTTACTTTGTGTGATAGATCACGAAAAATGGACTCAAATTCCTCCTGTTACTGTGGGTATTTGTCATTCTTCTCATTACGAGGTAGAGCCTGCTTCTCTACCCCTTGAGTTTAGACTTAGCCGTGTGACTTGCTTGGACCAATGAAATATTCCAAAAGCAGAGGCTTGAAAAGTCTTGTGTGTTGGGGTTTGCCATTACTTGAGGCTGTCTGTCTCTTTCTTGAGGCTGGAAACCCACCATTATATGACTAACTGGTGACATATGATCTTAGACCAACTAGCCTGCCAACTGGCCGACACACGAATGAAGCCATCCTAGACCATCCGGCCCCAAATGAACCGGCTCAGACCAGAAGAACTCAAAACTGTGAGAGAAAAAAAAAAAAAAGACTTGTTGGCTGCTTTAAGCCACTCAGTTCTGGGGCACTTTGTGATGCAGGAATAGTTAGTGATACATCTCCTTCCTGAAAATTTCTCATAGTAAGCTTGAGATGTTCAGGAAGCTCTGGTAACAACTATGCAAAAATAATGTTTTTACGTGCCAACCACACATCCTTTTTTTTCCCCCTAAAAACAAAGCAGATAGTGTCCAACTAAACACAACCTAAACTAGATGCCAAATAGCTAAGCCTGTAATAGGCATCACTGTGTGTATTCCAGAAGTTATTCCTTTCAGCATTATCCAACTTAAGACTCTTGGATCTTTCAAATGTCTCAGGGTATGGTTGTTGTGATAAACATTAATATTTATCAAAAGGGATGTTTGAATCCAGTTGTATTTAACAAACTGTAGACCATCTAAGACTTACTCCTGGCTTAGGTATCTTCTCAAATTCCTTTATTATGAGGGTTTTTTCTTCTGTTAAGCTGTAAAAAAACAAAACCAAAAACCAACAAGTTTGACAATGTACAAAAGAGTAAGCCATTTCTGCAGTAATAACTTTCTGCTTTCTCTTAGAATGTGCCTCCCATGTTTGTTTGCCAGGTAACCTGGTGGCCATTCTCTGTGGTGGCTTCCATGACTCCCAGTTAGGTGCTTCCTCCCCAGTCCTCCCACAACACTGTGTACACTCACGCATTAGAACAGTTATCTCATCACATTATAGCTACTTGGTAGCACGACCTCCTCCCTAGATTCTGACCCCTTCCAGGCAGGCTCTGGGCCTTTTCTTTCTTTTTTTTTTTTTTTAAAATAAAGACCTTGTTTATTTTTTTAAATGTTTTATTTATTTATTCATGTGAGTCAGAGAGAGAGAGAGAGAGGCAGAGGGAGAAGCAGGCTCCCCACACAGCAGGGAGCCTGATGTGGGACTTGATCCCAGGACCCTGGGATCATGACCTGAGCTGAAAGCAGACGTTCAACCATCTGAGCTACCCAGGCGCCCCTGGGCCTTTTCTTTTTTTATACTATTTGCAATGAACCAGTGCCTGCCTGGATTACTGCAGTGTCTTCCATTGGCTCCATCAAATAAGGAGATCTTGATAGCCAGTAGGTCTGGGAACTTGGAGCTAAAGGTGCATGCACACCAGATTTCCTTTTTATGAATTTTTATTTGCAATAATGTAAACTAAGGTTAGTGTAAGAAGTATGTGCCACATGGAATTTAATATAAGTCAACTGTCTGGGCCACAAGCTGAAGTTGAACTTTCAGAGTTTTGAATATGTATGCCTTTGCATTTAGAGCTTGCCTACAAAATGATGATAGTCTACTTCCAACCTATTGATCCTACACCTCACCCAGGCTGCCACGAGGGGGTGGTAGTGTGCTGCCATATTTTGGTTGTAAAGGCCGCCTTAATGTCCGAGTTGGAAAAATGGTGACATGAAGCTTTCCCACAAGGTAAGACTCACAGCCTTTACTTTAAATAAGTATAAGATGATCTTTTCTTTAAGCAAACATAAGATGGCTAATTCTTTAGGACATTTTAAACTAGTTACATTTCTATCATGCGTTTTTTATTAAGAAAAACTGATTTTTTTCCTTTAAAGGATGCATATTTTCCTATTTATAGAGAAATATATCATTCATAATCCCATCCCCATCACACACAGTTGATCATTGTTACTTTTCTTGTATCTTTTAATAATAGTATACAAAATGTGTACATATGATTGAATCCATTTTTACCCAACATGTAATTAAAAATATCTTCCCAATTAAAAATATCTTCAGACTTCGTAATTAACAATTTAATAGTTTCAAAGTTCCCTAGTGGGTGGATGTCGCATAATAAAATAATCCTAAATATCATCTATCTTTCACTGTCCCTATATCAGGTAATTTACATGCATCATTTCTAAACTTCAGAACTTATCAAGTAGGTATCATTTTCTTCATTGTGCAAATGAAGAAACAGGAGCTGAGCACGTTTTCCAAAGTCACACAGTCAAGGCTGAACTGACATTCAAAACTAGAAACCTAGCTCTGACTCAATACCAAGCTGCCAGCCTCTGCAATACATTATTATTTTAAATATTCCATTATTTTTTTAGAATTTAGATCTCTCAAATAAATAAATAAAAATCTTTAAAAAAAAATTTAGATTGCTTTCAGTTTTTCACTTTTAAAAAGTAATAATGTAGTAAATATCCTTATGCATTCTTTTTTTTTCCCTCCTTTTAGAGTCTCCTTTTTGCATGGCATTACTGAAATAAAGGAAAACCACTTTTGTGCCTCTTGATATATATTAACTCCTAACCTTTTAAACTGACATTAAAGTTTAAATTTGCCTGACACTTCCTGCTTTCCTGGCTAAGGGGTGCTTCAGGGTCAAAATTCCTCCAGGGATTCATTTCTTTTCTGCAGCAAGAGAGTCCTAACTGAAACCATGTCATCAAAGGGTTTTGGTTTTAAGGACTCGTGGGTGAAGAGACAGTATACAGAAGTCCTGTATGTTGTCATGTGCAAGAGGCATCTTCCACCACCCATAGTAGAAACAGCCTGAGTGGGTGGAAATCGCAAGAGGTAGGTTTTTGAACCAGTACGAGCAATAAACATCTAAGAGTCACGCGGTCCAAAGCTGAAATGGGCTGCTGTGGGAGGCTGTGCGCTCCCGTCAGGAGGTGCTGAAGCGTAGACGGTTGGTCACTGAGGGAAGATTGAGGTGATTCTAATGTGTAGTCAGGGCTGAGAACCACTTTTGGGGCCGACAGTTGTTAAAGTTTGACATGTCTCAGAATCACAGAGGGAGCTTGTAAAACATTCACACATTGCCTGGGGTGGGAGGCTTGGACAGAAATTGGGAGTCATTAGTTTTAGGGTTGGATCTGCCTTTTAAACAAGTTTCTCAGGTGCTCCTTTTTCAGTTATGAAGACTACACCCTGCAAAACCTGTTCTAAGCTCATTCTGTTCTCGGTTTCCACGGGGAGAGCAGGAAAGGTTTTTAAAAAAGTGTTTAGAAAGTAAAATCTGTTCCAGCTGTGAGTATTTCCTTACTAATCCTGATGACCTGGATGCCCCTCGGTCATAGCTAACATTCTGGAATTCCAGATGCATTGCTAAAATACGCCCTCTGTTCCTTTCTTGCCAGATCTGTTTGTTTCTTGGTTCCAACTTTGCTACTACTACCGGACAAAGAATGGAGAACAGCTACTGAGCCCTGGATGACAGCACAGGGATGGTGGGAATCAGCTAGGAAGAATAAAGAGTCACTACGGGCAGGATCCCAGGATAGTCCTGCACATGTGCAGCACGAGTGTCCCCAGTCTCCACGTCCCCACTCATGACAGACAGTGACAAATGACCAGGGCTGAGACCTGTCAGAATGCATCACATTTAGCATGAGAGACACAATTTATTTGCTGTCCAGATCTGAGGAATTATTAGAAAGCAGAGAAGCCCCGAAAGGTAACCAAGGGAAGGCAGGGAAAAGGCTGAAAAGAGTATTGGAAAATCTTTTCAGAGAATGTTTTTAGAAAGATAATGACTTCTACTTTGTTTCAAAAACAAGTTCTCAATAGTATTTATTTCATTATTTATTTGTAATATTTAACTTAAGAAGGTTATATATTCTTTCCTAAACTGCATATTCAAGAGATCAATATTTTTTTTTTACTTTTTTTTTATTCTTATGTTAATCCCCATACATTACATCATTAGTTTTAGATGAAGTGTTCCATGATTCATTGTTTGTGCATAACACCCAGTGCTCCATGCAGAATGTGCCCTCCTCAATACCCACCACCAGGCTAACCCATCCTCCCACCCCCCTCCCCTCTAGAACCCTGTTTGTTTTTCAGAGTCCATCTTCTCTCATGGTTTGTCTACCCCTCCGATTTCCCCCGCTTCATTCTTCCCCTCCCGCTACCACCTTCTTCTTTTTTTTTTTTTTCTTAACATATATTGCATTATTTGTTTCAGAGGTACAGGTCTGAGATTCAACAGTCTTGCACAATTCACAGCGCTTACCAGAGCACATACCCTCCCCAGTGTCTATCACCCAGTCACCCCATCCTTCCCACTCCACCCCCCACTCCAGCAACCCTCAGTTTGTTTCCTGAGATTAAGAATTCCTCATATCAGTGAGATCATATGATACATGTCTTTCTCTGTTTGACTTATTTCACTCAACATAATACCCTCCAGTTCCATCCACGTCGTTGCAAATGGCAAGATCTCATTCCTTTTGATGGCTGCATAATATTCCATTGTATATATATACCACATCTTCTTTATCCATTCATCTCTTGATGGACATCTTGGCTCTTTCCACAGTTTGGCTATTGTGGACATTGCTGCTATAAACATCGGGGTGCACGTACCCCTTCGGATCCGTACTTTTGTATCTTTGGGGTAAATACCCAGTAGCGCAATTGCTGGATCATAGGGTAGCTCTATTTTCAACTTCTTGAGGAACCTCCATACAGTTTTCCAGAGTGGCTGCAACAGCTTGCATTCCCACCAACAGTGTAGGAGGGTCCCCCTTTCTCCGCATCCCCGCCAACATCTGTCATTTCCTGACTTGTTAATTTTAGCCATTCTGACTGGTGTGAGGTGGTATCTCATTGAGGTTTTGATTTGGATTTCCCTGATGCCGAGCGATATTGAGCACTTTTTCATGTGTCTGTTGGCCATTTGGATGTCTTCTTTGGAAAAATGTCTGTTCGTGTCTTCTGCCCATTTCTTGATTGGATTCTTTGTTCTTTGGGTGTTGAGTTTGATGAGTTCTTTATAGATTTTGGATACTAGCCCTTTATCTGATATGTCATTTGCAAATATCTTCTCCCATTCTGTCGGTTGTCTTTTGGTTTTGTTGACTGTTTCCTTTGCTTTGCAAAAGCTTTTTATCTTGATGAAGTCCCAATAGTTCATTTTTGCCCTTGCCTCCCTTGCCTTTGGCGATGTTTCTAGGAAGAAGTTGCTTCGGCTGAGGTCAAAGAGGTTGCTGCCTGTGTTCTCCTTTAGGATTTTGATGGACTCCTGTCTCACATTGAGGTCTTTCAACCATTTGGAGTCTATTTTTGTGTGTGGTGTAAGGAAATGGTCCAGTTTCATTCTTCTGCATGTGGCTATCCAATTTTCCCAACACCATTTGTTGAAGAGACTGTCTTTGTTCCATTGGACATTCTTTCCTGCTTTGTCAAAGATGAGTTGACCATAGAGTTGAGGGTCCATTTCTGGGCTCTCTATTCTGTTCCATTGATCTATCTGTCTGTTTTTGTGCCAGTACCATGCTGTCTTAATGATGACAGCTTTGTAATAGAGCTGGAAGTCCGGAATTGTGATGCCGCCAGCTTTGCTTTTCTTTTTCAACATTCCTCTGGCTATGCGGGGTCTTTTCTGGTTCCATACAAATTTTAGGATTATTTGTTCCATTTCTTTGAAAAAAGATGATGGTATTTTGTTGGGGATTGCATGGAATGTGTAGATTGCTCTAGGTAGCATTGACATCTTCACAATATTTGTTCTTCAATCCATGAGCATGGAACGTTTTTCCATTTCTTTGTGTCTTCCTCAATTTCTTTCATGAGTATTTTATAGTTTTCTGAGTACAGATCCTTTGTCTCTTTGGTTAGATTTATTCCTAGGTATCTTATGGTTTTGGGTGCAATTGTAAATGGGATCGACTCCTTAATTTCTCTTTCTTCTGTCTTGTTGTTGGTGTATAGGAATGCCACTGACTTCTGTGCATTGATTTTATATCCTGCCACTTTACTGAATTCCTGTATGAGTTCTAGCAGTTTTGGGGTGGAGTCTTTGGGGTTTTCCACATAAAGTATCATATCATCTGCAAAGAGTGAGAGTTTGACTTCTTCCTTGCCAATTTGGATGCCTTTGATTTCTTTTTGTTGTCTGATTGCTGTGGCTAGGACTTCCAATACTATGTTGAATAGCAGTGGTGATAGTGGACATCCCTGCCGCGTTCCTGACCTTAGGGGGAAAGCTCTCAGTTTTTCCCCATTGAGAATGATATTCGCTGTAGGTTTTTCATAGATGGCTTTTACGATATTGAGGTATGTACCCTCTATCCCTATACTCTGAAGAGTTTTGATCAAGAAAGGATGCTGTACTTTGTCAAATGCTTTTTCTGCATCTATTGAGAGGATCATATGATTCTTGTTCTTTCTTTTGTTAATGTATTGTATCACATTGATTGATTTGCAGATGTTGAACCAACCTTGCAGCCCAGGGATAAATTCCACTTGGTCATGGTGAATAATCCTTTTAATGTACTGTTGGATCCTATTGCCTAGTATTTTGGTGAGAATTTTTGCATCCATGTTCATCAGGGATATTGGTCTGTAATTCTCCTTTTTGATGGGGTCTTTGTCTGGTTTTGGGATCAAGGTAATGCTGGCCTCATAAAACGAGTTTGGAAGTTTTCCTTCCATTTCTATTTTTTGGAACAGTTTCAGAAGAATAGGTATTAATTCTTCTTGAAATGTTTGGTAGAATTCCCCTGGGAAGCCATCTGGCCCTGGGCTTTTGTTTGTTGGGAGATTTTTGATGACTGCTTCAATTTCCTTAGTGGTTATAGGTCTGTTCAGGTTTTCTATTTCATCCTGGTTCAGTTTTGGTAGTTGGTACATCTCTAGGAATGCATCCATTTCTTCCAGGTTATTTAATTTGCTGGCATAGAGTTGCTCATAATATGTTCTTATAATTGTTTGTATTTCTTTGGTGTTGGTTGTGATCTCTCCTCTTTCATTCATGATTTTGTTGATGTGGGTCATTTCTCTTCTCTTTTTGATAAGTCTGGCCAGGGGTTTATCAATCTTGTTAATTCTTTCAAAGAACCAGCTCCTAGTTTCGTTGATCTGTTCTACTGTTCTTTTAGTTTCTATTTCATTGATTTCTGCTCTGATCTTTATTATTTCTCTTCTCCTGCTGGGTTTAGGCTTTATTTGCTGTTCTTTCTCCAGCTTCTTCAGGTGTAGGGTTAGGTTGTATACTTGAGACCTTTCTTGCTTCTTGAGAAAGGCTTGTATTGCTATATACTTTCCTCTTAGGACTGCCTTTGCTGCATCCCAAAGATTTTGAATAGTTGTGTTTTCATTTTCATTGGTTTCCATGTATTTTTTTAATTCTTCTTTAATTTCCTGATTGACCCATTCGTTCTTCAGTAGGATGCTCTTTAGCCTCCATGTATTTGAGTTCTTTCTGACTTTTGTCTTGTGATTGAGTTCTAGTTTCAAAGTATTGTGGTCTGAAAATAGGCAGGGAATGATTCCAATCTTTTGGTACCGGTTGAGACCTGATTTATGACCTAGGATGTGATCTATTCTGGAGAATGTTCCATGGGCACTAGAGAAGAATGTGTATTCCGTTGCTTTGGGGTGGAATGTTCTGAATATGTCTGTAAAGTCCATTTGGTCCAGTGTGTCATTTAAAGTCTTTATTTCCTTGTTGATCTTTTGCTTAGACGATCTGTCCATTCCAGTGAGGGGGGTGTTAAAGTCCCCCACTATTATTGTATTGTTGTCGATGTGTTTCTTTGCTTTTGTTATTAATTGGCTTATATAATTGGCTGCTCCCATGTTAGGGGCATAGATATTTACAATTGTTAGATCTTCTTGTTGGATAGATCCTTTTAGTAGGATATAGTGTCCTTCCTCATCTCTTATTACAGTCTTTGGTTTAAAAGCTAATTTGTCTGATATAAGGATTGCCACCCCAGCTTTCTTTTGGTGTCCATTAGCATGGTAAATGGTTTTCCACCCCCTCACTTTCAATCTGGGGCTGTCTTTGGGTCGAAAATGAGTCTCTTGCAGACAGCATATCGATGGGTCTTGTTTTTTAATCCAGTCTGATAGCCTGTGTCTTTTGATTGGGGCATTGAGCCCATTTACATTCAGGGTAACTATTGAAAGATAGGAATTTAGTGCCATTGTATTGCCTGTAAGGTGACTGTTACTCTATATTGTCTGTGTTCCTTTCTGGTCTATGTTGCTTTTAGGCTCTCTCTTTGCTTAGAGGACCCCTTTCAAGATTTCCTGTAGGGCTGGTTTTGTGTTTGCAAATTCCTTTAGTTTTTGTTTGTCCTGGAAGCTTTTTATCTCTCCTTCAATTTTCAATGACAGCCTAGCTGGATATAGTATTCTTGGCTGCATATTTTTCTCATTTAGTGCTCTGAATATATCCTGCCAGTCCTTTCTGGCCTGCCAGGTCTCTGTGGATAGGTCTGTTGCCAATCTAATGTTTCTACCCTTATAGGTTACATATCTCTTCTCCCGAGCTGCTTTCAGGATTTTCTCTTTGTCTATGAGACTCGTAAGTTTTACTATTAGATGTCGGGGTGTTGACCTATTTTTATTGATTTTGAGAGGGGTTCTCTGTGCTTCCTGGATTTTCATGCCTGTTTCCTTCCCCAAATTAGGGAAGTTCTCTGCTATAATTTGCTCCATTATACCTTCTGCCCCTCTCTCTCTTTCTTCTTCTTCTGGGATCCCAATTATTCTAATGTTGTTTCATCTTATGGTATCGCTTATCTCTCGAATTCTGCCCTTGTGATCCAGTAGTTGTTTATCTCTCTTTTTCTCAGCTTCTTTATTTTCCATCATTTCATCTTCTATATTACTGATTCTCTCTTCTGCCTCATTTATTCTAGCAGTTAGCGCCCCCATTTTTGATTGCACCTCATTAATAGCCTTTTTGATTTCTACTTGGTTGGATTTTAGTTCTTTTACTTCTCCAGAAAGGGTTTCTCTAATAACTTCCATATTTTTTTCAAGCCCAGCTAGTATCTTTAAAGTGATGATTCTGAACTCTAGATCTGACATTGTACTAATGTCCGTATTGAGTAGGTCCCTGGCAGTCAGTACTACCTCCTGTTCTTTTTGTTGAGGTGATTTTTTCCGTCTTGTCATTTTGTGCAGAGGAGAATAGATTAATGAGAGAACAAAATGCTAGCAGAGTAACAACGTCCCCAGAAAATGTACTCTAAACAAATCAGAAAAGACCTGAAGCAGTGGGAAAAGAAAGGGAAAGAGAGAAAAAAGAAAAAGAAAAAAAAGATAAAGATAAAAACAAAAACAAAACAAAACAACAACAAAAAAACCAGAATGTGATCAAATATGATCAGTGCCACACACTAGATTTGGGGTGTATTTTGGTCTTTTAGAAGAAAGTGCTTCCCAAAATTTTAAAGAAAGAAAAACTTATATATGTACAAAAATAAGGGTTGATATGATGAAGGGATGGAATATGACTGTAAAGATGGAAATTATAAAAAATTTTATAAAAGGAATTGATAAGAAGTTGTTTGAAAAAAGAAAGAAGAGGATTTAAAAAAAAAAAAAAGGGAGAGGATGTGATCAGGCAGGGGAATAGAAAACACCATATACTAGAGATTTAGGGTATATTTTGATCTGTTAGAAGAAACTATCTCAAAATTTTAAAGAGAGAACAACTTATATATATAAGCCAAAAATACGGGTAACTACTATGAAGGGATAGAATATGACTCTAAAAATGAAAAATAAAAATGTTTTTTTTTTTAAAAAAAGGGATTGATAAGATGTTGGTTGAAAAAGGGAAAAAGAAAAATTCAAAAAGAAAAAAAGACAGTTAAAAAAAATTAACTTTGAAAGACTACAGAATCATGGTAAAAAAGCCATGAATTCTATGTGCAGTAGTCCCCTAGAGCTGGAGTTCTGCCGTTCTCATTGATGGGTAAACTTGGTCTTGGCTGGCTGTTCTCGCTGATCTTCTGGGGAGGGGCCTGTTGCCGCGGTTTCCAAATGTCTTTGCCGGAGGCAGAATTGCCCCGCCCTCGCCCCCTCCCAGCTAAGTAATCTGCTCAGGTTTGCTCTCCGGGGCTTTTGTTCCCTGCGAGCTTTCCGTACAGCTTTGGAGGCGGAGAGTGAAAATGGCGGCCTCCCAATCTCCGCCCCGGAGGAGCGAGAACTCGGGGCCCGCTTCTCAGTGAGCCCCCAGAGAAAAGCCGTCAGTCACTCCCGTCTCCCCGGTCTCCGGCCGCACTCCGTGCTCACCCGGCCTGTGACCGCGCGTTTCTATCTCTGGCACCCGACCCCGGGTGGAGTCTCCAAACCCAGCAGATCCCTGCGGTGCACTCCCAGGCGGCTCCTCCCGGGAGAGGAAGGTGAGTCTCCCCGGATCTGCCGCTTGTTGGGTCCCTGCTGGAGGAGCAGCGGCCCGACTGTGCCGCGGATCACGGTTTATGGCAACCCCGAGCTGAGAGCCCGCGCCTGGGCTCCGCCTCTGCAGCCGGCTTCCCTGCTCCGTTACCTGGGAGCTCTGCCACACTCAGGCACCCCCGGTCTTTCTGTGACCCCGAGGGTCCTGAGACCACATTGTCCCGGAGGGTTCCACCCCCCGCTTAGCCACCAGAGTGACGTCCCTCAGCGGAGCAGACTTTTAAAAGTTCCGATTTTGTGCTCCGTGGCTCTATCACTTGCCAGAAGCGGCCGACGGAGGCCCCTCCTCCGCCGTCTATCCTCCCGAATACCGCCTCGGATTCACTTCTCCGCACGTCCTACCTTCCAGAAAGTGGTCGCTTTTCTGATGAGAGAGTTGTTGCTATTCCTTTCTTCGATCTCCTTTTGAGTTTGTAGGTGTTCAGAATGGTTTGATCCCTATCCAGCTGAATTCCTGAGACCAGACGAAATCCAGGTCTCCTACTCCTCCGCCATCTTGCTCCGCCCCCTCAAGAGATCAATATTAATCTCAAAACCAAAACTATGGTGACAGATTTAATTATTAACCGACCACGTAATTATACTCACCATTCGCATTTATTAAAGAGTTTATATTGTGTGACAACATGAGAAAATCAACCAAATTACAGAGTAAAATTTTTTTCTCTAGAGCATTTGAACAATATATTATTCTTCGTAGTTGCCAATGATTCAGAAGTTCCTAAAGATATTGGGGTGGAAGGGTGCTAGTTATTAGGGCTTCTATTATTTAGATCCTGAATAAAATGAGTTTGTTGTGCTGACCTGAAAAATATCATCTATATATTCGGATGAATGGTTTTCTCTCACTGGCTTAGTTTCTTTATTTTTAGGTGGGGATGGAAATATCTACTTTTTTCCTGGGGAGGAAGTATTGAGTGAATTTGTTTCTGTATCATGTAATATAAAATATATTAAAACCAATGAAATATAGCCTATAATTCTTTCCTGGTATTCCTTTTGGAATCACCATTATTTTTATGAAACTAAGTTTGTTAATTCTTGAGCTAGTAATATTTGAAACTGCAAGGGAGTCTGCTCAAGCTAGAATATTATGTGTTACAAATCCAAAAACAATACACACTAAACATTTCTGCAAATGTGCGTCCTGAATGTTTTTGTTCACTGTAGGTCACTATGCACGGTCCCCTCCCTATCCCAAGTAACTCAGTGAACAATTTGCCTGTCTATACCTAAAAGCAAGGGTTGTGGTTGTTGCTGGTTTTTTTTTCCTTGGCAGGAACACTTGGAAATTTTAAACAATTTAAATATCAACTGACTTATGTTCCTCTTACCCTTTCATGGAAATGTCAAGCATTCATATTTTCAATAATAATGAACAACCACCAATTGTTTTAATTTCATTATTTTCTCAACTGAAAGAGTGCTTACAGAGCACAGAAATAGCTAGGCTTTCTTTTTATAGATCTCACTGTGAGCCTGAAACAAGTTTAGATTGAAAGACAAAAAAGGACTCAGAGTTTTTTTTTGCCCTGAATATAATTCTCCTGAGTAAGCTAGCCTTCTTCATCCCCCAGTTGAAAAGACAGGCCCCAACAAGAGGATTCAAAACCGAGGGCTCACAGAGTCCTCAGAAAGTCACTCAGATCATTTGCTTATCTCTCAGCAGGAATGAATTATATTCGCTCTGTCGAAAGTCTACCCACTCTTAAAAAAAACACCCAGAGAAAGTTCTGCCACCTTAAAAGGTAACAAATTCCAGGAGTGATGATTATTTGGCTTTCTCTTCAGTATCCAGGCAGAGTACCCAGCACACCCAGCACACCAGAGCACAAAATTTGGATGGTAATCATTTTGAAATTCAATCTAAAGAGTGTGGTTTGCTGAACAAACTGACTTGCTCTTCCACTGACTTGGTCCTCTACAGGAGGAACGTTAGAGATTTTGGAAAGAACCTTTGCCTTCTAGCAGTACATTTCTACTTCAGTTCACTGAATGACATCCTCCAGATCTGGATGAGTAATTGTGTCTTCCAAAAGGATATTACTTCCTTTCTTGATCCTAGGAATAGTTTAGGAGAATAAGGTTGACTATGTGGCTCGTGTTGCTATATTAGAAAATAGAGGGAGCCAGATGTGACCCTCAGCTCACAGAGGTTGGTCTGCAAAGCGCCTGTGGGGCTCCTGCCATGCAGCCACGTGGTCTGGCACTGCTGAAGGGACATGGGGCCACCATCAGGGCCAGAGAGGGTGAGAGCATGTGCCAGGCCCTTGTTCTCTGCGGTGTGTTCTTTGGCTACAGCTTCCGATGCTTATGGCTTTCCTGACACAGGGAAAACAACAGCAGGGATCTCCTCCTGAGGGCGTCTCCCTGTCACCTGAGGTTTTTTCTAGAAGTTGGGTAACCTTCTTGTTCGGGAATGGCCCGTTCTAGGAAACCAAGGAAAGAGCTAGGCTTGTAGTCACCTTAACGTTGCCCTCTCACACTCATTGTGCCTAAAATTCCTTCCGAATTGAGTCTAATTTTTCTGATTATGTGGAAAGCGCTTTGCTCAACTCTCTTCACTGTGTTTGAGAGACGTGTGCACTTACCTATTTAATCTGTACTGATTGTGGAACTCTCTTTCCTTCACTGCGTTATATTCGTTTTGGTACTTGAGAAGTTGTTCTCGCATTTTAGAGACCTCGGTGGTGAATGCCTCAGGAAAATTATCAGCTTGCTGCAGGTGAAACTGCTGCTGTTGTATTTGCTCGGTGAAACGTTTGGCATCCTCTAGCAGTTGGACCTCGGACTCTTGTGTGCTGGGTTCCATGAAACAGATTCAAATAATGAGAAGGGTGTACTTTTAACACCCGAAGTAGCTCACATGGGGGGTCTAGCAAGGAGAGGAGGGAACATGTCCACACTGCTCCCGGTTCCTTCCATTACTGGGTTCAGTTCAATACACTGATATTTTTGTGCCAAGTGTTGTACCAGGTACTAGAGGTGAATGGAGCTCACAATCTCGCAAGGGGAACGGATAGAATAGGTAGCTGGAATACCAGGTGACAATTACTACCACTAGTGTCTAACTCAAGATGGTGGGAGAAACAGGAGCATTGAGTTGGATGGGAATGTGGTATTTGTATTTGACTTTGAAGAATAATCATGACTTCCCGGACTGAGGGGGTAGGGGGTTGATAATAAGGAGAAGAGTGGGTCCTCCCTTCAACTGCCCCAGCAATGCTGGCTTTCTCTAATTCCTGAATTCTTCTGAGCTGACTGTAGGAAAATCTTTTCCTCCTTAGTGAACTAAGAAACAACAGAGTTTTCTAATGACACTTTTACTAGGCAACTAGGAAGAAAAATTCTCCTATAGAATTATGGACCTAAACTACCTTATAGATTTCTGATCCTATCTTCAATGTCTGGCTAGAACTGGACTTGAATGTCACAGTTGAGAGGGATTCCCTATCTAGGTCTTGTCCCTTGCATTTTAATACACTTTGCAAATCTAAAGTTGCCTGATCTTAATATGAGTTTTCAGCTGCGGAATTGTGAAGCGTTGGCCTGGGCCAGTGCCTGATCTCCCCCAGAAAGAGAGTGGACAAGGTGGCTAGGGTTCTCACCAGAACACAAATGCTAATTTACCCACATGGATTTGAAATACAGAGTCAGCAGAAGAGAATTTAACAGCGTCTATAATGTGGTTCCAATGCAAAGCTCATTCGGTTTCAGTTCAGCATTTCCAGGCTGTATCTGCCATGCTAAAACCTCAGCAGCAAGAGTGGAGAGCGTGTCTTCATGCCATTCTCACCCACCAGGCAGGGGGAGTGGGAGAGGGTGGTGGGTGTTCCGAATGACAGGAGAGGGAACTAAAGGGTCAAGAGGAGGTAAAATGTGGATAGCAGAAGGGAAGTGAGGGTTTTGCAACACAACCTGGAAGTAGGAAGAAAGAACACCATAGCCTTGGTCCTACATTGTTGTCCATCACTGGGGCCCAGGGAACTGAACTGTGGGCCAGGGAAGGAGGAAGCCAAATCAGCACCCCACAAAGCTTTGCGGAGCTCTAGATCAGAGCTATCTGGAGGGTGAGAAATGTTGCAGTATTCCTTGTATCTGCAAAGGGACTTGGAGGGATGCCCTGAGAACTGCATGGATTCCCATCCCCCTCCCATTTAAGCAGTGTGAAGTATGTTGAAAAAGCTTACCCCAGACTTCCCATCTAAATCCTCCAAGTTCCTGAGTCTTGAGCACTCTGTGTACACCCTGGCAGTCAGGGCCAGTTGTGGGAAATGGAGTCTCCTTGAGGGATGGGGATGAGGCATTGGCTCGAGGCTGGCATTGAGGAAGAAGAGGAGGAACCAGAGCTGGACGGTTGTTAGGAACTTGGATGGAGCTGAGTGAGCAGGCAGTGCAGTGAAAGTGAAGGGTGCATAGGGAGGCAGCTCTGCTCTCCTGGTGCTTCACTCTTCCCTCATGCTCCCATCCTCAAAGTAGCCAAGTTGACTCTGGGCAGGAAAAGAAGTAGGGCTAATGTTTGAAGACTGGAAGAGAGGATGGATGGGAATGGCGGGATGGAGTTTCTGTCCACTGCTGTCTCTCCTTGGCTTTTAGTGAAGACGGCATGCAAGGTTATGATGCAGGAGGTTATGGGGAAATGAAGAAGGAAGATGGGGAATAGTAAGGAGTAGCCGCAGAACTGGATTTCCCTTCTTCACTCTCTTTCTCCCTTGATTCCCAGTGGTTCATAGCAGGTGCTTAGAAAACTTTGTGGAATTATCCTGTGGAAGCCTATTCTCACCTGCTGCTGATTGGGACTAGGCTAAGGAGAGTAGCCTAGGGTAGGTGGAAGAGGTGAGAAGACCAGCGTCTCAACAGATGTAGGCTGGGGTTGTGCTCAAACCTATACTTCTGAGTGGTGAAGAGAGATGGGGAGCAGAGAATCCTACAAGAGTGTCCTGTAGCAGAAAATGTCAGTATCCCACCAAATCCCACCCCCCCCAGCCCACTCTGGGGTCACCTGTAGCTCTGGGGGACAGTTCCCTTACACACTGACAGCACCTGTGTGCCTCTGCCTGAGAGCTTTCTCTGGCCGTAGGAACTTGCTTGGCTTCTCAGGGGGCATGCTCGAAGTGCCAGGAGCTCTGCTCCCTAGGAGCAATTGTTAGTCAACAAGGGATGGAAAACAGTGGACAAATATCCCAGTTTCCTCACCCTTTGGTGGGAGAGTTCTGAGGTGTGTGCCACACCCTCAGAGGGTCCTCAGTGAGACTGAGCACCAGTTGGCCACAGCGTAAACCTACCAAGAAGCACACCCCCGGCTAGATTGCTCCCTTCCCCATCTCACTTCCCCATCCTCCCGTGATAATTTCTGGTATCACTTCTCAAACTACTTGAACTCAACCCTTTGCCTCAAGGCCTGGGAGAATAAAAATCAAGATAGAGCCCATCACACACACACACACACACAGAAATATAAATATGATAAAAGATGTCTCCACATGAGCAAATAGCCTACCTTACCACGGTATCATGTAGCAAGGTGTACTTGGCTTTTAACTCTGCCATTCTGGTTCCAGGAAGTTTTCCCATACTGTGTAACTAGCAAAGAGAATACAAGATCACCGTTAGCCATCGCCCTTATGCCTAAAGCAGAGATATCTTGTAAAATCTTCCCATTTAACATTAGAGAGGAAACATACCAGGCAATGTGGGGTATTACAAAGATGCTGGGTGTTTGGAGAAAATGGTTCTATTCTGTCTCTTGTAATCTCTGTGTTCCTGGCAAGACTCTTACCTCTCTAGACTATCATTTCTTCATCTGTAAATTGAGGGAAGGAATTGAGTTAAATTCTTCCAATTCTAAAAAACATATTTCTAGGTTTAGCAAATAACCTAAATGGTATAGATGACCAGGATGGCTATTTGTAAGTTGAGAGAACTAATAATTATCAAGCATCTATTACGAGCAAGCACTGTACATCAATTATTTCATTGTCAGAAATGTTTTGTGAAGTAGGGATTATCTCCATTTTAAACTAAAGTTGAGAAAGTTAAGTGATTTGTTTCCAAGTTACAGAGCTAGTTAAAGGCAGTGTCAGAATATAAACCCAAGTGGTCCAGCTCCAAAAACCCATGATCACTTCCCTGTCCCACAATCTCTCTGCCTCTACAGCCAAAGAAGCATGCAAGTTTATTGGGTGCAGAAAGTGATATTATTTGTTCCTTTTTCATTTCTGGCAAGAGAACTTTTGATTTACTCTCTTAGTTGATAAATAGTAATAGACATCAGAGCACAACATGAAACACTAAAGTTTTACTATAATGCAATGAGCATTTGTATTAGGTTTGACTTTAACTGAACTGCTGCTGACATAGTATCAAAAAATGGAACTAAAGAAAAGATTTGTGGTTTTTTAATTTTTTAAAAGATTTTAATTATTTATTTGACAGAGGGAGACACAGTGAGAGAGGGAACACAAGCAGGGGGAGTGGGAGAGGGCGAAGCAGGCTTCCCTCGGGAGCAGGGAGCCCCATGTGGGGCTCAATCCCAGGACCCTGGGACCATGACCTGAGCCGAAGGCAGATGCTTAACGACTGAGCCACCCAGGTGCCCCAAGAAAAGAGTTGTGTTTATCAGTGCCGTGTTATTCTTACCTCCAAAATATTTCTAGAGTCTATCCGTTTTCCTCTCCTTTCTCTAATCCCACTAGTCCAAGTCCCATCCCATCTCGGCTGGACTACTGCAAAACCTCCCACTCTCCCCCTCCCCGTCCCTGTGTCCACTCAGGCCCCCATCTACTTTCCAGGGAGATTTTTTAAAAAATCAAACAAGGTTTTGCTATGCTGGGTGTTCAAAACTCAAGTGGAAGAGAATTCAAGACCCTGGGGATGACCCCTGAGGTCCTGTATGACCCTGCTCCCTCCCAGTCTCCTTTCAAAACCCGCTCCTCAGGCTCCTAATGCTCCAGACTTTTATTTCCATAAATGCATGAATCTCCTTCCTTCCCCAGGGCCTCTGTGTTGGCCATTTCTCATTCTTCCTGGGCCCCAATTCTTTCTTCATACCTCAGTTTCAATATCAATCCATTATCAGGCCTTCTCTGACTTCTAAATTAAGACAGATACCCACACACACCCCCGACCCCAAAAGAATGCTGTACTTCATAACGTATACTACAATCTGCAGGAATAAATCGACTTACGTGACTGCCCAGCTCCTTGTATAAGCACCATGAGGAAGGGGCCTGGGTCGCCTTGTTCTTCAGGGTGTCTTTAACCAGTAGACGCCCATGCACAGTGCGGCTACTTGGCAAACACATGCCGCACAAGCAAATGAATGAACGTAACTGATAAAATGGGAAGGTCAGAGTCTCCACGGTGGGCTTTCTTGGTCTCTCTACCCAAATCAGGGCAGAAAAAACATTGTAAAATGCACCGTGAAACTTTCTCTCTTTTGTGAAAGTGTTTGGGATCCTTTGCGAGGGACTTACAACCTGGTGCCAGACTGGGTCCCATTCCTCACAACCCTCATTTTCTGTATATGGCTGACATACAGTAAACAAGATTTTTTTTTTAGTTATTTGCATTCCAGTTAGTTAACATACAGTGTAATATTAATTTCAGGTATACAATTTAAGGATTCAACACATAAAACACCCAGTGCTCATCACACCAAGTGCCCCCTGCCCTCCTTAATCCCCATCACCGATTTCACCCGTATCTCCCCCTACCTTAACCATCAGTTTGTTCTATACTGAAGAGTCTATTCCTTGGCTTTCCTCTCTCTTTCCGCTCCCCCCCTCCATGATCGTTTGTTTTGTTTCTTAAATTCCACATACAAGTGAAATCATATGGTATCTGTTTTCCTCTGACTGACTTCAGGATGCATGTATCCTCTTGAATTAGTAATTTTGTATTCTTTGGGTAAATACTAGTGCAATTGCTGGATCTTAGGGTAATTCTATTTTTAACTTTTTGAGGAACCTCCATACTGGGTAAATAAGATTTTTAAGCCCTTTGAGAAGGTTCTACTTCTGGCTATATCAAATATCTTAAAATGTATTCATATGCCACCTAAATATAATTTACATGTAATTTTTTAAGTGCTGAGTTGCTATTGGTAGGTTGACCTCGTTACATTTTATAGATATTTCATTAAACATATTTCTTTTGTTTCTTCAGTTTTCTTTCTGCATTTTTGAGTTAATATGTAATTTACTTCAGATCTCAAACATTTTCAGTGGTTCCTAAAAATGGTGTAGGACATAAGCACTGTGCTTTTAAGGCCTAATATATTACCAAAAAAAAAAAAAAAAAGGAGAAGCAGCAGCTTTGCATTTGGGCCCTCTTAAAGGAGAAAAATTACTGGGAAAAAGTTATGAAGGGTGAGAACCTGTGTTTGTATGTGTGTAAGGTAATTTTGGACTCTTATGTTTAAAAATGCATACAGTATTTATAATTTTGTTTTCAAGCTGAAAAGACATTACCTCTCACCTGCTGCCCTGCGTGATAGAAGCGGAAGCAAAGGTGTCATAGGTCCTCCGCTATAGTAGCTCACAGTTTGAGAAGATAGACACAAAAGAAATTACAGAATGCTTACACTACACTCAGTAGTTTTATTGTGAGTAAATAACCATATTCGGTAGTATGCAGTTATTTTCTCTATAGTGTAAGTTAAAGCAAATGAATAAGATTATAAATTACAGACCACTTCCAGAATGGTCATGTAAGGAGCTTGATGAATCCTCTCCCTCAAAGAAACATTGATTCAACTCATCAAAATTATCTAACACAACCATTTAAAGTCCCTAGAAATTGCCCTAAGGGCATGCAAAATATTGAGATATATTTATTTAACAAAATCTGAAACAACAGTAGCCGACTGTGGCATTTGAACCATGAACCGCACCCATTACCCCTAGCCCCATGTTGTGGAAGAACTATTCTGGGCAGGCTTAGCAGCCAGTGAAGAGCTCATCTGCCCCACCTTCCTATTGCTAAAGACCTCTTCAGGTGGGTGGGACAAAGTTAAGAATAAAAACAGGGAAAGAATATCTACACAGAGACATCAGAGGCTGCACATTATGGGGGAGATACACTTCACAGAATTAGTCCAGCCAAGTCACTAAACAAATACACAAATGAACAACAATAACACAAACCCAACAGCAACAAGAAGAAGCCTGGGGAGAATCAGAAACCAGAGTTGTTACAATATATTATCTAAAATATCCACTTATCAACAAAAAATTATGAGTCCTTCAAAGAAATAGGGGGAAAAAAGGGCAAAATCTCTTTTGAGGGGCGGTGCAGATGTTGGACTTAACAAAGAATTCAAAGCAGCTATTATAAATATGTCCAAATAATGAAAGCAAACCATATTTAAAGAATTAAAGGAGAATATGATAACAATTCATCAAATAGTGAATATCGATAAGGTATTGATCTAGAAGGATAAGAACTAAGTTGTTAAAATGATGTTCTTTGGGTAGTAAGAATGTTTGGTTTTTGTATTTTTATGTTTGCTTATCTGTATTTTCTAATTTTCTCCAACACATGTATTGCTTTTAATAATAAAAGGCTATTAAAATATGCTTGAAAACTATTGCTGTACACAGTAAGGATTCAGAGCAGAATTTCAAACTGGAGAGTGCCGTGTTCAGATCCTACTGGCAGATACAGCAGATTCTAGCTCAGACTTAGTGAAAACTCAGCTGTATTAAGTTGAGTCTTTTCTAAAATACCAGTTAATTGAAGCCCAATGGCAGGTAGGCCAGGGGTGCACGTTGGCAGGTTTTATGACTACAGAAAAAGCAGGAAGGCAAGAGAGGCTTCCTTTCCTATTTGCTGTTTCCATCACCCCAGTAGCCAGACTGCCTTTGATGCCTACGAACCTGTGAAGAAAGCTGACAGAGCAAAGTATCTGGTATGTCTTCGTTCTTCGTAGTTTCTACATAAATTGAAAAAATTTAAGTCATTGATGTTTAGAAAGAAGATTGATAAGCTTTTATTTGGTCTACTCTCCTAAGAATAAATATCTCTTAAAAAGAAAAAGATCAGGGGTGCCTGGGTGGCTCAGTCAGTTAAGCGTCTGCCTTCGGCTCAGGTCATGATCCCGGGGTCCTGGGATGGAGCCCCATGCCAGGCTCTCTGCTCCTCGGGGAGCCTGCTTCTCCCTCTCTCTCTGCCTGCCCCTCCCCCTGCTCATGCTCTCTCTCTGTCAAATAAATAAATAAAATCGTTTAAAAAAGAAAAGAAAAAGATCAAACTGTGAAGAATGGATTCTAGCCTCCTTAAAAATAAAATTCATAATCTGGATGTAATATTGATCTAACAGTGACTTTTCTGTGAAATTGTAAACTGTCTCCGTAAGCAGGTCTTTCTCTGGTTGGGAACTTCAGAGTCCATTCTAGTGGATGAAATGCTTCACTCATGAACATAAACATGGAAAAAATAGTTGCATTTTCACACTGGGCACAGAAACCAAGTTTGTCATGTTTTAAAAATGCAGGATCTAAGGCACAGAGCATAAGACCCAACTCAAATTGTCAAAGGGTAGACGTAACGAAAGGTTAGATATAATGTCATGAAGTTCATAAATATGATTTCACAATAGATAATTGTGTTACTGAATTGCCTTGTTGGTAATTGAGACTGGAAGGAAACATTTACTCTAGAGCTGAAAGTTTAACAAGAGTTCATGATTCATGAACAGCATGTAGTGATACGGAAAAAATTTCAAACATGGAAATTCTAGGACATTCCAAGGAAAGTAAGAACTTTCACCAAGTGAACTTATGTGGAAGGGGGTCAGCATGAAGAAACAATTAGGTGTTTGTGTGGGTGTGTGCAGGGCCACCACAGTGACCATGGTTATTAACCTACTCTATTGTTACTGCCTCTTTGACATTATCCCGATAAATGGTGGGCTTTGGGGAGTAGCATAAACTTGAAAGCATAAGTCCTTACCATCCTTGTCTCCCACTCACGCTCTCCCTTTCTCTGCTAGAAATAAACAACATGGCCATTTGAAGCAGTTTCCAAAGGCAATTGAGCTCTCAACAATGCTTCATCACTCCTATTGTTTGACTTTTCCCCTTGATTGTTATATTAAGATTTAGCTTTCCCATATACCTAACTCATTCACCAAACAAAATTAAGCCACCTGAACTCATCATCTACATCAACGGATCCATTTATCTACAGCCACACCTACCCCTAACTTCTTTCCCCAAATCGCAACCTCCTTTCCTCTTGATTAGGGCAAACCTATCCAACTGTGTTTTCAAATATATACTCTCCTACCTTGTTCTAGGCATTAAAGCATCAGCTATACCTTTCTTTCCTTTATAATCTCTATTTCTCCCTCTTAACTGGCTCAGCCTGGTATTGTAGTCAAGTACATCACAAGTGGACTTCGATTTGAATTCCAGCTCTACTTTTTTTTCTTTTTCAAATTCCAGTGTAATTAGTGTACGGTGTTACATTAGTTTCAGGTGTACAATATAGTGACTCAACAATCCTATATGTTACTCAGTGCTCATCATGATAAGTGTACTCTTTTTAAAAATTTACTTATTTATGAATTTATGTATTTATTTATTATGTTATGTTAGTCACCATACAGTACTCTTAATCCCCTTCACCTATTTCCCCTATCTCCCCACCCACCTCCCCTCTGGTAACCACCAGTTTTCTATATTTGAGTCTGTTTTTTTGTTTGTCTCTTTTTTCTTTGTTTTGTTCCACTCTACTACTTCTTAACTTTGTAACTTGGAGTCATATTTAATCAATCTGTGCCTCAGTTTCTTCAGCTGTAAAAGACAAAAGTAGTCCCAATCTCGTATGTCTATAGTGAAAACAAAATGAATAATTATACGTAAGGTATTTGGTATAGTGTCTAGTACACAAATAAGAGCTTGATCAATGGCAGTTATTTTATTATTATCATCATTGACATTATCCTCAACCTATAAATTTGCTCAAGTCTTTCTCATTTAAAAGAACAAACAAACAAAATCCGCTTTGGGTGCTATGCTCCTATCTCTCCTTCATTCGCACTTGAGCTTTTCTCAAAGGAGTCATCTCGGCTCTGTATCTCCACTCCCCTACCTTCCGGTCACTCACCAATTCATAGTCACTGGCCTGCCAGCACTTCACCAAACTGATAAACTGACAGAAGACTTTCTCATTTCTCTGGTTGATTTTGAGGTTTTTCTCTTAACCACTGTTTTCCAGTAATTTGTTTATGATATATCTTGATGTGGTTTTCTTCAGTCTTGAGATTTGTTCACAATGTTGGATCTGTGAGTTCATAGTTTTCATCAAATTTAGAAAAATTTCAGATGTTGGTTTTTCAAATATTTTTTCTGTCCCCCTCTCCTCTCCTTCTGCAAATAATTATTCATATGTTTGGCCCCTTGATGTCCACAGATCACTGATGTTCTTTTCATTTTTATTTTACACTCCTTTTTGTTTCATTTTGAATAGTATCTATCGTTACATCTTAAAACCCACTAATCTCTTTTTCTTTAGTGTTTAATCTGCTGTTAATCCCATCCAGTGAATTTTTTATCTCAGATACTGTATTTTTCATCTTTAGAAGTTTGATTTGAGCCTTTTTGTAGCTTTCTTTTATTATGTTTATGCTTCCTTCCACCTTTTTTTCCCAACATTCAAAATTTTACAGTTTAATCTGTTCTGATGTCCTTGTCAATTAATTCTATTTCCATTCTACTCCATTGTTTGATTCTTCTCATTATAGGTCATATTTTCCTGCTTCTTTGCACGCCAGACATTGTGAATTTTACACTGTTGGGAGATGGAATTTTTTTTAATATTCTTTTAAATATTTTGGGGCATTGTGAGTCATAGTTAAGTTACTTGAAAACAGTTTGATCCTTTCAAGGCTTGCTTGTGATCTTTGTTAAGGAAGTCCAGAATGATCTTTTGTCCGGGGCTAATTTGGCCCCACTATACTCAGTGCCCATACATTAGGAGGTCTTTCTATTCTGACTGGTGGCAACGTGAACTCTTGGCTCTGTGTGAGTTTCAGGTTTCGATCCATCGCCTCCTCTCTGGGAGTCCTTTCTCCAGCCTCAGCAATATCCTCACAAGCATGCACTGATCAGCATTCCTCCGCAGATCTCTGGAGTTTCTGCTCTGTGACACTCTTCCTCTCCTCACCTATGTATTTTAGCCAGCTTGGCCTCCCTGAATCCCCAAATACGTCACCACAAATCAGCAAGACCACCTGGTTCTATTTGGGTTCCCCTTCCAATGCTATCACTTGGAAACTCTGTAAGATGGCACAATTATAAGTCTCAATTTATTATGTATCCCCGGAGATTACTGTCTTGTGCAATCTGTTGTCCAAAGTCTGAAAACCCCACTGTTTGATTTGATTTTACTTGTTTAAGGTAGGAGGGTAAATCTGGGTCCTGTTACTCCATCTTAGTTGGAAGTGGAGCCCCAGTGACCTCTTAATTATTATATTCAAATGACATTTCTCTGTCCTTAGGTTACTTGATAATTTTATGACATTTATTACTATTGACTTATTATAGTTCATCATTCCTGGAACTCTCTCCTCTCCCAGGTCCTGTAATACATAATCTCACAATTCTCTCTCTTACTTTTCTATTTTCTTCTCTGGTCTTCCCTTTAAAAGTTGGTGCCATTCAGGATTTGGTCCATATCTTTCCCCTTTTTTTTAAACTATTTACTTTCCCCAGGGCCTCTTATTCACTCCCAGAGGCCAAGATATCACCTACATCCTGAGGACCCCCCAAACGGAGGGGTCTGCAGGCTGTTATTAGACAAGCTAGAACTTTATTTGGGCAAGGGCCTTGTAAGACTATGAGAGTTATGGTTAGAGAGTAATAAACATCTTCCTTGTCCAATACCTGGAGTATACAAAATTGTTTACTTAATACAGTGTCAGTGTTCAGGTATTGTGATCATTTTTTTTAGACAGGAATTTATGTTCCTGCGGCATTTTATCCTTTTACAGAATAAACAAAATCCATAATTCTTTACAGTGCATGTGGTAATAGATAACTAACCCCTTGCCCCGGCTTCACTATGTCTCCCTTGACTATGTCTCCCTTGACTATGTCCCTCTGTGCCGCACGCAAAACACAATTTTCACCTTGCTTTAAACCCTTCAAAGGATCCCAGCACTTTCAGGATTAACTCTGGGTCCCTTAACATGGTAAACAAAGGCTTTCATTATCTGGCAGCTACCACCCTGTCCAAACTGGTCTCCTCCCTTTCTAAACCTCCCATGACCATTTCAGTCCTGTGTCATGTCCTGTGGCGGACAGAATGATGCCCTTCCCCTTGACCCCAAAGATGTTCACATCTTAATCCCTGTGACATACCTAGAGATATGTTACTTTACATGACAGAAAGGACTGTGCAGATGTGACTAAAAGAGTGTGGACCCTGACAAGCAGAGATCACTGTGGATTACCTGGCTGGCCCAATCTAATCATAGGAGTCCCTAAAAGCAGAGGACCTTTCCTGGCTGAGTTAGAGAGATGAAATGGAAGAAGGAGGAAAGATTGCAAGTGTGAGAAGGACTTGGCCTACTAGAGGAAGGGGGCCATGGGACAAGGAATGTGTGTAGCCTCTAGAAGCCAGAAAAGGAAAAGAACCAGATACTCTGGTAGAGCCTCCAGAAAAGAATGCGGTCCTGTCTACACCTTGATTTTAGCCCAGTGAGAACCCTGTTGGACTTCCAACCTACAGAATTATAAGATCATAATTTTTTGCTGTTTAAGCACCGAGTTTGTGGTAATTGGTTAGAAGAGCGGTAGAAAATGAGTACAGTTCCCAACCCTACCACGCCTTGCATGTTCTATTCCCTGATCTTCAATTTCTTCTCTCTCTTGTCCACTTGGAGAACTCTTATTCTGCCTTTAAGACATCTCAGTGGTTACCACCTGAGACACCTCCAGGCAGAATCACTTCTTTTTCTGTATTTTTAGATGCATCTATTATTGTACACATTGTATACTACTATCAAAATATGTTAAACATGTTTCCCCCACTAGGCTATGTGTTCTTGGATGACAGAAACCCTACCTTACTCATCTTTGAGCTACAGCACATGGCTTGGTATCTTGTAAGGGCTCGATAATTTTCACTAACCTGTTCCTGATCTAGGCTTATCTTAAAACAAATGATGCAGTTGGAAGAACTCTTGTTTATTCACTTACTTGTCAGAGAAGGTGGGTATAAAAGAGGAATAGGGCAAGGTAACTTGGCCTGAACATAGACTTGAAAGAGCAGAGAATGTGCTGTACAAAACCAGCTACATCACCCACAGCTTCTCTTCTCCCTTCTGTGTGGTTGGCAAGGTGCACAGGATGAGCAAAGAGGTCTGGGACTGTTCCCCCGCAGCTGTCTTGTCCCTCCTCTGGTGGCCTACCCCAGGAATGTGAGGGGGAGGCTCCAAGTGGCAAACAGGACCTCCCAAGAGTTAAGGAATCAAATGCAGTGGACATTGTGGACGAATAATGCAATTGCTTAGCTATATGTAAGACTTCAAAGTTAAGTTATACTAATTTTAAGATAACATGTGCAGCCAAATAAATAAAAAGCATGCCTAAGCATGTACATGCTAGAGGGTGGCATTCCTGTAAAACACTCACATTTTTCCCACTGAAGTTGCCATTGCTTGGAACTTCATCAATCATTTATCCCTAGTTTAAAAATTTCCCCCTTTTCTTCCAAAGATCATGAGGAGAAATGGTAGTAGGCTGGAGTGGCCATAAGCCTGGGAGGCAGGAAATGAGTCAGATTGAAACCCAGATGCCTCTTCAAGAGCTTCAAAGGGTGAACCAATGACGAAGAGCGAAGAACTTAACTGGGCCTAAGGGTCAGAAATAATCAGAGTCAGGAAACAGAGCCAGGTTAAAACCAGTGAATGACTAATGCCACAAAATAGGAACCAGAAGAGTAGGGGTTGGGGGCAAGGGTGACATGGGTCCCAGAAAGGATTGTGTTGCCAGTGGACTCTGACCAATCAGCTTTCAGTCTTTCACACGCAGAGTCCCACCTTTAGTGCACCTTTAAAGATCTTGAGCGGGTTTAGGCAGTGAGAACCTGAAAAACTGGGGTCCTTAAGGACCTTAAGGCCAGGACATTTCTCATGTAAGGATTGTAAATGTATGAAGGTTATGTCCACAGCTGGCCAGTTGTTCATCTCACTTTGTAGCTCACAGACCAAAGCCCCTGCTCTGACCCTCTCCTAAGGGGGCTGGATCCCTGGACCTGGCTGTTCTCTCTGCTACTGAGTAGGTGTGGGCCCCCACCATCAGGCCTCCTCTGCTGTGCCCACAGCACCGCCCCTCCCAGCTGGCTGCCAGTGCAGGTCCCCCAGCTCTGGGCCAGGAGGTGATAGGTAGGGTATATAACCTCTTCCCACAACAAAGAAACTTGGGACTTCTGGTGTCCACCTTCCTGTTTTGAAGATGCTCTGCCCACAGAGCTCTTGCCAGTATTCACAGTAGAGCCCTCCACTTCCCCTTCTAGCAGAGGCAGATTGTGAGGGACAATAAGGTCTTTCACTGCTGATTGCAGAAGTGTTCTTTAAAAAAGAACAAAAACCCAAAGTTGCAGCTTGAATTTCCCCATTGATACCATAAAATGGAAACTTCGGAGCAGAATATGGGGATGTTTGAGTTCCACTCTTGTTTTTTTCTTTCTTTTTTTTTTTTCAACAAGAACATTTTTTACTTGATGCATACTTCAGGATACATGGTTCTAAAAGATATATATATATAATATTTCATCCAAGAAAAACAGAATTACACATTTTCCTCAAGTACACATAGAAGAATCTCCTGGTTAAATCACATAAAAAGAGACATAACAAATATTACAAATTTAAGAAGACTGAAATCACACCAAGCATATTTTCCAACCACATTGGTACAAAACTAAAGATTAGCAATAAAACAGAGCTGGAGGGGCACCTGGGTGGCTCAGATGGTTAAGTGTCTGCCTTCGGCTCAGGTCATGATCCCAGGGTCCTGAGATCGAGCCCCGCATCGGGTTCCCTGCTCAGCGGGAAGCCTGCTTCTCCCTCTCCCACTCCCCCTACTTGTGTTCCCTCTCTCGCTGTCTCTCTCTCGCTGTCTCTCTCTGTCAAAATAAATAAATAAAATATAAAAAAAAAAACAGCTGGAAAAGCTACAATGTACATATTAAATACTTAATATGTAAATATTAAACAACACACTACTGCACAAGCAATGGGCCAAATAAGAAATCAAACAGCAAATCAAAATATGTCTCAAAACAAAAAAGAAAGAAAACACAATATTCCAAAACTATGGAATGCAGCAAAAGCAGACGTTAGAGTGAAATTTATGCTATAAATGTTTGTATTAAGAAAAAGAGTTCAAATAAACAACTTAACATTATACCACAAGGAACTAGAAAAAGAAGAAACTTAGCTGAAATTTAGTAGAGGAAGGAAATAACAAAGAAAAATCAGAAATAAATAGAGACCAGAATAAACAGTAACCAAACATTGAAAGTGATGACCAGTTTTTCCAAAATAATAAACAAAATTGGCAGTGTTTTAACTACATTAACTAGGAAAAGAGAGAAGACTCAAAAACCAAAAGGAGAGATGGAAAAGATAACAGATACCACAGAAATACATAGTGTGATAACAGATTGCTATAAACAATTCTGTACTAACAAATCAGATAACTTAGGGAAAAAAACCCAGATAATTTCTAAAAACACACAAGTTACTAAGATTGAATCATGAATCTTTAATCCAAGAAATAGGACATCTTCTTAGACCAGTAACAAGAATGAAAGTTGAATTAGGAATCAAAAATCTCTCAGCACAGAAAAGCCCAAGACCACAAGGTCTCGTTGTTGAATTCTACCAAACAATTAAAAAAATAATTAATGACAATCTTAATCAAAATCTTACAAAAAGGGGAATAGAGGGAACACATTCAAAATCATTCTGTGAGGCCAGTATTACCCTGATATCAAAGCAGGATAGAGACAATACAAGAACAAAAAAGTCTAGTTTGTCTGAAATAAGTATTGCTACTCCGGCTTTCTTTTGACATCCATTTGCGTTATAAATGTCTCTCCATCCCCTCACCTTCAATCTGCAGGTGTCTTTTGGTCTAAAATGAGTCTCTTGTAGGTGAGTTCCTAAATCCTGGTAGCATATTTGGACGAGCCATTTCATTTTTGTTAAATTTATTCCAAGTATTTTATCCTTTTTGATTCTATTGTAAATGGAATTGTTTTCACAATTGCATTTTTAGATTGTTTATTGCTAGAGTGCAGAGGCCATTCAACGTTTATTAACCATGAAAATAGAGGCCAGTCCTCATCACCCTGCCTTTTTGTGTGTTCTACAAATGTTTAAGTTAGGGCAGAATATCTTTGACCCTCTTGTTCATTTGATGTATCCTGAGCATCTAGAATAAGCTGACACTAAACTACACACAAATATTTAATGAATGAGGCCACTATATCTCACACATTCCTCAAAGTACATATCTTGTCAGTATTGAAGTCTTGCTCACATGTCTGTCTAGCAGATGAAAAGCTCTCTGGAGGCAGGGATCATTCTAGTGCCCCAAGAACCTTGCTCAGCACATGTCTGAAGAACCTAAAAATCTCTAGCAGAGTAGGGGTGTGACATGAAGGATTGAACATCTCACAAAAGGAAATTTCAACATACAGCTTTCCCTCTCCACATACATGTGTGAATTGGGCCAAATGATCATCAAGGACATCACAAAAGAAAGAGGTCAGTCTAGGAGGAACACCAGCAGCCTGAAGGGTGTTTGTGTGAATGTGCATGTGTGCACATGTGTATAAAGGTAAGATGACATAAACTCGATACTGATTGTGGGAGATTTATGGATTGGTTGACTATATGTGGAATATTCATTGCCTATACAGTTGGGAATGGAATATTAAGTGCCTTTGAATAGAAAATTTGTTCAAACATTTTCTCCTGACCCCTTGCCACCTAGGGGAAGTCCTCAACTCAACATGATCTATCTCTGAGGATGCATTACTCAGCCCATGCATTACTCAGCCCATGATCTTGTAGGCATTACTTCAGTAGATTGATGGCCCAAATTTAAGTACCAGAGAGATTCAAATCCATAAATAAAGCAGAAAATCCAATATCTGAATATTTGAATCCTAACAAGAACTCTTTAAAGGTCAAGATAAGAGAATTTTTTTATAACCAAATGGGTATCATAAAGTGTTACGGTAAACATAAGGTAAGATCCTAAGAATCTTCTTAGTTTATGTACCAACATGAACCATTTAGTCACCTTATAAATTACTTAACATACTGCAATTGAATGGTAACAGATGGATAGCTATTACCCATGGCAATTATATAACAAATTATCTTGGAATTTCCTCAGAAAAGGATGGAATATTCAGAAATTAACACAGTTTCCCAAGAAATCTGGTTTCTATGGTATTTGGAGACATAGTTTGTTAGCTTGTCTTAGTTTTGGAAAAAGGAAAGAAAACCATATAATACCACCAAGTATAATTTTAACTTTCTTCACTTGATACCAACTTTGATACCAAGCAAAGTAAAAAGAAATGAAAAAAAAGTTTAAAAAATAGATTGTAGCAAACATTTCACCAAACACAGCTGTTTCTAGTTCACTAAGTCAACTATTACAAAATATTTTAATGTGCCTTCTGGCAAACACAAATAGCCTCATTTCATGGAAATGCCACATTTCCAGTTATTCCCGATAGCTTTTAACAGTTTAAGGATATGCAACTAATGCTACAAATTTTCTTTCTTTCTTTCTCTCTTTCTTTCTTTCTTTCTTTCTTTCTTTCTTTCTTTCTTTCTTTCT
>NC_058414.1:21115297-21155810 GCF_002201575.2 Neomonachus schauinslandi | reverse complement strand
TCTTTCTTTCTTTCTTTCTTTCTTTCTTTCTTTCTTTCTTTCTTTCTTTCTTTCTTTCTCTTTCTCTCTCTCTCTCTTTCCTTTCTTTCTTTCTTTTTTTCCTACAGATTTCCGTATAAGGAAAAGAAGGTAAGACACTACCTAATCTTTAAACACATGTAAGATAGACCTTAATTCATGTCATAAGAGCGTATTTCACAACCGCAAACTAGTAGCCAATAGTATAAATACATTCTGAAAATGCTTTTACTATGCACAATTTAAAAATTAGAAAATTACCTAGCAACATTTAAAAATTGGTAGATTTTACATAAAAGTGGAATTTTCAGCTTCTCTTTAAAAATTACTAGATTTGATGACACTGGATTCATATTCCAACAGTACAACAATCAATTGGCATTTAGCAGAGGCTGACTTTCAGAGATATTTAAAGACACTGCCCCTTTTAAAAGGAGCACAGTCAGCCTCACCCGTTCCATGTATGGCTCATGTACTAATATCTTGGCTGTTTCACTTATTTATGTTACTTTTTATGGATCTTGTAGGCATTTGAGATTGGGACTCTGTACATATGTTATATGTATATGACATATATACCTAAAGGTAGAAAATAATTAAGAGAATGGCTCCATTTATAAAACTCTTGCACAAACTTTTTGGAGTATCTTATTCCTTGGGGTTGTAGCTGTCTCTTTTGCCTATCTGTGTACCTACCAGAGCACAAGGGTGTATGACTGCCTCATCTGAGGTTAAGAACTTGACAGTTAGCGGCGCCTGGGTTGCTCAGTTGGTTAAGCATCTCCCTTCAACTTAGGTCATGATCTCAAAGTCTTGGGATCAAGCCCCACATCAGGCTCCCTGCTTAGCGGGGAGTCTGCTTCTCCCTCAACTCCTCCACCTGCTCATGCGCATGTACTCTCTCTCTCTCTCAAATAAATAGAATCTATAAAAAAAGAAAAAGAACTTAACAGTTTAAAATTTGAGATTTTCTTACTGTTTTTCCATTTTAGCTCCTGATAAATTTATCAAATAAACACGATTCTGATAGTTTTTTGACTAATTGACATATTTAAAAATTATGTAAGCTTAAATATTTTATTATTTGGATGCTGAAATGAATTTTCATTTCAATAAAACACCATGGAACAAAAAATAAGCTAAAAACATGATGAAGACACTGTGAAAAATTGTCAGTCAGCTAAATTTTCTTGGGGCTGAAAAACAGGAAACATTCAGTTAACTATAAAGGACTTCAAAAAAAATCTACAAACATTACCTTTGCAGTTAACTATCCCTTTGGTTCTGTACTTTACGAGATTTGACCAAAAAACCAAAACAAACAAACAAAAAAACCCTGTAATTTGTAAGGGAAGTGCAGATAAATTCTTAACAACTTACTCCAGTAGTTACCATTTTAGTAGAGGTTTGGGCCAAATAGGAAGTGAGCATCCAGTAATGTAGTCAAATGGGAGAATTATTTCCAGGCAAGTCAGGCGCCAGCATGCTAGGGATTCCAAGAGGGGAGTTAAAGGGACAAAAAGAATTTATTTATAAGTAGCATAATTCGGGGCACCCAGGTGGCTCAGTCAGTTGGGCATCCAACTCCTGGTTTTGGCTCAGGTCATGATCTTGGGGTGATGGGATCCATCCCCAAGTCGGGCTCCACACTCAGCGGGGAGTCTGCTTGAAATTTTCTCTCTCCCTCTGCTGTTCCCCCTGCTTGTGCACTTTCTCTCTCTCAATAAATAAAATCTTAAAAAAATAAAGCATAATTTATGACTTGGGGTAAGATGGAAGACTGGAGGTTCCTTTAAGGTAGGGACTCCCATCACTAGAGCCCAAGGTCTACCCCATGTGGAACTGACAAAGACTTGAGTAAGTGAACGAAAGAGTACATGTGACTGCTTAGCAAATAGAAGTCTTTCAATAAATATTTACTAAATTAAATGAGTAATCCCTGAAATGAATTTACTCAATAAATATTTACCAAATGAATGAACACACAAAAAGTACAAATTAATCACTCTTCTTTTATCTTTTATTGAAAGTAATGCTTAGGGGCACCTGGGTGGCTCAGTTGTTAAGCGTCTGCCTTCGGCTCAGGTCATGATCCCAGAGTCCTGGGATCGAGCCCCACATCAGGCTCCTTGCTCAGCGGGAAGCCTGCTTCTCCCTCTCCCACTCCCCCTGCTTGTGTTCCCTCTCTCACTGTCTCTCTCTGTCAAATAAATAAATAAAATCTTTAAAAAAAAAAGTTAAGCATTACTTTCTTTTTTTTTTTTTTTAAAAGATTTTATTTATTTTTTGACAGAGAGACAGCAAGAGAGGGAACACAAGCAGGGGGAGTGGGAGAGGGAGAAGCAGGCTTCCCACGGAGCAGGGAGTTCGATGTGGGGCTTGGCTATGTGTTGTTTTGTGTATATTATATCTCATTAGTCTTCACAATCACCCTATAAATAAGTATTACAATCCAAAATTTTCAAAAATAAAATTTAAAAAAATAAAACTTTTATGTTAACAATAATAACAATGGCAACAAAACTCAAGATGGTTGAGAAACTTGACCAAGTTGACAAAGCTGGTGAGAGGTGCTTTGTAGGGATTTGGCCATAATCCTATTCTGTTACTTATTTTTGTGAATTAAACTCAGAAATGAGTAGCATAATCTTGCTGATAGCATGGAGATAGCGTGAAACATTTAGAGAACTTAAGGTAATATAGGTTGGCAAACATGAAAGACCATGCAGAGGTGGACAATATCCATGAATGGACACTATATAAATTGATGCTGTGAGGAAGGATGGAGGAAGAAGACATATTAGTTCATTTCAATCTCACTTAGAGTATAAAACCAAGAGACAGTAGTCAAAATTAATTAAAGAGGGCGAAGGGTATTATATAATGTTATGAATATACAGATAACCATTATAACAACACAAATCTTCGGAAATTCCAGAAGCTATGCTATGAATAAAGACAGATATATAAATATAAAGGACGGATAAACATTGAAATAGAATTATCCTATAGGAAGAGGGAGGGAACAGGGTGAAGGGGCTGGGGATAGAAGTTAGAATTCTTTGAATATACTTTGTTTTGGAGAACAGGAGAACATGTAGAACAGTACCTTAACTATAAAATTAAATTTAAAAGCAATTTTAAAAATTGAAAACAAAATTAATCAATTGAATGTAACTATGTATCAAGTTGGTGCATAACTGCATGATAATAAAGAAAATTGTATAGGACAATTAGAGAAGGTGTGAACACTGGATATCTGATGATATTAAGGAATTCTTGTTAGTTGGGGAAAGATGAAAATGGCATTGTGGCTATATTTTAAGGGAGTTCTTGCCTTTTAGAGATACATAGGGAAATATTTATAAACAAAATGCTTTGATAATTTAGGGATTTGCTTCACAATAATCTGGAGTTTGGTGGTGTAGGAAATGAGTGGGGAATGAATTAAGATTGTCCATAATCTGAAGCTGGGTTATGGGCACTCAGGGCTACATTGTATGATTTTCTTTTGTATAGGTTTGAAAATTTTCAGTATAACAGGATGCCTGGGTGGCTCAGTCAGTTTAAGCATCTGCCTTCGGCTCAGGTCATGATCTCAGGGTCTTGGAATCAAGTCCCACATTAGGCTCCTTCCTCAGCGGGGAGTCTGCTTCTCCCTCTGCCTGCCGCTCCCCCCTGCTTGTCTCTCTCTCTCTGACAAATAAATAAATAAAATCTTTAAAAAAATTTTTTCAGTGTAAGGTTATACATTTCTTGATAACCAAAAGTATCAGAGTTAAAATATCCAAGTGAGTGTGATCTAAAATACTTCAAAGGCTATCAATTTAATCCAATCCAATAATGTTATGTTGTCTATATGTAACAATATAGTATAATAATCAATATTATAATATACTTAATCATCAAAATAGCCAACTTTACTTTTAAACAAAATCCATATCAATTGGCTTGATTTCCTACCTTAATTACTGAACTTAGCTCTACACAGAGCTAAGAGAACTTTGGCTCTCCTCAAAACCCGAATCTATCCTCAGAGAATGAATATTTGCCAGTCATAGAGATGATGAAAAGAACATACCAAAGCATTAGAATAGACTATATGGACTAGTTTAAAAAGAAAGCACAAAGAAACAAAATTCACATTGTGTTACTTTGAATATGGTTCTGAATTACTCATTAAACTTAAAGACTACACCTTATTCCATGGAAGACAAGAGTGTTAGCAATAATTAGTATTCCATCAAAGATTTTTACTGAGGGTATCCTTATCCTGAGCATTGAAAACTAGATCAGTGTAATTATCATGCACTGCAAACTATCATATATTTATAAATGTGTTATGGTAGAGATGAATAGAATGTTACACACAAAGAAACTTGTGGAAAAATGTCAACAATCTAAACTATAGTGTTGGGCACCTGAGTGGCTCAGTTGGTTAAGCGACTGCCTTCTGCTCAGGTCATGATTCTGGAGTGTCAGGATCGAGTCCCGAGTTGGGCTCCCTGCTCAGTGAGGAGTCTGTTTCTCCCTTTGACCCTCCCCCCTCTCGTGCTCTCTCATTCTCTCTCTAAATTAAATAAAAATAAAATCTTAAAAAAAACTATAGTGTTTAGGTAAGGCTTCAGTTTAATAGTTAATATACACATAATAATATATGCCAGAAAAATGTACTAGGAGCCTTGAATACGTTATCTCATTTAATTCTTCTAATAATCCTATGAAATAGGTATGTCACAGAGAGGCTGTGCTCTAAGGAGAGAAGCGAGGATTCAAACCTGGAGAACCATATAATAGAAAAATACATGCAAAAATATGAATGGTTCTCACAAATACAACAGAAGAAAAAAACTCAAACACAAAAAATACATTTTGTATGATTCTGTTTACATCAAATTTAAAATATAAAACAAAGTATGTTTAAAATATACATAAGTATATAAATATATATATGTATGTAAATGTACATAAGTATGTAAACATACAAAGTAAATTTAAAATATAAAACAAAGTAAAGCAAAGTATGGTGTTTAGGGACTCATGCTTAAGCGGTAAAACTGTGAACAATAAAATAAAGATTATAAAAGAACAGTAGCTACTACAGGTTGAGTGGGTATAAAGGGACTTTCTGGGAGCTGGCAATATTTTATTTTTTGACTTGGGTAGTGGTTGAGTATTTGACTTGAATTGTACATGATATTTTGGACACTTTAATGTATGGGTGTTACACTTCAAAATTTTTAAAGATTAAAAACTAGTAGATGTTTTTTTATATCAAATTACACATTCAGAAAAATGACTTGAAATGCTCCAAAATGTTAGTAAAAGTATTATTACACTTAACAACAAAAAAACCAAACAACCCAATCCAAAAATGAACAAAGGACCTGAATAGACATTTCTCCAAAGAAGAATATAAATGGCCAATAAGCACATTAAAAGATGCTCAACATCACTAATCATTAAGAAATGCAAATCAAAAGCACAACATACCACTTCACACTCATTAGGATGGCTATTATTGAACAGATACTTGTACACCCATTTTCATAGCAGCAGCATTCATTAAAGTCAAAGGTGGAAACAACTCAAATGTTCATCAACAGAGGAGCAGATAAACAAAATGTGGCATATACATACAATGGAATATCATTCAGCCTTAAAAAAAAAAATGGTATTCTGGGGTGCCTGGGTGGCTCAAGTGTTAAGCATCTGCCTTCGGCTCAGGTCATGATCTCGGGGTCCTGGGATCAAGCCCTGTATCGGGCTCCCTGCTCAGCAGGAAGCCTGCTTCTCCCTCTCCCACTCCCCCTGCTTGTGTTCCCTCTCTCACTGTGTCTCTCTCTGTCAAATAAATAAATAAAAATCTAAAAAAAAAAAAAAAATGGTATTCTTTCTGATACATGCTACAACATGAACAGACCTGGTAGACATTATGCTAAATGATATAATCCAGTACAAGAGTACAGATATTTTATGATTCCACTTACATGAGGTACCTAGGATAGTCATATCCATAGACACAGAAAGTAGAATAGTGATTACAAGGAATGGGATAGCGGGGAATGGGGATTTATTGTTTAATGGGTACAGAATTTCAGTAGAGGGCGATGAAAAAGTTTTAGAGACAGATGGTGGTGATGGTTATACAACAATGTGAATGTATTTAATGCCACTGAATGTACACTTAAAAATGGTTAAAATGGTGAATTTAATGTTATGGATATTTTACCATGATAATAAAAAAAGGATTAGTTTTCATATGTTTTTCTGTATTTTCTAATCTTTTTTACATTGAGCAAGTATTTCATTTATAATCAGAAAAAAAAGTTTTTGGGCGCCTGGGTGGCTTAGTTGGTTAAGCGACTGCCTTCGGCTCAGGTCATGATCCTGGAGTCCCGGGATCGAGTCCCGCATCGGGCTCCCTGCTCAGCAGGGAGTCTGCTTCTCCCTCTGACCCTCCCCCCTCTCATGCTCTATCTCATTCTCTCTCTCAAATAAATAAATAAAATCTTAAAAAAAAAAGTTTTCAGGAAAGGGATTAAAAAAAATTGGTCACATGCCTTCTAGAATGCAGCTCTGGGCAGGGTGGGGCACAAGATGTCTTTTTAAAAATAATTATTTTGGGACGACTGGGTGGCTCAGTTGTTAAGTGTCTGCCTTCAGCTCAGGCCATGATGCCAGGGTCCTGGGATCGAGCCCCACATTGGGCTCCCTGCTCCGTGGGGAGCCTGCTTCTCCCTCTCCCACTCCCCCTGCTTGTGTTCCTGCTCTCGCTCGTGCTCTCTCTGTCAAATAAATAAAATCTTTAAAAAATAAAAAATAATTATTTTAAGAATTTATACTCTAAGCCAGACAAGACAAACAATCATAGCCAGGAAGACAAATGGGAAAAAATTATGGATACAGATTAGTATATATTGGAGAAATTGTCTGAATCATTTTCATGTACAACAAGGCATGTGAACATAGCACGTTTGGGAACCCCAATTATTTTGAAAGACCTGAAGAAACTGTATTCTTTCTAAAATCCCAGAAGCATTGTATTAGGAAAGTTTTAATATGGGTAAACTATATTTTGGTGAAATTTTTCTATAGTCTAGCAACAAATTAAGAGTACTATACAGATCAATCCGGAATTAGCTAGAAAAGCTAGCTTGGAAACTGGAAGACCTGAGCAGAATTGGTCAGGGTTGCACAGATCATTTAGCTTTTCCTAGACCTGTTCACTCATCTGTAAAATGAACAGGTTGGTCTTGATAACATGAAACATCATTTCCTGAGGTTTTGTGGCCCTGAAAAGCTTGCAGTAGCTGTTTAATATTAAAGTTCCTTTAGTAAACTCTAAACACTATTTGTTCTAAATATTTTATTTTTCAAGATTTTATTTATTTATTGGAGAGACAGCATGAGTGAGAGAGAGCATGAGCGGGGGCAGAGGGAGAGGAAGATTCCCCTGCTGAGCAGGGAGCCCGATGTGGGGCTCGATCACAGGACCCTGGAATCATGACCCGAGCCGAAGGCAGATGCTTAACCGAGTGACCCACCCAGGTGCCCTGTTCTAAATATTGTATATCAATGATTGGAATATATGTTTAGTATATTCACCTTCCACCTGACAACGTCATTTTGCTATTTGCTGTAGTACTGGGGTTTCAAAACATGCAAACTCAAGGAATTACAAGGAATTGAGTTGTTAGGAAAGCGACAACAAAACTCCTTTAAACATTTGGAAATCAGATATGCTGGCTAAAAGTTCGCACTGTTTGTAAAGTTAAGCTGTTTGGAACTTGTATATCCTAAAAGTTTATTTAACTTTGCAGATGGGCAATATGATAATATAATCTGAAGCACCTGTGGACACAACTAAGGCCACTGTTGAAGTGATGGAGAAGGCATTTATCTTTGATGCCCTGATGCTCTGACTCCAATCCTATCCTATAACTTTGTTCTCTCAGTATCCATTCCAGAAAAAAAAATCCTATAAAATTAGCTTTACATATGGATTTCATGTCTTCATTAAATAAAAGATCACGGTACAGCTCCTACCATGATTCAATTTTGCTCTCCTCCTCCCCCACCCCGCCCCCATCTTTTTTCTTTGTTTCTTTGTCTTGTTGTCTTTACCCCACCAGACTCCATCTCAGGCTCCACTTCATTCCACTATATTTCTGTCTTCTATGTTTGGGTGGGAATTAGAGGGAGAAATTATAGAAGATGGGCACATAATAAGCAGCAGATGTTAGCTATTTGTGGAGCAATGAGGAAGAGCAACTTAAACTTGGCCTAGATTCTCCAAGTCAGGCCAAGCTCCCCTCTGGTGCCTGCCTTAGAAAGGAGAAAAGTAAAATCCCCCCAATCCATTTGCTGCTTCTCCCTCCTTACCCCCACTGCTTCACACTACAGAAGCAAAGATACAAAATGGAGGGGAAAAATAGGAAAGGAGCAAATGTAAAAAGCAGAACGTGTTAATATTTTTACTCTTGTGTTTTTATATTTTCAATACCACAGCGATGTCTTTATTCTGTGCATTCTGCAGAATTTATAATTTGCTGAATCAATAAACCCTACACTCATTAAGTAAGTTTTAGACCTAGGGAAGCTACATATGCCATTTGTATAGGATAAGGTTTTCTTTTTAAAATCCCTTTTGTTCTAAATGCTTTTTGTGCTTTGTAAATGAAGATCTTGGAGTGGTGGTTGTTAGGGAGATGGGTTAAGAAGCAAAGAAATAAGCCTAATAAAGGAGAGAAACAGGAAGTTCTCTTCTCTACCCAGACAGCATATATCCCAAGTGGAAGTGATTATTTACAGACACTATACAACCTTTGTGGTCTAATTTGGAAAAAATGACTTGAAAAGTGGCCATTTCAGGAGTAACAAAAGGTGAGGCCAACGCCATGGTATAGTGGGAGGGAAATGAGGGGTTCAGAAGAGGCCTTTGTGTGCCCTAAGGTAAACATATTGCCTCTGCCCAAGGCTGGCTCTGGCTTGGAACATGTTCCTCTACAACTTAAAAGCTCCACCAAGTGAGGAAAGTGTCTGTTTTTTTTACCCTTGTTACCCCCAGGGCCAGTACAGAGCACGGTTCAATAAATGCAAAATAAGTATTCATTGACCGGATGAATAGCTAAAACAAAGCAGATCTTTATAGTTTTCCATTGGAATTAATGATTTAATTAAAGGATAGTCTGTACTTTTTTTTTCTTTTTTTTTACATTTTGATGCTTTGCTTTGCTCTTATATGGCTTCTAATGAATAACATTTAGAATCATAAACCGTTACAGCTGAAAGGAGACAGTGATCTCTAACTTAACTTTCTCATATTACAGATAGGAAATTAAAGCCAACCTAAGTGGCAAGAAAGTGGAGGTTTCCTCACTAAGAACATGAGTTCCAAGACTATCATCCTAAGGCTCTTTTCACTGTATCATGTCATGTTATTTTTGAGATGATCACAGTAATGAAGGAAGATTTAGTTTAAATTTATATTTACATGTGACTGACAAAACTTTTGTCTCCTCTTCTTTTTGTGAAGCAGCAATTGTTGCAGATAAACTTTGTATCAATTGTCAAAGACATGCCAAATCATTGGTACATGCACACATAATCAAAGTAACTTTGTATGAGGAAAGCTGTGATCAATAATAGTGGATACTTAAAAATAAACAAAATAAGGAGCAAGCAGTTTTACATCTGTTGATAATGATCATGAAGTAGTTTCTTCTACCCTGAAAGATTTTCCCTGAAAAGAACAGGAAATGACTCAAATCATAGATATTATCAAACTAGAAGCAGAAAGAAATAAACTAAGTAAGATAATGCTGTACCTCAGAATGCTACACTGTAAATGCTTTAAAAGATTTCCTAAGAACCGGGAAGGTTCTTCTTAGGAAGCAGTGTGTTTCAATGTTTACTATTTACCAAATTTAATCCATTTCATAAATTTTCTTTATTTACCAGCACAGTGGAAATCACCTTTAAGTTAACCTTTATTGAGAGTTCACATGCTGTCATATGTATTTCATAAAATAAACTTGAGTCTTTTAAAAACGAGTCTCAGAGTAAAGACAGGCATTTAAAAGACATGCATTCAGCATGAAATTACCCAATTTGCATGGAATTAGTTTAATATTTTCCACTTTTCCATAATAATTTAATTCTTTAAGATGCACACTATTCTGATGAATGAACTGAAATATTAAAGTAAATCCTTTAGCTAAGTTGTATGACTTAACTTATACATTATAACATATATGACATATAGAATACATTATATAGCATATAATGTATATACATGTAATATGTTATACATAATATAAATTTATATTTATATATTATTTTAAAATGCCAAATAAACCAATACCCCAAGGAAAGCAAGTGCTGAAACAGGTAAAACCAAATTAAACATCTCAACTTAGAATGAATGAATAGATACTTTCAAGAATTTAAAGCCATGGATTTTGTAACAGTATACCTTCAGTCCTCATTATTCATGGATTGTGTGTTTGCAAATTCATTTACTCATTAAAATTTGTTTGTAACCCCAAGATAATACTGGCAGGCTTTGGGGATTTGTAGACATCCCTAGAATGGTGAACATTTTGAGTTGACCAACGTGCAGCTGAACTCAAAGAAGGCAACACTCTGCCATCTTGCTTCAGCTCTCATTCTGTAAACAAGTATTCTTTCTGTGGTCTAAGGGTCACATTTTCCACAGTTTTGTGCCTTTTGTTGGTGATTTCACTGTTGAAAAGGGCCTTAGTGCTGAAGGGCTGCCTGGTGTTCCTAAGTACAAGAAAGTTGTAAGGCACCTTATGGAGAAAATACTTGTGTTAGATAAGATCCCTTCAGGCATGAATTATAGTTATCTTGGCCATGAGTTCCATGTGAATGAGTCAACAATATAAAATAAGATGTTTTTAAACAGAAACACATTTAAAACAAGGTTATGTATTGATCAGTTGACAAAAATATGACCAGAGGCTCACAGAAACCTAACCCAGTATGTCTCCTAGGAGCAGTGGTTCAGTATTCGCTAATTCAGGGTTTGCAGTGATTTTATAGGAAATAACTACCAGAAACAATGAGAAACAAAGAGAAGGTGCAGAAAGCCATGATCTGAAACAAAAAAGAAAGACACAATTTGATTTTCATGATTTCTTTACTATGTTTTTGTTGTTTGTTTCAGGAATATAAAAAGAAATAAGATCAATTTTTGATAAATAAAAATAAATACATTTTGTTTCTCCAACATTGGTTATATGAAGTTTTCTAAGTCTCTGGAAATTAGATGACAGCAAAATTAGATGTCATGACCCATGGATCTCTTGGATCCTTCATGATCCCTGGCTTGGTGTAGGGTACATGGTAAAAAGAGATTCTGTTGATAGATAATGACTGATGGACATCTCAAGACTTCCATGGGATATTCCAGTTTCATAAAATTTTAGCTGAGGAGCCCTGAGTACCCCACTGAAGATCTGGGCCACTAGCATGTCAAATAACCCTATATTCTGTAGTCTCATAAAAAGTGGAGCCTTGGATGTTTCTGCCCTGTGCTACTTTTGAATCAGAACCCTTAAGGATTCACATAATGGGTCTTTAATAGTAGGTCCGTACTAGAGGGATTTCTAGTCTACATCTAGGCTAGTGAGGTCATTGTAAGACAGATCGAAGAAACTATCAACTGTTATTCTAGTTCTAACCAAAATCAGGCAATTCTTGATCTCTCTATGGGTTGCTGAAGTCAAGGTATTGTTTAAAGTTCTTTTTCAAATTTATGATGAATAAGGACTAAGACCCCTAAGGAATATTAAAATAAACATTATTTGCTGTTGACGTTTCAAGTCAAGTGTTTAAAAAGTGAATGTTTTAAATTCTTTATTATCCTAAAAGGACATATTCCCTAAAGTATAATCGAATGCTCTTGAATTTAATAAATCAGAAACTAAAATATGTTAATACATGTCATATCAGTGAAAATATCTCAGTGCTATAAATGATTGTCATATTAATTTCCTTTGGTACAAATAGAGACATAAAGTGTTTCCTTTAAAAAAATAAATGGCATTACAGGAAATGGAAGTTTACTTTTGAAACCTGACCCAAATACAGTAAATGCAGATCCTCCCTTGAATATACTTTGAATAAGAAAACAATAAAGAAGTCTGAATATGTTGTGAATATAGACTGATGCAATTAATTTTCATATGTGGCTTATAGAAATTCCACCATATGTTGGTGCTAAAAAATTTGTTTAGATCTGAAAAACAAATCTGTAAATGGGCATAACATGTCAGTTCTGGGTTGAAGGCAGATGTGGGGAAGAAGGGAAGATTCTGACGCTGCCATGAAGAGTCAGAGGATGATATTCAAGTCTGGGCAGACTGGAAATGAGAAAATCCAGAAAGACTTTCCAGCAAAAGGGAGGAGGCAAAAGGTGAAGGTCAGATGATGGGAATTCCATAGGCGTTGAGGACAAAAAGTCAGCTCTTCAAATTTGTGATTATCTGATAGCTGCCTGCTTGAAACCTTCTCTCCTAGTCTTCATGACACTGCACTCTTCTGGTTCTTGTCCTATTTCTTTGACCATCCTCTTGGTTCCTGTGGTTTCAAGTTGATGTCCGCACGTATTCTGAGGATTTCATTTCTAGATATCCAACTGTTCGGTAGATATTTCTATTTAATGGCTTGTCAATGTATTCAGAACTGATACTTCCACACTCTCCCCAACCTACTGCTCGCTCCTTACGCTCATTGCCACATTACTTAACTTCAACCAGGGTCATATTTCATAGTTCTCCATTTCCCTCCATTTCTGATCAGTGATCAGATCTCATGGCTTCTATCACTCCTTGGTAATAATGTCTGCAAACACTTTACCACCCCTCTTGCCATCACACTAGTACCTCTCACCTAGGACTCCCATTTCCTATTGGTTTCTAGTAGAAGATCCATTCCTAAAAATGGTCCTGGGGCTGGCGGGGGAAGGTTCCTATTGTTAACTAACATTTGAAAAATGCAGCAACCATCACTTTCCTCTTGGCCAGCCATAACACACTTTAGTATATGACTGATATTTCTCAGATCCGTTTGTCCTGAAACTCTATTCATCAGCATCTAGCTACTCATGTTCCAGGAAACACACTTTGGGAAACAAAAACTTGGACTATCTAAATGGCCTCTAAACTGCTCTCCTTGCCTAATCTTTCTCTTTCCGGTGCATCGAGAATTTCATTGATAGATTATCTAAAGTGCTTAACTGATTAAATTATTCCCTTGCTCAAAAACCTTCAGTGGCTCCCCATTGATCTAAGCAGTGATTAAGCACCAGGTTCTCCACAACATGGTACGAATATATCTCTCCAGTATTATCTTTCCCCCTACATGGCAGTGTGGCGTGGGAGAAAAGACATGAACTTTGAAGTCAGATCCAGGTTCAAATTCCAACTCTGTCTCTTAAAGACTGTAAAACAGGGGCGCCTGGGTGGCTCAGTCATTTAGCATCTGCCTTCTGCTCAGGTCATGATCCCAGAGTCCTGGGATCGAGCCCCACATCCAGCTCCCCGCTCAGTGGGAAGCCTGCTTCTCCCTTTCCCACTCCCCCTGCTTGTGTTCCCTCTCTCGCTGTGTCTCTCTCTGTCAAATAAATAAATAAAATCTTTTTTAAAAAACCTGTAAAACAGGCAAGTATTTAATGCTTTGAGCCCTTTCTTTGCTCATCTGCAAGTGCACATGGTAACTGTAGAGATGGGAGGATGTAGTGACATAATATTGGTGAAAGCTTCTTGAATAATTGTAGCACACCCTCTCTGGCCCCATGGGTTATAAACTCATTGGTCAGGTTGAACCTCTTCCATGTTGTAGTCACTTAAGGCCTGCCTGCAGTAAGTGACCAGTGATTTTTTAAATTAAGAACCCAGAAACAAACAACAAACAAACAAAAGAACCCAGAGGATCACCTGCCAGTGTCATTGAGAACTGACTAACAAAGCAGTTCTCTACCCTTATTTGGGGAATTTTCTATGGGTCCTCAAGGGACAGGAGCCAGTTCCTACAGCACATCCACACTTTTTAGGTGGAACCATGCCACTGGCCCTTGGCTAGGTGGGGGTGCAGGGCCCAAGAATCAGCAGTAGTGCTTGGAAAAGCAATCCTTGATTCAAAGAGATGAAACAAAAGCCCACTGCAAAAGTCAGAAAGCTGCACTTTCGTTAGATTCAGAAACTTTTAAATGTGCTTATGATTTACTTCAAAGTCCAGAATGAAGAAAATACAAGGTTCTCAACAGCCCTGCCTAAGAAGGAAACAGGAATTTTTGTTTGATTTGTTCACTAATGTAGCCTAGTGCCTGAATAGTGTCTTGCATGTAAAGGATGCTTAGTTAATATATGATGGAAGGAGGGATGGAGGGATGGTGGATGAATGAATAAATGAATGAATGAATGAGGCCATGGCATGCATTTTATATATGACCTAGCATAGTGTTCAATATATATAGAAGGTCCTTAATAAATAATTAACTGGCTAAATATATAGATTGTACCCTAGCCACTTAAGGGCATTTAGTAATGTACCTTAAACTAAATATTATTCCTATATATTTTTACTTTATAATATATTTTTATGTATTACCTATATTATCATCATTCTCCTTCTTTTAAAATGATCTATTCATTCATCTATTTCTCCCCTCAAAACAGGGGAGTGTCACAGCTTAAAAGCAAGCGAGGAGAGAAAATGAAATTAGAAGGTTAATTAGACATTTTTAGTCAGAAAGTTAAAAAATTTTGTCTAAATTGGTTTGACTGCACTGAATGGAATGAAGAGAAAACAAACTTCAGTTTTTAAAAAGCTGGAAGAAGATGGAGGAAAATGAGGCATAAGTTGTGCAGAATGTGTTTGATAAATTTGTTGGGAAAGAATGTTACATTTATAACACCACATTTGGTACACACTTCACTCAAAGTTTCTATAATTATCATTCTCGTATGAGGGAAGAATAGCCAGATACCCCCTTCACAGCTATAGGAACCAAGCCTCAGTAAAGGTAATGATCTATACCTCCAATAAGAGGTAGATCCAGGGATGGAATCCAGTTCATCCAAATATTCAGGAAAAAATACAATTGCCAACGTGTAGAGAGAGCCTGACACATTTAGAGAACATGAAGAGTTAGGGTGAATAGGGTACCTGGTTGGAATGAAGGGGGTATATAGAAAAGTCACAAGACATCAATTTAAAGAAATAAATAGGAGATAGATTATAGAGTACCCTGAGTAATACAATAAAGAATTTGGGTTTTTATATATATCAATTATTTTGAAATTATTTTTAAAGCCAAAATCCTTTTTAAAATAAAAAACCTGATATGAGATGCCAAGATACAAAACAAATTAAAAGTAGGTGGTTTCTCCAATTGAAGCTGTTCTGCCTTCCTGCCCCTCAGCTTTTGAGGAGAAAAGGTTGAAAACGGCGCAAAAAGGTTTAAACCAAGAAAAGTTTGAAAAGGCATGAATGCTGACAAGTGTTTGGGCAAGGCAGAGACGAGCTAGTGGCAGAGGGACCCACCGTGGGAGGGAGAGAGCGCGGACACGGGGTTGCCAGTGGGAAGGGAAGGCAAAGATGCTGGGGACAGGAAGAGAATCAGAACAGAGCTGGGAAATGTTCAAAGATTCACTCGTGGGCAACTGTAGAGCATGACCGACCTTACAATCACAAAAATGGGGGTGAAGGCGAAGGAGAAGGCTGCTGGTTTTGGTGAAAGGCAATGACGTACTTTTAAATGTGTTTTTGTCATAGAGACATTTGCTCTACACTGTGCTAGGGCCAGAGGAATGAAAATCAACCCCTTTCTCTCTACCAGTTTTCTCCCTTTTTCAAATAGATGAAACAAAAGTGCATGGCATGAGTCAGAAAGCTGCACTTCTTGGCCTATTTCTAAATTTCAAGTGCTTAAGTTTTCACCTGAAGGTCCAACATGAAAAATTTACAGAATCCTCAAAGACCCCATTCTAAAAAGGAAAAAAAAAAAAAAAAGACCATTTCCATTTTTGTAAACTTTCTGTTCTTCCCTCTGGGTAACTAGCACATTAATTTTTCTCTTTAAAAGCTAGTTTTCCCCGATGGCATGAAGTACAATTGATTTCGAGGGTAATTATTGTGAAATCCAAGATGTGTGTGTGTGTGCGCTTTAGAAACTAAATTATAGAAGTGAAACGTGAGGCGTATGCGCATCCAATCAACTGCAGTAATTCTGATGCGTATTCTTCTGAGAATCAATATCAGGTCTTGGCCAGCGGCGTGTGAAGAGGACAGGCTCCTCTTCCTCTGTGTTTCTGAAACTGGTGATGCAAGCGCTCCCACCCTTTTCTGAGAACACAGAACGCCTGACTCAGGCAGGCAGCTGCGGCTCTTAAAACAGCGCGCCCCGCACGCGTCCCTGCTGGGGTGAGCGCTGCCGCCGACATGAAGCCAGCCAGCTGGTGCTGGCTGAGCTCGGCTGTCCTTGCTGCTTACGGCTTGTTGGTTGTGGCAAACAATGAAACGGAGGAAATTAAAGATGAAACGGCCAGGGATGCCTGCCCGGTGCGACTAGAAAGCAGAGGGAAATGCGAGGAGGGCGGCCAATGCCCCTACCAGGTGAGCCTGCCCCCGTTGACGATTCAGCTCCCCAGGCAGTTCGGCAGGATCGAGGAGGTGTTCAAGGAAGTCCAGAACCTCAAGGAAATGGTAAATAGCCTGAAGAAATCTTGCCAGGACTGCAAATTGCAAGCTGACGACAGCCGGGACCCGGGCAGAAATGGACTGCTGTCACCTAGCCCGGGATCCCAGGGAGAAGCCGATGACAACAGAGTTCGAGAATTAGAGAGTGAGGTGAACAAGCTGTCCTCTGACCTAAAGAATGCAAAGGAGGAGATCGACTTGCTTCAGGGTCGCCTGGAGAAGCTCAATCTTGTAAATATGAACAACATAGAAAATTATGTTGATAGCAAAGTGGCAAATCTAACTTCGGTTGTCAATAGTTTGGATGGCAAGTGTTCGTCTAAGTGTCCCATTCAAGAACAAATACAGTCACGTCCAGGTATGTACAATGTATTCTTATCAGTTGTTCATGACTATTATACAGCTAGATAGTATCTGTAAACATTAACCTGAGCAAATAAGTTAAATAGATGACAGAGGAAATAAATAAGCCTTTTAGTCATCAAGGTAGTACAGGAAAAGCTAATATCTTTGCAAATGTGGCCACAGAAATTATATAAGACTTAATTACAAAAATCATAATTAGTTCTGTATCCTGTGAAAGCACTTCCAATTTCAAAGAGCTTATTTGCTAATGCCAGAGCTACACACAAACTGGAATAGAGAGATATTAGTTCCTAATGTTTCAGTGCATTTAACTTATCTCTTCACTGAAATGTTTGAAAACAATAGAGATAAGGCAATATTTCCAGTTATGCTTTGTTCATTGGGAATCAAGTTTCCTGTGGTTTGCTGACTGCTCCTTCTCATGTGGCCACAAGGAATCTTTGAAAGATTTTTGCTTATCTACAGTTGGTAATCCCAAATACCTAGTGAAAACAGGAGATTTTATAGATGGAATAAAAGCATCTATATGGCTTCGTGTGTGTGCAGAACTTTTTGCTTCGAGTGGCCCAAAAACATTTTAAGGGGAGAGTTTTGGCATACCAGAAGACCACAGACTTAACTACTACTACTTAACTACTACCACGATACCCACCACCTTCTAGCTGTGGCACTGGTTCCTCCAAACGCTGCCTTTCTACCTGAGTTCCTGGGACACTGCTCCTGATGGTCTTGCTACACTTTGGAAAGCCATCTCTGCATTAGGACCTCCACTTACCATGAGTGTGAGGTTGGAGGGATATGATGCCTGGGACAGAGGTCACATTCATTTGGAACAAGCACCTCATGCGTGCTCCATCCCTAGGGGATCTGCCAGGGATCTGAAGGTAGGCAGGGCTTTCAAGGACCGCTGGCTGTTGCTAATACTCCTGGCAGCCTGTGTCTGAATGTATCCTGCACTGCAAGGCAGAGGCTCACGTCTTAGTGCCATCTCTGGGCACACATTAGATTTGATGCTGCATGGCAACTTGTAATGATATGCACAATTTTCTACCATCTGTCTTTGTACTAAAAGTTTGGGGGAAATATTGGAATGCTGTGAGTTCTAAACACACATGAATAGATTTTTTGTGCCTCTGAGAAGCTCGTATTAAATTTACCTTATCTGGCCCAGATCTTTATAAGAAATATTTGAGAGTAAATATCTGTATTTGATTCCTACAGAACCATGTTAACTGATAATTATACTTGCCCTGGACATAACCACCTGCTGTTTCTTTCTAGAAACCAAACATATGAAACACTGGCGAAATACTTTCCAAATAATAAATTCAGAATAAGAATACTGGTATATTATTTTTAAAAATCTTTTTTTTTTACTCGAACTTCTTTATTTAGTTGTCAAGCGAGGAAAACAAATGTGAATTTATGATCAATTCTGTATGTTAGAATTTTAACACATCATTTGGAACATATCCTATAAAACTTTATGAGAGAGGAGGGTATCGGCCCCTTGAGGCGAAAGGACATAGAAACTTGTGCTTTTTCTGTATACATGGAATGCAGTTCAGGGGAGTTGGAAGCATCTGTCCTTTAGGACCAAGGAATGTAGTAGTTACAAGAACAACCTTTACAGCCAGCCAGATATCAGTATGGGTCCTGGCTGTGCCACTTAATACTTCTGTGAACTTGGGCAAGCCACTGATTCTCTTTGAGCCTAAATATCCTCACCTACAGATTGGAAGTAATACCTACATCGTAAGGTCAATGTGCAGAGTAAGTGTGAAAATGTTAAGTCTTTGGCAGAATGCCTAGAACACATAAGTAGCACTCACTAAATATTAACTAACTTACTAAAACTGCTTTATTGATGGGGGTCTCATTGTTGTTCGTTGTGAACATTATCACTATGATTACCAACCAAGTCACGTTGGAGAGCCTTGTCTGCTTTTATAGCACCAAGTTCTTATTCTGAGGCCTTAATAAACATTTGCTAAACAGGCTCAAGTGAGTTTTGCAGAGCAGGGTTTCATTAACACCTTCGACTGAATTATCAAACTACTTTTGTAAATATAAAGAATTTTTAAGATGCATAGTTTTTATGAACAGAATCCGATGCCTTTCTCTTCTTCCCCCTTCAGTTCAACATCTGATATATAAAGATTGCTCTGACTACTACACAATAGGCAAAAGAAGCAGTGATCTCTACAGAGTTACACCGGATCCCAAAAATAGTAGCTTCGAAGTTTTCTGTGACATGGAGACCATGGGGGGAGGCTGGACAGTGCTGCAGGCCCGTGTCGACGGAAGCATCAACTTCACCAGAATGTGGCGAGACTACAAAGTAGGCTTTGGAAACCTCAGAAGAGAATTTTGGCTGGGGAACGATAAAATTCACCTTCTGACTAAGAGTAAGGAAATGATTCTAAGAATAGATCTTGAAGACTTCAACGGTGTCAAACTCTATGCCTTGTATGATCAGTTTTATGTGGCCAGTGAGTTTCTCAGATACCGTTTACACATCGGTAACTATAATGGCACCGCTGGAGATGCCCTACATTTCAGTAAACATTACAACCATGATCTGAAGTTCTTCACCACCCCAGACAGGGACAATGATCGATATCCCTCTGGGAACTGTGGGCTCTATTACAGTTCAGGCTGGTGGTTTGATGCATGTCTTTCTGCAAACTTAAATGGCAAATATTATCACCAAAAATACAGAGGTGTCCGTAATGGGATTTTCTGGGGCACCTGGCCTGGGATAAATGAGGCACAGCCTGGTGGCTACAAGTCCTCCTTCAAGGAGGCCAAAATGATGATTAGACCCAAGCGCTTTAAGCCATGAATCACTCGTGCTCCTTCCTCTGAGTATTCATCACCTAATAGGGCAATTAATTCCTTTAGCACTTTGGAATATGTTTCATACTCCTTTTCTATGACTACAAATTTATCTCTAAGCAGTGGGTTCTTATGCTACACAGCATTTGAAATAAAGCTGAAAAAATACACATTTTAAAGGAGTTCTTTGTTGCTGTTATACTGTTATCCAAATGAATACTTGCACAGCAAGTGGGATTATTGAGAATTACACAAGTCGGTTTATGATTTTCTTAATTTCTATAATTGAAAAGTTTTCTATTTACTTGTATTACTCACTATAATTATGAAATCTTTAGCAAGCTGGATTTTTACACAAGTAATCTGAATTTTTATTGTGACTTAAATACAGTTAATGGTAGATCACTCTTTTCAGGCTGTCCTCAGTTATTGGGTATTTCTTTGTCTCTGAATACCCTAATCCTCATTCTGAGATAAACTTTCTCAATTTATGGCATTTACTTTGGTTCAGGAAGATCCTACAGCATTTTAGTTCTCAGATGAAGGGAAATGTATAGAATTAAACCTGTTCAGGTACTATTTGTGAAATGTAAAACATCTGTCATTTAAAATATTTTAAAAGTGGTAGCATAATGTCACTCCTAAAAGCATTCAGAAAATTCAGCCTTAAAGACCATGGTTTAAAGGTAATTAATTCACAGTTAATAACTCTTTAGGTGTTGCATGGTGAAAACTGCTTTAATATAAAAATTAGCTTCCTTTGCTCTGTATGCACAATAGTTTTTAATTTAAGATTGCTCACTACTGTGTGTGACTACTAGTAGGCTTTCTTTTGGAAGGATAGGTGTGGGTGGGGAATAAAGCATTTATTTATAGACTAGAATACTCTGAAGGCCAAAGCATTTATATCCAAAGCAATAATTTCATTAAGTGATTCACTTCATAGAAAGCTAAGTTTTATAGGACATATGAATTTTGAAATATATAGTAGTTCAAATATTATGTATTTCAATCCTAACTGGTGTATTGCTTATTTTTTTAAAGATTTAAATACAGGTGTTTATTTTTTTAACCAAATTAAAATATCTGACATTTTTATAATTCACTAATTTTGGAGTGTGGGTATCATTTTTAAAAGATTATAAAAAGTAGTGTGTTAAATTTCATCGCTGTAGAAAGGGATCATTTCAGAGAGAACAGTAGTATTCTGTTGAACATTTAAAAAAATACTCTAGAATAAAATTTGAATAAAATAATGTGAGCCATAGCAATATATTTAATCTTTAATTTCTAGTTTCTATTATAGTAACCAAGTTTTCAAAATAAACTCATAAAGATGCAACTTTACTCCTTTGAAAATGATTAAGGAGGATAGTTGCTTTAGGTAACAAATTAACTTTTTCAAATATTGCCCTTTATAGAAAATTCTAACCAAAAAGAAGCAAGATAGTCTTTAAAAAAATATATGACATACAAAGTTCTCAGGTACACATGATAAGAATTAGGTTTTTATGAACACTATTAAAATGTTAAAGCAAGAGAAATGCAGATAGAATTATGATGACCAAAATGTAAAATATCATTATAGATTTCAAAGGCTTCATATCTACTCAATAGTTTAATAGATGTAAATGTAACTGATTTACTCTTCATTTCTCTCTCTCTTCTTTTAAAAAAAGATTACGAAGATTTCGATATACAATGTATTTATTTCAGATAAGAGGATTTTCATTTACTATATGTAATTATTAATATATGTGTAGGTTTCAGTAAATTTCTGTGATCAAAAATGGACTCATCAGGCAGGATCTTATCCCATCAAACTTCTATTTCTCACACAATGAAAAAAAGAAAAAAAAATGGACTCTTCACAAAATAACAGTTCTAAAGAAAAATAGCTCATATAGTGAGTGTCCACTGACTTAATGGGAACGAGGTATCATTTCAGGAGATTTGGCAAATAACTTATTAATCCATGTAAATATTCAAAAGCTTGTCCTTTTATCTTTCTACCTTATTTCAAAGGATCAAATTTTATTTTCAATTATACTTTTATGGTACTTTTCTAATAAAAATTTCTGTGACATAGAAATTTCTTTTTGAAATCATTTCATGTCATTTATAAAATATATTTTATACTTTGATCATCTTTAACATGTTGATGGAAATAGATTATATCTGAGAGTCTTTTGCCTTAACTATTCACTAATATATGCTAATGTTCATAAATGTGGATTGATTATTAACAAATATTTCAGTCTTGGTTCCATTTTAAGGGCTAATATTTGTTATCTTAATTAAGACTTTATTTCTAAGCTTTATCATTCTTTGAAAATGTTGACTAAAATTAGTCCTTAGCAATTCCAAGTGAAACTAATTCACTCATTGCTGAAAAGAAAGATCAAATTTTTCTTATAAGCAGTAATGTTTCAAATGAACTAATGATGCATCTGTCCAGTAAAATAAAGAGCTTAAATATATGAAGCATGAAAGATATCCTAGTAACAAAATTTGTTGGTCCTTATTTTTGATGTCTGCTCAAGGAAAGGTTTTAAAAGTTAAAGTAATGGATAATGTCATCATGATAAGCTTTTGTTTAGAATTCTTATTTTCTTTTATGTATAAATAGGTTTATGTCTTTAACAACCCTGTAAAATAAAAGATTTAATCTTCACCTCTGTTTATTTCTGCAATGTGGAACCTTAAATATTACTGTTTATAAAATAATATTTATATATTTACTCTTGTCTGAAAAGTTGCATAGTGTTCACCTAATTAGACTTTACCTTTGACTCTATAAAGATTTTAATGAGTTCTATTTCGTTAACTGGAAGACAGAGGCAAATACAGGAACACCATTATCTTATTTCCCTCCAGAATACTGTTGACACATTGGAAATACAAAAGTTTCAGTTTCCTTTTGCAGCATTCAGCTCCATCTTTTTCCATCATTAATGTTGCTCCTTTGGCTCAGCCCCTATCAACTCCTTTGGGTAATGCAAACGCTTTCTCAGAGTAACCCATGCCCCCAGTTTCAATCTGTTCCAAAACACCCTCCATTTCACTGTCAGAGGGACTATTCAGAAATACAGTTCTGATCGTATTATTCCAGCAACCCCTCATTTCCTATTGTATAAAAATCCATCAAATAAGCCCCTTTGTGGATTGGTCTCTGCCACCCCTTTCACTATCCTTTTCTGCCACCATGCATACTCCTGCCATACCGAATTCCTTGTTCTCAAACAATCCCCATGTTCTCTGAGTTTTTCACTATTTTGTGTATACTGTTCCCTTGGTCTAGATAGAATACCATCCTCAACCCCTGCTGAGTTTTGTCTTATCACTCATGAATCAGAGCAGGGACTCAGGAGCTGGATTTGCTAGATTTGAATTTCAGCTCCACCCTTTGTAAGCTGTGTGATCACAAGCAAAGTCACTTAATCTCACTGTTCCTTGGTTCTTTCAGTTACAAAATGGATAACAGTAGAATCTGCTTGGGGGAAAAAAAAAAGAATCTGCCTGATAGTTATTGAGAGGATTAAATGAGATAACATATATGAAACACCTAGAATGTGTGTGTGTGTGTGTTTGTGTGTGTGTATCATCATCATCCTAAATAGTTATCTCCTTTGGGCAGTCTGTTCTGATAACATTAGGAGGGGGTTGGTACCTCTCAGGTCCTATACCATCCTATATATTCCTTATTATACATTACATTATTCAACAAGGGTTCTACCTTGAAATCAATCTCTTTGGCTAGGATGTAGAGCCAATTTGAGACAGTGTTGTTCTTCAAAATGGTTCATGAGTATGTTACCATAGATAAAGAGCTGTAGTGTGAAGAAGCTGGAGTTACAACTGGGGAAGGAGCAGATACCGTCAAATCGGAGGATTTGGGAGATTGTGAATACAGGTGAATACAGAATACAGGTGAGCAGGGGTTGAAGCCGGTGGCGGGGGGGGGGGGGGGGGGGGGAATGGCAAGAGAGGATCAGATATGCTATGGATTGGGTACGTACACTAGCAAGCCTTTAGAAGGGGTTCTGGGAACATGCCTCTGGATACATGTCATGCGGAGGCACACGGCAGTACCAGAGCAGACAGCGATTGGTCTACCTGACTGTGTTCCTAAAGAAAAAAGATTTTTTTTTCATACTTTTTACACCATATTGTAATTTTGAAATTAATTTTAATCATACAAAATCCATGAATGCTTTAATTTTAAAAAATTGCAGTTAGACTAATTACCCTTTGCAAACCCCCTTCAGTTCCAATCTTCTCCCTCTCCCCAGAGGTAACAGGCAGAGATGGCTGAATCCAAACTCATTTCATTCTGGGTCTTGCCAAAATGCAGTGTCTACTGAGTCATATCTGTGCCAGGTTTCTTTTGTTTATTGGTTGGGAGGAGTTGGAAGTGAGAATAGAAATGAGGAAAATTGAGTTTACTTTGGAGAATTCAGTCCCCTGAACTCCCAAATGTGATTGAGCCTCCTTTGCTCCTTGAAGCGGCCCCTCCCTCCCCCACATTGAGAAGGCTCATCTTTGCTGGAAGACAGTGTTGCTTTCTTTTCTGAGGGAGAGATCTTAATTGTCCCTTAGGCTCCTTCATGCCACTCCTTGGCCTCTCCAGACCTGTAACCAGGGCATGCGCTCATGTCAATTATGAAGTCAAATTGGAGGAGAAGCCTTTCCACAAATTTGCTAATTTTTATCAGTAGAAAGCTGGGGAAGACATGTGGAGACAGATTTTGAGGTTGCTTGACTAAGGAAGGAAAAACAGTCTTTCAGATGTGACTGAATCTACTGATACGGGTATATTTACCGGAAGTTCTGGATTCAGTGGGCTAGTTTGAGCAGATGTGTTCAGTTCTAATAGTTTGCTTGATTAGTTGACACAAACCTAGTTTTGACAGCAGCTCATGCTAACTAAAATTAAGAAGCCAGAAATGCCTTGGAACTAAAGGACTTACGGAGATAGAAATCTTGGAGTGGATTCAGGCGTAATTCATTCAAAAAGTATTTACTGAGTGTATACTATGTGCCAGACAGTCTTCGAGAAAGCCAGAGATATATCAGTTACCAAAAACCCTATTCTGCAATGTGGAAACCTTAAATATTACTGTTTGTAAAATAATATTTATATATTTACTCTTGTCTGAAAAGTTGCAGAGGAACTTTGTATCTTATCAGAGGAAATGAATAACAATATATAAGAAATGCCATAAAAAATTCAGTGGGGCAAAGGAGATAAGGAGTATGACAGGAAGGATGCTACTTTACATAGGCAGTCTGGGGAGACAACCCTGAGGAGGTGACCTTTGAACAGGGTCTTAAAGATATGAGAGAATGAGCCAGGTGGATAGGTGGGAGAAGATATCCAGGCAAAGGGAGCATCAGGTGCAAAGGTGCTTAGCATGTTTTAGGGTCAGCAAGGAGGCCAGTGTAGGAAAAACAGACGGTCTAGGGTGGAGGGGGTTTAGAAGATGAGATCAGAGAGAACTTGGGGGGTTGGGGTTAAGTAAGGGGTGGGGTGGCGACTGCCAGACCATCTAGACCTTATAAGTCATGGTAAGAATTCTGCCTTTTACCCTGAGTAGGTAAAAGCCCTAAGGGTTTTGATCAGAAGAGGTACACAATCTCATCCCATTTTAAAAGGATCACTCTTGTTTAGTGGAGAATACACTGCTGGGAGACATGATTGAAGCATGAACACGAGTCTGACAGTGTTTGCAATGACCTTGGAGAGATGTGCACCACGGTGCTTGCAGTGAAGTGGATCCTTAAGGTAAAGCGGACAAACTTTGCTGATCAAAGATCAGGGTGGACGGTGAAAAGATCAGAGGTATCACAAGGACAGGATTTTGGCCTGAGCAACTGTGAGGGATGGAGCTGCTGTTAATTGAGGTGAAGGCTGCAGGAGGAGCCTGTCTGGAAAGTGCAGCAGGGGTGGGGTGAGCGGGCGGTGGCCAGCAGTTTTGAACATTCTAAGTTCAGATATTGATAATACATCAAGTGGATGGCATTTGGATATTAGCATGCTGTTCAGAGAAGACATCTAGGGTTCAGAAATACATTTCTAGGGGCACCTGGGTGGCTCAGTCGGTTAAGTGTCTGCCTTTGGCTCAGGTCACAGTCCCGGGGTCCTGGGCTCGAGCCCCACGTCACTTCTCCCTCTGCCTCCCTCCCTGGCTTGTGCTCTCTCTCTCTTTCTCTCAAACAAATAAATAATTTTTTTTTTTAAAGAGGAAAGAAATACATTTCTATATTCAGGAATACTAGAATGTGGACAGTCATGCATCTATGGGCCTAGATGAGATAACCTACTAAGTAAGTGTCCATGGAGCCAAGCCTTCCAGGGAAGACGAGCTGGAAATAAGGAACAACCAGCACAGTTGCAGCCCATCCACCCTGTAACTGTCATTTCAGAGGTCACACAGATGCTGCCTTACGGAGCAAAAGGACATTTATTCCCACTGCAGCAGCTTTCTCTAGAATATTCTAGACTTAGATGTGCTTTTCCTTGCTTCTGCCAGCACCACTATTTTGATGAGTTACTAGATGTCTTAAAAGAGGTTATGGCAGTCTAGACATGGTATTCCAGAAATCACTGCTTGTGACTTAGTCACTTCACCGTGAAGGGAGGAGGCAATGATCTATGGAAGCCTCAGATACTGCATCTTCTGGGAGGCAGCACCGTGTGAGTATGGAGTGTTGTCGTGTAGGATACTGTGTGTTGTTGTTGTTGTTTTAGAGATTTATTTATTTATTAGAGAGAGAGAGAGCACGCGTGTGAGCTGGGGAGGGGCAGAGAGAACTTCTCTGTCAGTTCAGCAGCCTACCGTCCCCATGTCCATACTTAATTCTGCCTCTGCACTTTTGCTCACCTAAAGTCTCAGGGGTAAACCAAAATTAAAACCATGATCTAGCTAATTCATGATCAGCATCTTCCTAGACATCACAAGGAACCTCAAAAAGATCTGTATTATTTTATTAGTGATTTTCAGAAGGAAACCTACACTATGCCTCTGAGGATAAAAACTCTTCTTTTGAAATTCCCTCCCAAAAATCATATTTATAAACAGCCTTACATTTAGCCTTAGCCTCTTAAGATAACTGATATTACATTTGTATTTATTATTTTAATAGAAATATGTATCATTTGCCTACTATATGTATAGCATGATGCTATATGCTTACCCAGTATTTTGGATATGATTTTTTCCAAATAATAACTATACAAACTGTCAAAATTTGAGTTTAATCTCTAGCATTCGAGGCTTTCTTAAGTAATTAAGGATGACACTATTGAAGATGAATTGTTTCTCTATTACAAAAGGCCTCATGCAAAGGTTCATCTTATCTGGGACCATTCAGAATCTGAAAACTTGTTCAGTTTCTGTCTCTGGAAATCAGTTTTCTCATCTTCTGCAGGAAACAAATAGTTTGTGCTAATGTTGTGAAAGTTTATCAAAGAAGGGTCCACAAAACTCCTTGTTTACATTTATTTCCCATCCAGTAATGATAGTATCACATTTTTTTTTTTAGTTAATTAAGTAACCTGTTTTAGTTTTTGTTTCTAGATTCTTGCTTCTGAATACTAATAATGATAAGTAGCTGTTACTTGCTGAGTGCCAGTCATGTGCTGGACACGTTCCTTGGGGCATTTCCAATGTTCTCTCTGCTGTGATTAATGCTGCAATAGGGAGGTTATGTTTTACACTCACTAAAGTCTTCCCTGAAAAACAAACAAACAATAAACAAACAAACCTCTGTTCCCTGCAAACTGTTTATCATGTGTGGACCATTACCCCTTTTTAGCTTTCCTGGCTTTCTCATGAAATGGGCTAATTTTCCATGACAAATTACCTATGGCGATTCCAAGCTGAAGTTCACACAGAAGAAAATCTCAGGGGACATCTGGGTGACTCCGTTAAGTGTCTGCCTTTGGTTCAGGTCCTGATCCCAGGGTCCTGGGATGGAGTCCCACATCGGGCTCCCTGCTTAGCGGGGAGACTGCTTTTCCCTCTGCCTGCCATACCCCCTGCTTGTGCTCTCTCTCTGACAAATAAATAAATAAAATCTTAAAAAAAAAAAAAAGTAAATCTCAGTATCACCCCTGCTCTGGCTTTCTGTGTGAATTTTTTAAGTGGAAAATGATTCCAGTTAAATCTCAATTTAAGGTGAGGCAAATTTTTTTGTATCTTCTAAAACAATTACATAATATTCTGCTGACAGGAGATATTTTAAAAATTAATACATTTTCAAGTGTGTTAATGTCCCTACTTAACCTAGTAGTTAAGAATTATTTTCTTCCTGCAGCTAAGTCAGAATTTATAACAACTCTGACAGAGAAGGCCAAACAAGTATTTTATCTCTCCAAACACTATTTTACTTCCATGGTTACAGTGAAAACATTATGCTTAAGTACAAAGCACTTTGTAAGTTTCTTGGAAGCCATATATCTTGATGAAGTCCCCAAAGTTCATTTTTGCTTGTTTCCCTTGCCTTTAGAGACATGTCTTGAAAGAGGTCGCTGTGGCCAATGTCGAAGAGGTTACTGCCTATGTTCTCCTCTAGGATTTTGATGGATTCCTGTCTCACATTTAGGTCTTTCATCCATTTTGAGTTTTATCTTCATGTATGGTGTAAGAAAGTGGTCCAGTTTCATTCTTCTGCATGTTGCTGTCCAATTTTCCCAGCATCATTTATTGAAGAGACTGTCTTTTTTCCATTGGACATTCTTTCCTGATTTGTCGAAGATTAGTTGGCCACAGAGTTGAGGGTCCATTTCTGGGCTCTCTATTCTGTTCCATTGATCTATGTGTCTGTTTTTGTGCCAATACCATGCTGTCTTGATCACAGCTTTGTAATAGAGCTTTGTAATAGAGCTTGAAGTCAGGCATTGTGATGCCCTCAGCTTTGGTTTTCTTTTTCAACAATCCTCTGGTGATTTGGGGTCTTTTCTGGTTCCATACAAATTTTAGGATTGTTTGTTCCAGCTCTGTGAAAAAAGTTGATGGTATTTTGATAGGGAATGCATTGAAAGTGTAGATTGTTCTGGGCAGCATAGACACTTTCACAATGTTTATTCTTCCAATCCATGAGCATGGAATGTTTTTCCATCTCTTTGTGGAAGCCAGAAGATTTCTCATGTAAATGCCAAAGTTCTTAATTTCATTTATTATATAAAATGATTCTTTAAAAATGTAAATATCACTTACAAATGAATGGTTTTAGTGATGGTGACTTTTTATTTATGTCTTATATTCAGGTAAAAACGTTGTCTTTATCTGATCAAGTCAACGATTATAAATCTAGAGAGGTTCTGATACCATGAGTAGCTATGCAAGATGGACAGGAAGACTGATGTTTGTGTGATGAATATGGAGTTGGGGTTTCACATGCTGAACTACTAGAGTAGAGCTTCTCAAGCTGTGTCCCTGAGGTTCTGCAGTTATATCTCATGAATGCCAAAGGAAGCCGGGTGGGAAGAAACCAGGAGAATGTGTGATGCATGAAACAGAGTTCGCCTAGAATAGTTGTGCTTTCATTTTACATCTTGGGGGTCCACCTTAAGTTTCACTTGAAGAAGAGGTTTTGTTTCCAAAAAATATTTGAAAATCATTGCCTCCCTATTGCATACTCCTTGGGGGGCTCAGCCAGCAAAAATAAAACTAGAATAGATGCATGATGATTCTAACTTGGTGTGAAATTTCTAACTTTAGACATTTAAATCTCTGAGGTTTTAGGTGGACTTGATGTGGTTAAATTCATTCAGAAACTCAGAAGAAATTTCTCCTCTTTAAGTTCGCTTTGTAAAATGGTGATTCAGTAGTGTGATTTTTTTTTTGGTGGAAGGCTTTACTAATTACTATGCACATGCATTCTTTTGAAAATGGCATGGCTACACACACGATGGTAAGCTAACCAAGAGTTTGCAGGGAATATCAAGACGAATAGCATAGGCATCCTGCTTTCAAAGTTCCTAAAGCTACTATAGTTTAGTTTAAAAAACAGGACAGAAAAGAGTAAGTGGCATAAGGTACAAGCAGTATGCAGGAAACGCGACAGCAGCAACAGTGATCTCACTTGGTCGGGAAGTGGGATGCTTCAAGAAAAAGGCAGGCTCTGAGCGGTCCTTGCAAGATGAGCAGAATACTGAAGCACGGAAATGTGAAGGAGAGCACTTTCGGGCTGGGTTCAGGAGGAGCAAAGGCGTCAGTGGGTTGGAAAATCCGGAGCTAGTTCGGAAAACAATAATGGGTCTAATTTGGCCGAGCATGGGGTCTGTGGCCGGGGTCAGTAGCAAAAAGAAGAGAGGAATGGTGGAGACTGTAAAGGGATTTGCCTGTAAGGTCAAAGAGGTGACGATCTTGGGCAAGAAAATCTAAGGGAAGGAAAAATTCAAATTTAAGTATCTCTTATCTCCCCTGCCACCTACTGATTGCTCAGTTCTGTGTCTGGGTCTGAGGTGATGGTGGGATACTGTGTGGGAAGGAAAATTGGAAGGAACTCGGAAGACCGTTCTACAAAATAATGAAATGGTCAAGATGTCAAGGAGAAGATGAGCAGAGATGCGGGGGGAACCAGCTTGGGGGTGGGAAAACAGTTTCTGGAGGAGTTTTTAAAGAGGGGCTAAGAGGCATGTGAGAGAGGCATCTGCTGCGACAAGGAATTTTCGGAAGTTTCGTTGCATGAGGCGCTGTAGAACTCCCTCCTCTGTTCCTGAAGGAACCTTCAGGATAATAAATTGCTTTCCAAGGCTTTCTGGAGGCAGTTCTGTTTCCTTTTGGCTGTGCTGGGATGGATTTTTAGGTGGGAGAAAGCTCAGTTTTATTCAATTCACAAATTATCTGTACAGAGCATGGGGTTTCCCCGTGGTGCTGGGGGTGACAGGAGACGTGAAGGGGAGCGCACGGGGGACCTTCCCCTCTGCATCCTTCCCCTCTGTGCCCACCACATCTAAATCTGTTTTACCTACTGTGCTTGCTATAAGATTCCCACTGGAAAAAAGTGATAGAAGCAGTTTAAAAACAGGGTGAAAACCACCATGGTAGACACTGAGGTACCCGTGAAGGATAATAAGCTGAGAAGTGTGCTCTTAGTGTAAAATGGGATTCAGAGAACTGGAATTTCTGGCTCAGGGCTGTGCGGCCAGTACATGAGGAGCTAGAACTAAGACCCATTTTACCTGAACCATTCCCCCCACCCAGACAGATCAGAGATTTTCTTTACAAGCCATTAAGATTTAAGATAGGGGTGCCTGGGTGGCTCAGTCGTTAAGCGTCTGCCTTCAGCTCAGGTCATGATCCCAGGGTCCTGGGATCGAGCCCCGCATCGGGCTCCCTGCTCTGCGGGAAGCCTGCTTCTCCCTCTCTCACTCCCCCTGCTTGTGTTCCCTCTCTCGCTGTCTCTCTCTCTCTGTCAAATAAATAAATAAAATCTTAAAAAAGAAAAGGTTTAAGGTATTTTGGGCTTATCCATTCTTAGATGTTGTCTTTTCAGACAGCAAAGCCTCTATCTTTTTAATTTGAGGTTTGATGTCAGGTAATTCTTGCACCCCCTTATTTCATATCTTGGATGCACCCTGGTGTACCTGTTTGCCTCTGTTGGGTATGGATGGGCTGAGAATAATGTAAAGAACTTTTGCCTCAGAAGATATTGGACTTGGCGTTAGGTCCTAAGCTTGCTGCTGGCATCTCCTTTCGGTTTACCCCTATAGCAACATAAATGCTGGATGTAACAAAGGTCACAATATGATGACTCAAACCATCAATGTACTGGGAGAAAATACAGGAAACACATTTATGATCTCAGAGGAACAAAGGTCTTCTTAAAGTATGACACAGAATCTGAAGCTGTAAAAGAAAAGCACAATAAAAAACAAATTTCCACATCAAGAAAAACCACCTTAAGCAAACGCAAAAGAAATCCAACAAACTGAGAGACTTTTGCAATGCATATTATACAAAAAGGCCTACGTTCTACATGTATAAAGAGTTTCTATGAATCTATAAGGAAAAAACTACACAATAGAAAAATGGAAAAAGAGATGTGAATAGAATTCATAAAAAAAGAAGTCACAAATGGGTCTTTGTATTAACCATGCTCCTCGCTTCCGTAGAGTTGATGCTTTAATGTCTGCTCTGTGTGCTGTGCCGGCCAGATGCAGCTTATTCTAGACAACCTGATCATATGCCTGAGTCATTTCGCCTTGGCCTCCAGCCTTCCTCCTTGTTCCCCTCCCCCACTTTGAAAGGAGTCCTCCTGCTGGAGGTCCACTTCTCAAATGCAAACCAACCAATCCAGAGTCCACACTCTTAAGCGTCTCCTTATTAGGTAGGCTCTCACATTCAGGCCACTATACACTTGCCCTAATCACCCCAGAGTCTAGTACCAGGTCACTAGGGACCGCCCCTATGCCCCAGAGCTCACTGAGTTTATTCCTACCAACCAATTCCAAGCCTGCCTACCCTGCTTCACCCATTCCTGCCCAAGAAAATCATAATAAAGGCTCTCTTGCCCAGTTCCTCCCTCTCCCTCTGCCTCTTGACTATTCCAGTGCTTACCCATGTTGCCCATCATGGCATGGCATGCCCCCTTTTCTTAGGAACTGTGAGTAATAAACTATCATTTCAATGGCAACTGTCTCCTGATCTGTTTGCCTTCCTATACATGACATTTCTGTTCATATACTGTATTTTTAAAACAGTCTTAAACATAGGAAAAGAAGCTCCACTCCATGCATTTTAAGGTAAATGTAAATGAAAACTATGATGAGATACATTTTCCTCTCATCAGAGTGACAAAGTTCAAAAAGTTAGATAGCACGCAGTGCTGGTATGAGTAAAGTCACATTCATTTATTGTTCCTGAGAACATAAATTATTACAACCTCTGTGCAGAGCAGTTTAGCAATAACAATGAAATTTCAGACTATACAAATTCACAATCTGGCAAATTCTACTTGTGGATATATATATATATATATATACTCAAAAAAATTGAAAGTGAGGATCTTGAAGAGGTATTTGTACACCCGGTTCATAGCAACATTATTCATAATAGCCAACAGGTGGAAATCACCCAAGTGTCCATAGACTGATGAATGGATAAACAAAATGTGGTATATACATACAATGGAATATTATTCAGTCTTAAAACGGACAGAAATCCTGTCACATCCTACAACATGGATGGAACAACACCAGTTTGAACTGCATGGGTCCACTTATACATGGATTTTTTTTTTCAATATTGAAACACAGTACAGTACTGTAAATGTATTTTTTCCTCCTTATGATTTTCTTAATAACATTCTTTTTCTCTAGCTTACCTTATTGTAAGAATACAGTGTATAATACATATAGCATGCAAAATATATGTTCATCTACTATTTATGTTATTAGTACAGCCAAGAGTAGGCTTTTAGTAGTTAAGTTCTGGGAGGGAGTCAAAAGTTACATGTGGATTTTCAACTGTGCAGGGGGATTGGTACCTAATCCCCGTGTTGTTCAAGGGCAAATGTATATTCAAATAGTTCTTGGGTTACTGAAGGTTCTGTTTCACAAAATGCATGTTCTCTACTGAGAGCCACAAGCTTTCAAAAGTCAACTTACTTTCTCTCTCAAGAACTTTCTCAAAGGAAAAAATAATACGACTAAATATTTCTTCCTAATCCTTATTTTAAAAAGCAACATCTGTTCACAGTGACAATTCAGAAAACAAGCATCTGAATTTAGATTTGTTTTTTTAAAGTAGGCTCCAACATGGGGCTTAACTCATAACCCGGAGATCAAGACCTGAGCTGAGATCAAGAGGCAGAGTGCTTAACCTACTGAGCCACCCAGGAGCCCCTTCAGATTATTATTTTTGGTATTTAACCAACTTGCTTATAACAGTTTAGCTAAAGAATCAGTGAAAAATACAGAGGTAGTTAAAATGTTATTAAATATATAATGAAAAATAAACATAGGCCCGCGCACATACACAAACTAGGTCCTCACTATGTGTGGACCTGTAAGAGATTCTCTGTAAGAGAATCAAAAAAGAGAAAGGGAAATTAAGGACAATTAACCACACAGAGGAAGGGACAGATGAGCTGTGTGGGGGTAGGGTCTTTGTGGCATTTTCCTTTTATTCCCAGCCCTGAGTCTGGCATGTGCTCAATGCTCAGTAAAGATTTTAGAATAAGTGAAGGAAGATAATCTCAGATAGGAGACAGAGGAACAATCAATTCTTCTCTGTCCCTGACTTTCAAGTCTCTTCTGACTCCCACTTGCCACTGATCACATGTTCAGATAGCAGTTTTTCTGACAACACCCTGGATTCCTGGCCAGAATCAACCTTCATGTTTTTCATTTCAAAAGTGCCAAGTATAAGGACATGCTAACATGGAACTTTCTTTTCTCTTCCCCCAGACTCTTCTGCGGTGTATGATTTTACTGATTGAATTTAGGGGTGTTAATGTACTTTGCAAAGTGGAATGTGGCTTGTAGTCTTATAATCCTAATATAAACCTTTAATCTTTGTAAATAGATATTAGCCATGTCAAAACCACAAATGTTTAAGTGCATTCCAAGCATGTCCCAAAGTCTTTTTCCATACAGGAAAGATTTTTAAATTTCCACCTTACTGTCAGAGTTAAAAAAAAAAAAAAAAGCCAAAAACCAAAAACTTTATGGGAAACATGGAACCTATCTGTATTTAATAAATTATCAGTCTGTTTAAAGTTTCTTGACAGACAAAAAAAATCTTGAAAAATTATTCTTGCAAGGCTGCCTGGATGTCTAAAGGACACGTGAAAACAGGCCAACACGACTTGTAGGAAGATTTTAAAAAGAGATTTAGTAGTTTTTTTAAATGCATATCCTCCACATACAGCTATTAATGAAGTGTGATAACTAAGAAAAGGATAGGGAAGCTAAGGGGGAAATATTTAAATAGAACATTAAATATTTACCTTTATTTTTTCTTTTAATATACAGTTTACTTAAAAAGTCTATTTTTAAAATCCTAAAATAGTACTGTTTAAATGTATGAATGTCCAGTGAAGAGTGTCAGATGAAATATGCACTAAGGTAGGAGACAGGAGACAGGGTTCCTTGCTTGACTCAGTACCTGCCCAGGGCAAGTCTCAACCTTTCAGAACTTTAAGATAAAAATAATATCTTAAAGTTCCTATTCCTTGGGCACCTGGGTGGCTCAGTTGGTTAAGCGACTGCCTTCGGCTCAGGTCATGATCCTGGAGTCCCTGGATCAAGTCCCGCATCGGGCTCCCTGCTCGGCGGGGAGTCTGCTTCTCCCTCTGACCCTCCCCCCTCTCATGTGCTCTCTCTCTCTCTCATTCTCTCTCTCTCAAATAAATAAATAAAATCTTTAAAAAAAATAAATAAAATTCCTATTCCTTATGGAGTCACTATGGGAATTAAATTACACGCTTAAAACTACATTGACTGTCCACTCCTTGAGGGTGAGGATCTTATATTTTCACCTTTGTAAACAGTTACTTGATTAATTCATGTATGAAAGAAATAGAAATCATTTTCACTCTTGAAAAACATTTTAAATTTCATTACAGATTAACCCAAGAAACTCATCAGTACCTATAGGAGGTCAAAGCTAGAAAATGAAGGAAGCTTTAGTAGCATCCAAAAATCACCAATATTTTCAGTAACTAATCAAAAATTTTTATTAAAAATTCCTGAAGTTATTTAATCTATTACCAGCCTTAGGAGAATGAAATGTATAAAGAATAAGAAGGTATCTTTTGAACATGTGAATATCCCAGTAAAAGTAGGGAATTAAGTAAATGATAGCAACATCTTTTTATAAACACACAGTAGTAGAAGGTGCTGTTAAATATACATAAAAAGCAATCTGCAAACCTTTGAGAAAGCAATCTGAATACTATTGAGAATCTTTTATGTCTATATATCCAGCCCAAAGACTTCCCTGGGAAACTCAAGATCCACATATTGGACATTCCTCTCAGACCCATTGCTTCTTCTGAATTCTCTGTCACTTAGAATACCATGATCCAAGCATCAGTTCAGACTCTTTCCTCTTCCTCACTCCCCTCCTCCCTGTCCATTCAGACACTAAGTCCAGCATTTTCTATTTCCTTAGTATTTCTCCTATATGTATATATTCTATCCTTTTTCCCATTGCCACTGCCTTGGTTCGGTCTCTCCCTACATCTTCTCTTAGAAATGGCATTCTAATTGGTGATACGGCAGGAATGGAACAGAGACAAATTCAATAGATGTTTACGAGAACCAACTGATAGAATACAGGACAAAAATCAGGTTTAGGAGAAGAATGAATTTAGTTCTGAGCGTGTTTAGCTTGAGGTACCTTAGGGTCATTTGGTAAAGATATTCCCAGTACGTGCACGTATGCATGTGGGCAAAGCTTAAGGACAGAAAAGAGGTTCATAGTGGACACCATGGATATGGCTGCAATATCCCCTCTCGCGTCCTACTCCTCGGAAAACCTTTTTCCAGATCATCTCATTCCCACAGAGATTGTTCTTTCCATTCAGTTCCGATAACTCTGATTGCACCTTCCAGGTTCACAATTAAATGTTGCCTTTTGTCAATATTTAGTATTTCAAGTTTCTTTTCCCCAAGCTAAGCTTCTACAGAATAGTAACCTTTAATACGCTTTAGCCCATGAACGCCTGTGGTGTCTGGTGCTATGCAGCATACGGACGGCCCTCGAAACAAAGGGGTGGGAGGGGTACATTTGACTTGAGTGACTTTAATAATAACCATAATGAACATCTCCTAGCATAGAGCTTGGCACATAATGGGCACTGAATTAATATTTGTGAAATGGATTGAGACTTAAAGTTTCCCATTACTCTTCAAAAACTTCTTGATATCTCAACGGCTTCCAAATCTGACATGCAACTAACACTTGGACACAAATATATTTATTACACGTTTTGTAAGAAGTCCAAGGGTTCGTAGTTTTATATATAACCTGTTTCAGTGAAAAGGTCACCATCAGCACGCCTAGTCCATCTTCATCTACTCACCCACACGACTTGAACACCCCCACACTCTACCCTTACAGAATTTCATATTCTATATTGATGCACACTTCTACTTCCTCAGTGTTTCCCTCCAATGTTCACATTGCCCCCTCGTGCCTCCCAAATGCTCCCATGCTACCTTCGCTCTTCACAGGTCAAAGACGTAACTACGACTGGCACAAGAATTATTTTCAAGAAATGAAGAGAAGGAAGGTTCTTGGTGAAAAACAAAAAGCCAAAAGGCTTAGGCAAATAATTGCATGTTTTGATTTTGGCCCTTGGCATTAAAGCAAGAGTGGCTTTCTGGCTCCCAAGTCTTGGAAAAAACTTCAACATCTGACACATTGACATTTGACACCTGAGGTCCCACTTACAAATCAGTGGTACTTTACGCAACAATGGACAGACAGAAATAGAAATCCTAACTTGGGGAATACTGTGAGAGCTATAACTTGTCTTAAGCCTGGATGTGCACAGCATCTAGTAATGATGCTTTGAACAGAGAGACACACAAACTATTTGTTGAAAAAATGATTTTTTAATGCTAGATATTTCCTGCTTGCCTCTGTGCAAGGTATTGAGCCAGGTGCTGCCTAGGATACAAATAAAATAATACATAATCCTTGCCACTGTATGGGACAACAAGAGTTATATATGGCCCTCAGAGTGTATGTTGGTATAATCTTTTTGGAAAGCTATTTGAAGTTATCTCCTAAAGCTGAATATAAACCTAGACTATGAGACAGTAACCCCACTCCTAGGTATACACCCAAAATAAATGAATTCATGAGTATAAGGCATGCACAGGAATGATCATGGAACTTTATTCATAGTCATCCCAAACAGGAAACAACCCCAATCTCTAAACAGAATAGAATGGACAAGCTAATCATGGCATATTTACATTTAAGAACGCTATACAGCAATAAAAAAGAACGCATTACTGCCACCCACAATGCTATGATGAATTTCAAGGACAAAATGGTGAGCAAAAGAAGCCAGACACAAAGAAACACATACTGTATGATTCCATCTATATGATATCTAAGAAGAGGCAAAACTTCTGTGTAGTCATAAGTCAGAATAGTGGTTAACTTTGGTGGAGCAATGACTAGGAAGAGTCGCAAGGGACACCTCTGGGTTGTAGGAAACATATCTTGATCTGAATGGGAATGTGGCAGGAATGGAGAACAGATAAATTCAAGAGATAATGAAAAGAGATATTTATCTCTCAAACTAACAGAGAGAACACAGGCGGAGAATTAGGATTGGGAGAAGAAGGATGAATTTGGTTCTGAACGTATTGGTTATAGGAATATGTGAACATTCACCAAGCTACACACTATTTGTGAGCATCACTGTACGTATGTTATATAACAAAAAAATATTTTTTGATAACAAAAAATTTTTAAATAAAAATAAAATTGAGCACCATCAAATTTTAATAAGACAAGAAAAATCTATGGAGTGTCATGCTTCATAGGTAGGCAGCGATGGCAGAGTTGGGGAGAAGACGTCCAGCATTAAACCACACAGTCCACTGCTGGGAACCTTGTGGCTTAGTTCCCAAGCACCACTTGGAACAATTCATCCCAAAGTATGAATTAACACAGTGCAGTTCCTGCCCTGTTAGGTCTTATTGATTAATACAATCACAGTGTCAGTGGGGAATTCTAAATTTTCCATGCAAAATATTATACGAAAAGAAGATATTCAATAAATATCTGTTAATGACCAGGAACAGGTGACAGGTATAGTCTACAAATGCTCAAACAGTTGAGAGGTTGTAGGAAACACTGGCAAAATTTCTCCAAGGACATGGGAATTGAGCCAGACTCTAAAAGGTGAGGAATAGATGCAGGGGTTGCAAAGTATGATTTCTACAAGTATTTGGTTTGATTTCTTTTAGTGTGACTGGCACAGTCTTTCAAGATGCAGTGGGACCGGGAGTATTTCTGGACAGCCATAACCTTGCATCATGCCTTGTGAATATGTGCAAGTTTCCTAGGCATCTGACTGTGGGAGAGTCCCTGTGAAGGAGTGCACCATAACCATAAGATCATGAGAGGCTAAGTGAATTATTAGATTGCACACGTGGTTTGGGCCCAAATCACACAGTGCCATGAACACCATACTGACCATATTCTACAGGCAATGTTAAATGAGACCATGCCATCCGTGTTTTGGTAGTGTGGGCCAATTGTGTGACTAGCATTAATAACAATAAACGCTGTAAGCGGCTTCTGGTTCTTTCAATGTGATGCCAAGCATCTGGACCTTTGGAAGTGGATTTCTGACTGCTTTCTTTCAGTTGCCATCTGAACTCTTGCTATTCTGCAAATACAGCTTCTGTTTAGATAACCGAAGGAAGGATGCTTATATAAAGTGGGTCAAAAATGTTGTCAAGACTCATAAATCTTAGAGGAATGTTGAAAGAATTAGTAAATAAAGCTATAGATGCCAATAGAAACTATTTCAGTGGTGTTTCTTATGGAAATAAAGTTGTTTGACACCAAGAATCATTCTGCAAGATGATTGGCCTGAGGAACTGTCATGCAGAATTACTGATTTCATTACTGATGCAATTTTACACTACTCAAAAGGGTAGATAAGACGGTTCTTTGACACTATAATCTAAGGTATCCACCTTCTCAGGGGCTGGTCATACCCAATGATTAATAACTACAATTTATGCATACACGTACGCTGAGAGATTCTTGAGATAGTTAATAAATTGCTACATTGAACATCAATATGCAGGAGAAGTTGTCCTAGGTTCACCTTTGTCTTTACAAAACAAACCTTTCATGCTTCTTTATCTATGCCTTAAAAAACTTGACTATAATTTTTATTATTAGCGTAACCTTTAGTAGAAATGAACTCTAGCCTTATTTTTTATTTGATAGAATTGTTAAGGGTAGTGGTATAAAAGTAGAAATTCTACTGCAAAAAGTTGGATATACAATGGATTTTAGCAGAAATAGAGAACCTGGTTACTTAAAAATATTAGGACTAAAGATGTGGATTCATGGTTTTAAATATATAAATACAAATAAAGAAATAGATATAAATTTGTGGATAAATACATTAGTGCATCTGTTGCCTTTCTCTGTCTGCTGAGAGGACTTAGAAGCAATGACAGACCAGTACCTATGAGCATACCCAGCATGAGGTCTAAGTTTGCAAATATATCATTCTCCACTAAAAGGAACCAGGGATCCTTTGAGAAATTTTGAGAATTCCAGGGTTGGAGCAAAGAAAATGCAAGATGAGTCTGGAAAACATTCTTATGACAGAAAGTAAAGAATTATACAAAGAATCATAGGGTCATGTCAAAAGGACAAGTGAGTCTTCTTGAAGGGGTGTACAATGGCCAAATCGGGGAAAATTGAGACATCAAAACAAATAATGACAGTAATGGATTATAAACCATTGAAAAGAGTAAGAACTCATAGGGAAAGATGATAGATAGATAGATAGATAGATAGATAGATAGATAGATAGATAGATAGATAGATAGATAGAT
>NC_058414.1:20877227-21115287 GCF_002201575.2 Neomonachus schauinslandi | reverse complement strand
GATAGATAGATAGATAGATAGATAGATAGATAGATAGATAGATAGATGATAGATAGGTAGATAGGAAAAAGGTAGATAGAAATAAAGAAAAGAAGGTTCTTCCTTACAGCAGGAAGCCAACTAATAAATGTAGAAGGAATAATGGAATTAGACAATCATCATTTGGCAACCATCATAATAAGAACTGATTTGGGCAAGTATCCTCAAGAATGTAAAACTAGTAGGTGAAAATTTTAGGAGGAATAGGATACTTAAATCTCAGTCTCAGAGTATCTCCCCATAGGTGTTTATTAATTTCAAACAGAAAAATAACAACCGTACAGAGGAGGAAACTGTGGAAGTCACTGCCTTGACCGAGTGATCAAAATTCACACCACCAGTAACAGGACAGGTTGATATCTTGTGTTCCTGACATGATGTTTGTATATATAAAATAAACACTCAACAGCAGTGGCAGCAACTGTTTCAAATATTTACACCAGTAAAATATTTGGGTGGGGATTTGGCTTTGCTTCTTGGTTTTGAATGAACTCTGATTTTGTTCTAAGACTTTTTAAGCTTATTCTAATTTTTATATTTTTAAAGATTTATTTATTTCAGAGACAGAGAGCAGGGGAGGGGCAGGGGGAGAGGCAGAGAATCCCAAGCAGACTCTCCACTGAGTGTGACCCAAGGCGGGGCTCGATCCCATGACCCTGGGATCATGACTAGAGCCAAAACCAAGAGTTGGACGCTCAGCTGAGTGAGCTAAGGCGCCGCTAAGCTTATTTTTATTATGACTATCAACTTACTTAGAGGTTTTATTCAGTTACATTCAGTTATATTTGCATAAAGTTAATAGTCCAGTAGAGTTCTCAAGCATGACAAGGTAACAGTTGCATTATGTAGTCAGTTATTATTTAAAAAAGAAACTCTCCTCATATATGGGCATTTCCTAAATGTTCATCTTGGTTTTTTTTTTTTTAATTAGACAATAAGACAAAAATCAGACAAAAATCATATTTCCTTTTTTTGCTTCTCTGCTAATACAATGTATTTCAAAGCTCTACTCCTCTAGAGACATTTAGTTAGGTAAATATTGATTTTTCTATCATTGTATATCAAGATCTTTTATCTTTGTTTTATGGAAGTAAATGTAGTATATTCAAGAATGAAAGAAATTTGCTCTTTTATTTCATTTAGGCACCTATGGAATGTACTTAAATGACCACATATATGCAAATATTTATGCTATGAAAGTGTCAGAACTTACAGTACTATGTTAGTGCAGGATTGTATGATAGGACTTTGGAAGAGAAGGTGGGGACTATTTTATTTTAAAGTGCTCCAAACTGTGTATATTGCCTACAGGTTACATGTGATAAGTCACTTTGATAATAATATTAGCTTCATCTGATTTTTCAGTTGATGATGATTCAGGTCTGAGTATAGTAATACGTAGAGAGAAACCTACCTCTTGCAGACAAATGAAAGCTGGAGTTGTAGATAAATCAACACATCGCTCATCTTGGATATATATTGTGGGCGCTACAGCATAAATGGGGTCTTCCTGATCTTTTTCGTCTTTCTCCTCTTCCTCTTCTTGTTCTGTGTCTGTGGTACTGTCTTCCATTTTTCACAGTTCTAAAATAAAATCATTCCAGATTCAGCTATTTAGGGATATCTTCACACATAAAGTAAAATTAGTGGAAAATAATGAAAGCAAGCAAAGGTCAACTGGGGTAAGCTATTCTCCAATGAAGTTATAGGTCAGTACACTTAGCTATAGATAAATTATAGATAAAGACTGCTTTGTTACAAAGATATTCTCCACCGCTACACTCAAATCAATAATTCTAATTTTAAAAAGTAGGCTATTGTGGCATTAATTGGGGAAAAAAGTTATCTAAGCTCCACGAGAGCAGAAACCCCATTTTGTTTATTGAGCATTATAGTTAACACTCAATTACTATTCATTGACTGGGTAAATAAACATAATATTCACCCTTAAAATATAACACAAAGATAATTCAAATCACCATTATGTGTCAAATAGAACACAAAATAATTCGAATTATTTTTGGGAAACTAAAAACCAACACCCTGCTATGGCCAACACCGCCCATGGCACACACCTGTGCACCAGTCCAACAGTTTACTTGCTCGATACCTGTATTTTTGCTGTGGCCACAGCTCAGGCTGATGCTTGTATGTTCTGCCTTGCCACCTCACCTGTATCTGCTGGCCACGTGCATGCTTAATTGTCCCGTCAGACCTCACTTACAAAACGTCAGCTCAAGAATAAAATCCAGGATACCAGGATGGTGACCCTAGAGCATTAAACCAAGCTCAGGCCTTTCTGAGAGTGGGTCCTTATATGACTACACAAGTCACGTAGCCAGCCTATGTGCTGCCCATTGATTTGCTCACATATTCAAGTGGACCCAGAGCAACTTCTAAAAGGACCTGTCTTGGCCTGCAAGGTCTCTCCTGGCCCATTTTGGTGGCATTGGGATCGTTGCTCTTCTAAGAGATCTGGTAAGAAGACTCAATTGCATTAAAAAAAAACAAAAAAAAGCCAATCTAATCTTTTGCTCTTTTGATCTCTGGCACATGTGAATCTGCACTTAACAGAAAGGTGAACATGCACTTTTCTCTTGCCAGAGAAGATAACTCCAACTGTCATAAATTAAAGGTCCGGATCTTCTGTTGAACATCTATCATCTCTCATGTCTATCTTATCAGATTAGCTGCTCCCTGATGATGGGATCCCCATTCTTTTAATATGGAAAGCATGTTCTGTAATATGAATCTGGAAGGCATGCTAGGCTCTGGCTCCTAAATTTATTCATCAAGTGGCCATAGGCATGCCATTTATTCATTAAGTTTCCTTTCCTCCTCTCTAAAATGGGAGTCACAGTAACTAATTTCTCTGTTTCATACAGACACAAGTTAAGTGGGATCACACCTGTGGACTTATAGCTTCCATTCTGCTATCTCTAATTTTCAACCACAGACATAAATTACACGTACGCTTGTTTTCCTCTTCCTGCTGCAAAAATACTTCATAGGTGGTAGCATGTACTTCCATCAGGAGGCACGAAATGTCTGGTTGTCTTTTGTTTTGTTTTTTGTTTTGGCTTCATTTGGTTGTCTTTCTTCATGTGATATTGATAGCCACTGATATCATTTGGACTCCCACTCCCTTAATACCCGCATATTTTGGGCGCCTGGGTGGCTCAGTTGGTTAAGCGTCTGCCTTCGGCTCAGGTCATGATCCTGGAGCCCCGGGATTGAGTCCCGCATCGGGCTCCCTGCTCAGCAGGGAGTCTGCTTCTCCCTCTGACCCTCTCCCCTCTCATGCTCTCTCTCTCTATCTCATTCTCTCTCTCAAATAAATAAATAAAATCTTTAAAAAAAAAATACCCGCACGTTTTTTTTCAGTGCCATAAAGCAGTGTTTTAAAAGAACCTGTTGTTATTAAGGCAGCACAACACTTCGATCTTGGCAATTGATCACAGTTTATCATTTAAATCTTCAAGGAGCTGAAAAGGTGTGATTACATATGTAGATTTGTTTGTGTTTATAAGCTAAAATATGTCGGTTCAACCATTTCATGGGTGAAAACCTGTTAATGACTATCCCAGAAAAACATTTCCCTCAGAACATTAGACCATACCTGTTAACGTTAGCGTTTCCTTAAAGAAATATTTCAAATATAAACAAAAATAACAGAATGGCATAATGAATCCTCAAGTATCCATTCACCGGTTTTAATAAATAACAATTCATGGACAATTCTGTTTTATCGGAACCCTTCCACCCACCCCTCCACTCTCCATATAATTTTGAAGAAAACCCACGCACGTAGACTTAATAATATACCCCGAGGAACTCCGTACAGGATAACCCTCACGCCGTTGCACACTTGCACGCCCCTCCTTTGCGTGGATGTGCCATAACTTAGTCAAACAACCCCCGAATTATAAACACATGGAATGTTGCCAGTTTTCTGCTATCACAGCCTTGCAAAGTATAGTACACATATTTATTTAAAAATATATTTTAAAGGCTCTTGGGATTTAGATAATGGAGATGGCATTAGCTTTCAAAACTTAATTTCAGGCCATCTTGCGAAAGCACTGCTTCGCTAGGCAACGAAAGAAGGGCACTGTGCTGAATTTGTACAGATTCCTCGATCTGCTGAGGTTTTTCAGTCTCTAGGACCTTGAAAACATTCCAAATATTTTCAATCGGGTAAAACATTATACACAGGGAAGCAACGAAAAGACACTATAACAGAGTTCTGATAGACATTACCAGACAAACTTTGACCTTCAGAAAAGAAAGGGAGAGTGAGTAGGAAAGTAAGAAAATACAATAGAGACAAATGCAAAAGTCTCATGTGAACTTAAACCTAAGACACTAATTAATCTAATTAAATAACAGTTTGGAAAGAGCTTCAGGAGATAGCAAAGTTTAACAGATTAAACAAATATTCAAGGGTTCATTAATGTAGGATTGCAAAGCCCATTATGTCAGGATCTCCGTGTTGCAGGCAATAGGATTGACAGCTATTAATAAAAAAATAGAATAAGATATATTGTCAGTCTACATGATATAAACAAGAGAATATTTATAAAATATCTAAATTTCTGGTATAGGAAGAACACAGCTATCAAGTATAGTAATTCTAGAGACGCGTATCTCCATAATACTAAGTCAGTTGTTTTACGAGGAGCAACAATTTACAAAGAGGCAAGCAATTTACAATATAAAGAGAAATGAAGACAGGGAATAACTAGCTCTATATCATACAAGGTAAGGTAAAATAAACCTAAATATAAAGCAGTGTTGTCATACCAACATTGAGATAAGCCTTTAAAAGCAGCCTGTAGCCTGGAATTTAGATTTTTTTTTTTTTGGCATTGAGTTATCTGAGCTTGTAAAGGTGTTGGTGATAATGAGAGGAATGTTTTGGAAGGGGTGTGAATTTGAAGGCAAGGAGACAATTTAGTGGCTGTGAGTCAGCTCCCTCTGCTATGGGCAGGAGATAGATTCATTGGTGAGCAAAACCAGACCAGGTGTCTGGCCTCAGGGGCGCTCACAGGCTGGTGCGCAAGATAGAAATTAATCAGAGAATCACAGAGATAAAATGTAAAAATAAATATAACTGGAACAGGTGCTATGAAAGTGTGGACCACAGAAGCAGGGTTACCATGCACGACACATTTCCAGCAGGCAGGATTCCCATAGCAAATGCCACAGTGAAGCAGCCCTATTGGAAGGTTAGATGCTAAGGACCTGCGCCAAGGCCACACCATGCTATGCTGTAGGGGTCCGAAGAAGAGAGGACACGCTTTTATGAGGCTTTCTAGAAGGGAGAGGACATGTACGGAGCTTTCACACAGAAAAGCAAAAGGCTAGTGAAGGAGAAAGGGAGGTAAATAAAAGCTTTAGTCCTATTCCATATGACCACTGAGCTTCTCTATTATTTACACTTTGTTTCAGGGTTAAAAGATAAAGCCAAAATAGGAAGCTTCACACAGAATAATTAAGCAATAAACATTGCAGGGTATGCCTTATGTTGTAAGACAAACCACCACTTCCTCTTCTCAAAAGCCAAAGAAGTGATCATCATTTTGTGTTTTGATTTTGAACTCTTAAGGAAATTTTTCTTGACAGTTACAAGGAGCGCATGCAAAAACTAAATGGTCCGTGCACCAGGGAATAGGACAGGATACACAAATGATGGTGACCTTTTGAAGATAAAGGGCAACGCTTGCTTCAAGAAAGATGTAGCAGGAAACCACACTTTCAATATTATTTGCCACTGAACCAGCACAAGTTTTGCTCATTTGAGAATAGCAGGGTATCATGTAAAGTCAAAAATGATATGGTCCCACACCATTCTTTTTCATAAGTTAGCTCTTCTATCTGCCCTGGACACATGACCACATGCTCCCTCCCCCAGCACCCCATTGCTATGGGTGAGTTACGGGACTATTTCTACAGTAACTCAGAGCTGGACCTGTTGGAGGAAGGGAGACGTCTGGGACAACTATTTTGTTTGTTTCAGTTTCCTATACTTATTTAAAAACATAGAAATGTCAAAATGAGTTTTCAGCAATTGTAGTATATTTAAAGTTATATGACAAGTGCCTCTCAGTCCTGTCAGTGTATCTCTGTGATTATATGCATATTCTCTTTTAAAGATAAGATTAAAAGTCAGCATTGAAGGCCTTTTCTGAAAGGCCTCTGGTCCACTTATCACAGGCTCAGAATGTTCGGTAGCAGATCCACTTAATCCAACAACAACATCATCACCAGATACTACTAGTTCGGGAGTCCTAAATGCAACAATCATTGCATTTATTCATGTGTAGATCTTTTATTCACATACAATTACATAATACCCATTATTATTATACAAAGACATGATTAGACTTGAAACATTTTTTTTTAAAGATATAGATACAGACTTCAGGTCCTGTTTTCAAGAAGGGGGGAAGAAAAGCTTTGTCATTCAAAACAAACCTAACAAATCAAACCACAACTTCTTTCTGTTCCTAAAAAAATGAAAAGAAAAAATAAAAAAACCTCCCTCTCTCAAAAAACCAAACCAAACCAAACAAAAAACCCTGTAAAAAAAAACTCCAATCTGGGACAGAAAATACTGCAGTTCAGTATGTACAGATAAAATTTGCCTCAAAACTGAAGGGTTAAAGTAACAATGTGAGTTAAAAACATACATACGTACATACATAGACATAAAAGAAAACTCTTGAGAGGAAGCTCCAAGTGCATATCTAGCCTTAAAGTAAATGTTCACAGTATTAGTTAAATCTTAAATTATGCGCATGCGTAACCAATGAGGAGCCTGTTCACTGCCCACGAGCGCAGAGAACCAAAGACTGTCGTAAGATAAGCTCCCTCCTTGGGAGGGAAGGAAGCTGAGAGAGCTCTAGGCCTTCTCCCAACTCATTTCACTGTCCTTTTGCCTCCTGCTGCATACTGCCCTCCAGCATCAAACACAGAGCCAAGAAAAGTTATTCTCTTTCTCTTTAAAACTTACTATTTTTTTGTTTTCTCAGAAACCCACACAGTCGAAATGAGCTCCATATTACTCACTTCTGAATGGGTATAACATATAGGGTCATGATGGGAAGACCACCCACGTGGAAGACTGTCCTAGAAACAGACGTGATTCTTGTCTCTAACATAGGCTCCTGGTTGCCCTCATCAGCAGGCGGGCACTCCTGCCCAGTGGTCGGTCGTTCACCCTCTGCACTTAGTAATAGCATTTATATAGCCCTTCACAGTTTAAATGAAGCTTTCCTTCATAATATTTCACTTTATTCTTACAACAACCATGTCCATAACTATTATTATCTCCATTTTACAGACAAGGAAATTGAAGGTCAGAGAATATAAGTGATGTGCCCAAGATCACACAGCAATAAGTGGCAGGATTTATTCAAACTCATGTCCACTGGCTCCAAATCCCTTACCCTTTATACCATATAGGACTCTTGCCGTGGCCTTGATAAAGCCCTTTCCTCTTAGCCTCCAATAATGGAAAGCAGGATCAAGGATACAGCAGGTTAAAGGAATTTGACTTCTGTCACTGCAAAGGTATAAAGCTAAGACCCCTTTAGCAAAGAGCAGGCCAATACGATGTAAGTCAATTAAAGACAATTCTATGTAGAACAGTGATAATTAGGCGGTCCGTGAGGTGGTAAGACTGAGCTGTGCAAAACAATGGGCTATAGAACTTGTTGCTATAGTTACAAACCAACGGAAACTTTCACAAACGCAAAGTGTGGCAAGAAGCACTGGTCTTATATCTGCAATAATTTACAATCATTCTACAAGTCCAGTCAGGCTTCAGAAATTCAAAGGATGCCTGAGAGGCCCTGTCTGTTCCCTTACTGGTTACCAAATAATTTGGTAGTGAGCAGAAACAGTTCCAAATCCTGTGGGAGGTTTGGAATGCTCAAGTAGGTCTGAAGCTGACAGTCTTCCAGAAGGTCTGCGAAGCAGAGATTCTATATGTTTGCGTGCAATCTAGAATCTTCACATTGCAGTCCATTCCTTACTTTTGCTACAAAAATGTGCATGTTTTTCAAATTCTTCTGTCACCTTTGCTTAAATTTTTAAAAACATACCTGAAAGCATATTCATAGCATTACTAGTCTGTGTGTCCTGTCTAATTAGGTCATTGCCTTGCAAACCTGCTCTTTAATTTACACCTTTCCTCTTCCCCATACGCTAGTCAGTAGGAATTGTGAGTCTAGATGCGTCTGTTTCCTTGGCAAGGAGCTTCATGTAGATGGGCTATCGCTGCTGCTTCCCAAATGCAACAGCCCTGGCTCCTCCCTTATTCATCATCGTGGTGGTCGTCCTCCTCCTCCTCTTCTTCCTGTTATTTCATCTAAGACTAGGATTAGTGGCTTTAACTTAGTCTCCCAGGATGACAGCATGGGGTAATGGAAATGAATGCTTTGAAGTTCATCAGTTCAGGCTTGAATCTCATTTCTCCCCTTCCTGTGTGACCTTGGGCAAGATATGCAACCTCTAAGTGGAGATTTCCTCAACTGCAAGATGATTTAAGGGTTGTTGGGAAGATTAAATGGAACAAAATCTCAGCCCAGACCCAGCATGTAGTCCTCAATAAATGTTAGCTCCTTCCCACCACTGTCTGTTTTTTTTTGTTTTCATGTGAAATACGCCTTAAATGATTTTGACAGGGATCAAATAAACAGAGGTCAGCCTGGGACTGGATCAAATGGTTTAGGAAACTATAGGTTGGGTCTCCTCTAGCATGAATTTGTCCCAGAATACATCCTTAGGATCTGGTGTGAGAGTCCTGGTAAGCCTAACCTTCTAATCCCACTATGAGATGTTTTCTTCTAGGGAAAGAAAGACTATGTAGGATATTGGGTACTGCGGAATATTTGTATTTGCAAAGTATTTGGGTCCTTGAAAGAATATGTGTCAACTCTTAGGGCAGGGCCAGCTTTAGACAATAAGTAGGCAGAGTTCCCTCTCCCATGTCTAGAAATTTCATAGCCTCCTCTTTTCATTGCCTAAGTACTTCCTGTTCTCAGGCTTCCCCTGACCCTAAGCAGATCTCCACTTCAGTCTTCCTTCCCTTGGGCAGCATCCCTTACTCAATTTCTTTCCTTCCTCTAAAAGCAAAGGTTCTTACATTCATTATAGGGTTAGAAGAATATTTACCAAGCCAATTTTTCCTACTTTACATCGGAAGAGGAAGTTAAAAATAAAAATAAACAACAACCAAAAAAAAAAAAAAAAACCCTCTCTGAGCTGGGGAGCCAGGAGAGTTGGCATGGGCCCCTGAGGCATCCTGTCTGCCCAGGACAAGACTCAGGAAATGAAATAGTGGAACTCGGACATTCAAGAACATCGGAGAGATAATGTGCCCCTTCTCACAGGTGAGAGGTGAGGGAAGTGGCAAGCCTCCCCACCATCACTGATCCTACCCCTGCATGTGCTGAAGCAGTAGGCAGAGAATGCCCAAGACAGTACACAAAGTGGCATGGGAGAGATACTGAGGGCTGGCTGAGTGTGCTACCTCCCATGCGCCCTTGACTTTGTGATGAAAGACACGGCTTCAGAAAGCTTTGTGGCCCATACAACTGAGAACCAGATGGGGATGCAGAATTCTCAGGAGATGCTAGCAAGGAGACCCAAGTGTGAGACCCAGGTGGATGCACATCTCAAGAGGAGTCAGCATGGTCAGACACAAACCACTGACCAGACAACCATCCTGAAGCCATAATGCTACCTAATAACACTGAACTTGGGTCTCACACCTAAGAGGAAGAGAGAAAAAAATGAATTAAGTGGGGTTCTTTTAGTCAGCTTTATGGAGATACGATTTATGTGCAATAAACCTCACAATTTTAAGAGTACAGTTTGATGAGTTTTTACAAATATTGACAGTTGGGTAGTTACTGCCACAAACATGCCCATTTGTAGAGAGCAAAGTGCAGTCTCTCCTGTCAAGCAGGAGACTGGGTCAGGCAATGACGCAAGCAGTTAAGGTACTACAACTAGGAGATATCGCCGGGACCAATGTCAGCTGACGACACCCCAGAACTGATAACACGCAGAGCCGGAGGAGGTGTGCAGAGACCCAAAACTGATGAAATCCCAGGAAGGATTTTGGCAGCAAACTGTCAGACTCTGCAGACACGACCCCTCTACGTCTGACCGCTTAAAAAAGGCAATTGCCGCGGACGGATTTCCAAACAGAACCGAGACCCTTCCCTGCTGGAACATCAGAAGCAGTGAGTGCCAAGAGCTGACCCGGACCAGACCAGACGGAGGCCTCAGCTCAGCTGCACCCCCCAGACTGACATCGTGTTTGGTTTGTTCACTTCCGGCCCTCTTCTGTTATCTTGTTTGTTGTGTGGCATGTCTTCTGTCCTGCTTTGTGTGCCGTGTTAAGGACCCAAGTTTAATCACGTGGGGAAATGTCATTGAGTTTGGAATCTTGAGCCTGCTTTATAATTGTGATTTAACTTTGCTTGATGATTGAATATAGCTGACATTGTGGAAAGACACAGCTCGTGTGTGCGCCTTCCTAGCGTGCCCATGACACCATTGCTCCAGAAGTTTCCTTTGTGTGCCTTTACAATCTGTGCCCCCTCCTATCCCCATGCCTGCCATCCCAGGCACCTTGTAACATCTAGTTTTGCCTTTTCCATATTTTAGGTAAATAGAATCATAGATTTTTCTGGCTTCTATAATTTAGCATAAGGTTTTTGAGGTTCATCTACATTGCTGTGGACATCAATATTTCATTCCTTTTACTGCCGAGTAGTATCACACTGTACAAATACACCACAATTTATTTGCCGATTCACCAGCTGATAGACATTTGACTTGTTACTCGTGTTTGGCTATTATGAATAAAGTTGCTATAAACATTTGAATGTAAGTATGTATGAATGTATGTTTTCATTTTTTGTGGGTAAATATCTAGGAATGGAATTACTGGGCCATATGGTAAGTATATGTTTAATTCTATACAAAACTGTCAAATTGTTTTCCAAAGTGGCTGTACCATTTTGTACTCACACCAGGAACAAGTGGACACCAAGTTTCCCACTGATCCATGTCCTTATACACTTGATACTGTCAGTATTTTTAGTTTTAGCCATTCTGCTAGCTGTGTAGTGGCATCTAATTTTAATTTTTAATATGTGGTTTTAATTTGCATTTCCATAATGACTTATTGATGTGGAACATCTTTTTATGGGCTTAAATGCCATTTGCATATATCTTCTTAGATGAAGTGTCTATTTACTATGTTTTTGCCCAGTAAAAAATCAGGTTCTTTTGTTCCCTATTAATGTTGTAAGCATTCTTTGTATCTTCAGGATACAAGCCCTTTATTAATATGTTTTGTAGATATTTTCTCTCAGTCTCTCCCAATCTCTTCATTTTCTTAGCATTGTCTTTTTGAAGAGCGAAATTTTTTAATTTTGAGGAAATCCGATGTATCATTTTTTTCTTTTATGGTTCACGTTCTGTATCTTAAGAAATCTTTGCCAAATTCAAGGTCACAAGATTTTCCCCTATATTTTCTTTTGGAACTTTGAGAATTTTAGCTTTCCTACTTACATCTTTTATCGTTTTCAAGTTTTTGTGTATGGTGTGAAGTAAGGGTTGATATTCTTTGGGGGGGAGGGGCATATGGATATCTTGTTGTTCAGCATGATTTGTTAGGAAAAATATCCTCTTCCCATTGAATTATCATGGCACCTTTTTCAAAAATCAATTAGCCAAATTTGTCTATTTCTATGTTCTCTATTCTGTTCCATTGATTTATGTCTATTTTTATACCAATACAACATTATATTGATTATTGTAGCCCTGCAGTTAAGTCTTAAAATGAGGTAGTATAAACCCTCACACTTAGTTCTTTTCTCAAAATTGTTTTGGCTCAACTATGTACTTTTATTTCCATATATATTTTAGAAGCAACTTGTCAATTTCTATTTTTAAAAAAGCCTGTTGCCATTTTGCCTGAGCAATGAATCAATACGTTAGTGTGGGGTGATACGCCACTTAATGCTGAGTCTTATTTTCCTTGAATATGGTTTTGTAAATGATATTATTTTTAAATTTCAATTTCCAAATGCCATTGTTAGTCCTTAGAAATAAAATTGTTTTTTGTCATTGACCTTGTATCCTGTAACCTTGTGAAACATTTTTATTACTTCAGTAGCTTTGTACAATATTCCTTAGAATTTTCTATTTACATGATCATGCTGTCTACAAATGAACACAATTTTACTTCTTTCTTTCCAATGTAAATTCCTCTTATTTCTTTTTATCGTCTTGTTACACTATATAGGACCTCCAGTACAATGCAGAACAAAAGTAGTGAGAGTGAACATTCTCACGTTGTTCCACATCTTAATAGGGAAAGCATTCAGTCTTTTATAGTTAAGTATGGTATCACGTGTAGTTTCCATAGATGCCTGTACCAGGTGGAGGAAGTTTCCTTCTATTCCAAGTTTATGGAGAATTTATAATAGGAATGGGTATTGAATTTTGCTACTTTTTTTTAATCTATTGAGATGATCATGTTTTTCAACAAATGATGCTGGACAACTGGACATCTTTATGTAAAAGAATGCACCTCAAACCATACCTTGCATCATTTACAAAAAGTAACTTGAAATGAGGGATATACCTGAATGTAAAATTTAAAAGTAAAAGATGTTCAGAAGAAAACATAGGAGAAAATATTCACAACCTTGGTTTGGAGAAAGTTTTTTTGTTTTTGTTTTTGTTTTGTTTTGTTTTAGATTGGACACAAAACCACAAATCATAAAAGAAGAAAAATAGATAAACTGGACTTTTTCAGAATCTACAAGATCTGCTCTTTGGAAGACAGTATTGGAAAACTGAAAACAAAAGTCACAGATGGGAAGAAAATACATGCAAACAATGTATCTGCCACAAGACTGGTATTGAGAATACATAAAGAAATCTTATAGCTTAATAATAGGAAATCAAAGAGACCAATTTAAAAAATGGGCAAAAGGGACACATGGGTGGCTCAGTTGGTTAAGTGTCTGCCTTCGGCTCAGGTCATGATCCCAGGGTCCTGGGATCGAGCCCCGCATCAGGCTCCCTGCTTCGCGGGAAGCCTGCTTCTCCCTCTCCCACTCCCCCTGCTTGTGTTCCTTCTCTCACTATGTCTCTCTCTGTCAAATAAATAAATAAAATCTAAAAAAAAAAAAAGTGACAATACCAAGTGTTGGTGAGGATGTGGAGTAACTGGAATTCTCACATATTGCTAGTGAGAATGCAAAAATTGTATATAACTCCTTTGGAAAACAGTTTACTTATATCTTCTAAAGTTAAACATACATTTGCCAAATGACCCAGCCATTCATTCATATGTATTTAGTCAAGGAAAATGAGGATATATATCTATTAAAAAACTGTACACAAATGTTTATATTGGTTTTATTAATATTCACCCCAAACTGGAAACAACCCAAATATCAACGTAAGGATGTAAAAACAGATTGTGGTACATTCATATAATGGAATGCAACTCAGAAATAAAAACAAATAAACTACTGACACATACAACAATGTGGGTGAATCTCAAATACATTATATTAAGTCAAAAGGCTATGTACTATATGATTCCATTTATAGGAGTTCCTGGAAAGGCAAAAGTGTTGGGACAGCTAACAGATCAATTATTTGCCAGGGGCTGGGTGCTGGGGGAGAAGGAGTGACTACAAAATGGTATGAGGGAACTTTTGTCAATGATGGAAAAGTTCTACATCTTGATTGTCATGATGGCTACATCACTGTATACATTTGCCAAAATTCATAGAACTGTCCACCCAAAAAGGGTGAATTTGGGTGTAAAATATACCTCATAACTTTAAAACAAAGCAAAGCAAACAAAAAGAACTAACCTTACACCAAGTGTGAAAACTGTAGACTATCAAAACAAAGAAAAAAAAATTCTAAAAAAAAACAGAAAGAAAAGGCAGTTTCTCTACAAAGGCACTAAATTAGACAGATAGAAGACTTAGACTTCTCATTAGCAAAAACTGTACTCCTTTAAAGTACTGAGAGACAGTAACTGTCAACTAGTTATTTAAGGGTAAGGACAAAATACAGACGTGTACCTCTGAAACAAATAATACATTATATGTTTAAAAAAAAGATAGTAGGAAGGGAGAAATGAAGGGGGAAAAATCGAAGGGGGAGATGAACCATGAGAGACTATGGACTCTGAGAAACAAACTGAGGGTTCTAGAGGGGAGGGGAATGGGGGGGATGAGTGAGCCTGGTGATGGGTATTAAAGAGGGCACGTACTGAATGGAGCACTGGGTGTTATATGCAAACAATGAATCATGGAACACTACATCAAAAACTAATGATGTAATGTATGGTGATTAACATAATAAAATAAAAAAATTTTTAAAAAAGAGTAAGGGCAAAATAAAGACATTTACAGACAAAGTCTGAAGAAATAACTCAGAGACTCATTGAATATATATAAAGATATACTTCAGTAAAAACAAAACCAAATCTAGAAGGAAAGAGGTGAGCAAATAAGTTGGTAAATTTGCTAAATCTAAATGAGCACAAAATATAAAAAACAATAATAGGGGCGCAAGCGTGGCTTAGATGGTTAAGTGATTGACTCTTGATTTTGGCTCAGGTCATGATCTCAAGGTTATGAGATCAAGCCCCATGCCAGGCTCTGTGCTGAGCATGGAGCCTGCTTATGATTCTCTCTCTCCCTCTGCCCCTGTCCCCCACTCACACTCTCTCTCTCTCTAAAAAAATAAAATAAAATAATAATAATAATAATAACAACTACTTGTGTGGCTTCAAAAACAAGGTGGAACTAAAATATACAAGACAATAAATGACATGGAAGACTGAAGGGAGAAGACTGATGTTAAAGAATTTCATTGTTCAAGAGGAGGAGGAAGATACTGATTGATTAGGCTTCGGCTAAGTCAAGTGAGTATGCCAAAAATTCAAGGATAATGATTAGAAGAAAAGAAATAGCCTTCCAAATTATATTGAGGAAAAGGTGAATAAAGAAAAACATATAGACTAAATTAATGGAGAAAAAAGAGAACCCCTCCCCAAAAAAGCAAAAAGGCAAGATTAATAGAAAACACAAAATAGAATACATATAAATGTAAAAGTAATTACAAAAAATGTAAGTGGATTAATTTACCTGTTGAGACAGATTCTCAAATTGGTTTTAAAGTATCCTGCTGTATTCTCAGACACGTGGGTGGCTCAGTCATTAAGTGTCTGCCTTTGGCTCAGGTCATGATCCCAGGGTTCTGGGATCGAGCCCTGCATTGGGCTCCCTGCTCAGCGGGGAGCCTGCTTCTCCCTCTCCCTCTCCCCCTGCTTGTGTTCCCTCTCTCGCTGTGTCTCTATCAAATAAATAAAATCTTAAAAAAAAAGTGATCCTTTAAAAAATAAATAAATAAAAATAAAGTATCCTACTGTATTCTGTTTATAAGACACAAGTCCCAAATATGTCACAGGCTTGAAGTAAAAGGATGAAAATATTATTATATAAAAATATATATCAAGTCAGAAAGCAATACTAGAGATAAAGAGGGTCATTATTTAACGACAAAAAGGAAATTTATCAGGAAGCAATATTAATCTTGAACCTATACATAACTAACAGCATAGCCTCAAAATATATAAATGTAAATGGAATTTCCATTCAATGCTACTACTGTGTGAATGGTTGAAACACAATTGCTACCTTGTAGAAATGGAATTAAGCATTAGCATATATAAGAACGCTTGTCTAAAGTTAGCTTTTAAAATTTTTCTATCATGGGGCGCCTGGGTGGCTCAGTTGGTTAAGCAACTGCCTTCGGCTCAGGTCATGATCCTGGAGTCCCGGGATCGAGTCCCACATCGGGCTCCCTGCTTGGTGGGGAGTCTACTTCTGCCTCTGACCCTCCCTACTCTCATGTGATCTCTCTCATTCTCTCTCTCTCAAATAAATAAATAAAATCTTAAAAAAAATAAAAAATAAATAAAATTTTTCTATCATGAATAAACTCTGGTTGCTCTGTGTATCTAAACACTCAAATACATATTGCTTTAACATACAAAGTACTCGAGAATATGTGTAACATAGGCAACTTCTCAAAGTGCTTAGAATGGAGAAATTTGACTGCATTAAGTCACAAATACTTTCCTGTACATCATGGGCATGGAAACAAATAATCAAATCTGTCCACATGTCGATGATTTCAAAGGAAGCTACCTACATATTCATTAAATACTACTTAGTACTGCCAGTTATTAGATTATTGAGTTTATTAACATTTCATAACAAGAATAAAAGTCATAAGATATATTTATTGTAAAAGTTTATAATTGAGAAAGTTGGCAAATTCCTTGGGCTTCCCTCACCTAAGTTGAATTTCAGAATTCTGTTTGTTACATTTTGCTGAAAACTCTCTCATGCCCTCTGCTGTCCATTTATTGAATATCAATTATTAAATAAAGTAAAATCTTCATGGGTATTTACATTTAGATAGTAAGAAATCCTCCACCTGTTTCATTATTTGAGTTAGTTTTAGGAAACAGTATATTTTAAGAAGTGCTTTTAAAACTTTTAAATTATAAATATGTGTTTATTATTGAAAACACACAAAAAATGAAATAATTCATTATCTCACTACTTGGAGATAACCATTGTTACCAAGTAGGAATTGTTTCTATGGAATATACTTTAAAATACAATTTTAGGGCGCCTGGGTGGCTCAGTTGGTTAAGCGTCTGCCTTCAGCTCAGGTCATGATCCCAGGGTCCTGGGATCAAGTCCTGCATCGGGCTCCCTGCTCAGCCCGTTCCCCCTCTACCCTTTCCCCCCAGCTTGTGCTCTCTCTCTCTCAAATAAATAAATAAAATCTTAAATACAATTTTATTTTAAAATTATTATTGTTATTACTATTATTATAGAATTGGGATCATACTAAACATACAATTTGGCATTCTACTCTTTTCACTTCATATTACTGTGAGATAATAGAGAAAAAAAAATATTGATCTCTCCTTGGCTCCTGGCACAGGGCTCCTGAAACACTTGTGATTTCTGGGTGTGATAGGAATGTCTTTTGTTCTAATGAGGTGACTTTGGGCGGGCTCTTAGATGGTTCCTGGATGAGGGCTGGTCACTGGAGAGTACAAACCGTGATAAGAAGGTTGGAATTTTCAGCCCTGCCCCCATTGTCCTAAGAAGAAAGAAGGGCTGAAAATGGAATTAATGATCCATCATGCCTACATGATGAAGCCTCCATAAAAATCCCAATAGTATGGGGTTTGTAGAGCTTCCACGTAGGCAAATAAATCCACACAAGGAGGGAGACACACCCCAACTCCAGGGAGACTCCTGTTCTCAGGACTCTCCCAGACCTCACCCTGTATCTCTCTTCATTTGGCTATTCATCTGTATCCTTCAACTTATCTTTTAATAAACTGGTAAACATGTTTCCCTGAGTTCTGAGAACCACTTTGGCAAGTTCATCAAAACTGTGAAGGGGGTTGTGGGAACCTCTGATTTGTAGCCAAACCAGAAAGAAGTTGTGGGTAACCTAGGGACCTATTACTTGTAATTGGCATCTCAAGTGGGTGGGAGAAGTCTTGTGGAGCTGAGCTCTTAAGCTGTGGGATCTGACACTATTTGCAGGTATGTAGTGTCAGAATTGAGTTAAACTGTAGAACACCCTGCTGGTGTCTTGGAAAATTGCTTGTTGTGGGGAAAACCCCCAGACATGTGGTAGCCAGAAGTGTCAGAAGAAGTGTTGTGAGTGTGGTAATAGTGTGAGAGTAAAGGAAAAACACACAGAAGGAGAATTGGACGATTTTCCTTTACAATTATATTATGGAAGTGCTCCCACATCACTGAATAGTCTTCAAAATATAATTTTTGAATTGCTGCATAATATTCCAGATGTATACTGATTTATGTAACATCCTACTCTTTTGAACATTTAAGTTGCTTCATTACTTTAGTATCATAAGTAACTCTATAAAACAAAATTCCTTGAAGTTTTTTTGAATGTCCCTAATTTATGCTTACATTAAATCCCCCAAAATACAATTTCCAAGTCATGGATACACATATTTTTAAAGTGCTGTATGCATACTGCTGAAATGAACTCTGGAAAGTTTGTAATAACCTACACTCCCACTAGCAGTATATGTTCATGACCATAGGAATGTTGTCGTTTTTTTTTTCAACTGAAGATGTAAAAATACCTTACAAGTAAACTCTAAGGGGGAAAAGTTGTATATGATTCTCCATTCATTTGATGAATAATTATTTTTCTTCAAAGGTTATCAGGAGGATAGAGGACCTTTTAGTAGAGTGGGAAGAGGGCCAGACCCTCTAATTGTTTAATTTTAATCTTTCTGAATTTGTTTCCTCATCTATAATGTGAGGATAATACTTGCTCTGCTAAATTGAGTGTTTTATGAGGATACTATAAGATGACACATGTGAACATGCTTTGAAAACTAATGTCATACAGATGGGAGGCAGTATTTTTATTAGTCATCATTGACATGTGGACAGATTTGATACATAAGTCGTATCAATAAAAGAGTATTTTTAAAGTATCAATAACTTTTTAATATCCTATATTAATCTTATATCAATCATTTCCTCCATTTTCAAATTCATGTAATCAGAAAAGTAGTATTTTAGTCAATTTTTTTTAGTTTTGTTTGAAAATAATCAAACAATGATTTTGCCACAGAGATAATTATGGTTCACTTGCCAATTCCATGAACTTGGTTTGTCTCAAAAAAGGAAATATTACCACAGAAACAAAATAATCTGCTAGGTATTCCTATTTAATCTAAAAATATTTGGCATGTGTACAACAAATGTGAGTGCATTCTCAACTTGCATAAACCAATGTCTTTTTCAGATTTTTTCAACATTATCCTTGTGGGTTTTCATTAAAAAGACACTTTCAAGATCAGTCTGAATAATTATGACCAAATGAAACACAAAGTCAAGGACAGAGCTAATGTTCAGTGGGAATTTGGTGAACCTAAAAGCTAGCACTTACCATGAGCCTTCACTAGGAGGGAGAATAAGGAGAGAGAAAGAACTAGGAGGACAGAAAAGAGGAAAGGATAACTTATGAAAACACTGAATTTTAAAAAAGATAATGGCTAGGGGAGAACCCTGTGGCTTGGGCCCACGAGGACTTTAGCCCAGTTCATTAGGATTTTAGTCCATCTCTCTATCACTATACCTCCCAGTAATTCCAGTTATTGCACTTTTGCCAAAGGCTTCAGTTTTTTTCCCCAAGATTTATATATTTGTATGAGAGAGAGAGAGAGCAGGGGGGGGAGCAGAGGGAGAGAATCTTTAAGCAGACTCCCTGCTGATCAGGGAGCCCAAGGCGGGCTGGATCCCAAGGCCCAGGAGATCATGACCTAAGCAAAACCATCAGACACTCAACCGACTGACCGCCCCCCTGGGCACACCAACAAGGGCTTCAGTTTTTTAAGACACTCAGTTTCAGCACTTGCATTTTATTTAATGCCATTGTTTGCAGTCTCTACTAAAGAACTTAGGGAGTAATGGGTAGGAAGAGGAAGGGGCACAGAAAGGGAGAGATATACAGGGAAGCAGGAAATAATTTTTAAATTGCCTGCAGAATAATAAAAGGTAAAAAAGACCTTAAAGAGTCAGTGCAATCCTTCTTCATCTTAAAGCTGAAGAAACAGATTCAGGTGACCCAAAGAGCCAGGAAAATAATCAGCCTCATGCTCTTCTCATTGCACTGTGTTGACTCTTTTTTCCTTATTTTAGCCCTAAAACTGGGGATCATTTGTAGTCAAAGAGGTCAATGCTGCTGTCAACACAAGTCCTGATTTCTCAGATATTTCTTGGTGACTAAGAATCAGGGCTATCCCTAAAATAAAAATACAGTAATTTACACTACAATTTTGTAGCCTCTGCATCATGTTCACATCCATTACCTCATTTGATCCTTGCAAACTCTTTAAGGCAAAAGAAGGAAAGTATTATTGACCTCATTTTAAGGGAAAGCAATTAAAACCCTGAGTCGTTCAATGACTGGCTTAAGATCACTTAGGATCAGGAGTGAGGCAGGACTCTAATGCTATTCCTATACTTGGTATCAAAGAGGGAGTTCCACCAAAAAACACCAGCCTGGGTGGCTCAGTTGGTTAAGCGTCTGCCTTGGGCTCAGGTAATGATCCCAGAGTGCTGGAATCGAGCCCCACTTAGGGAATCTCTGCTCAGAAGGGAGCCTGCTTCTCCTTCTCCCTCTGCCTGCTGCTCCCCCTGCTTGTGCTCCCTCCCTCTCTCTCAAACAAATAAATAAAATCTTTTTAAAAAGAATTAAACCCCCCCCCCCACCCACCCACCCAATCTGGCTCTTTATTTTCTTGCTGAGGGATTTTCCATACCAGGGTACCTGCACTAGTTTAATGAAGTTTGTATCTAACCACCCACTTTAATTTGGATCTAACCACAAACTCTAGTTTGCATCTAGTTCTCACCTTTTTTTAAATAAAGATTTTATTTAGGGCGCCTGGGTGGCTCAGATGGTTAAGCGTCTGCCTTCGGCTCAGGTCATGATCCCAGGGTCCTGGGACCGAGTCCCGCATCGGGCTCCCTGCTCCTTGGGAGCCTGCTTCTCTCTCTCTCTCTCTGTCTCTCATGAATAAATAAATAAAATCTTTTTAAAAAGATTTTATTTATTTATTTAGAGAGAGAGAGAGCAGAAGCCGGAGCAGGAGCAGAAGGAGAAGCAGATTCCCCTCTGAGCAGGGAGCCCGAGGTAGGACTCGATTCCAGGACCCTGGGATCATGACCTAAGTCGAAGGCATACGCTTAACCTACTGAGCCACCCAGGCACCCCTAGTTCTCACCTTTTTAAAAGCCCAGTTTCTTACCCCTTAACTTGGTCCTGATCCTTATTTAGGTTCGTATTTTTCTCGGTAGATTAGGACCTCCAGGGTCTCACTCCAAAGCTCCACCTTCTCCAAAGAAGTCGCGTCCTCAGTATCCAAGGAAACCACGCAGTCCTGCCCACCTTACTCCTTCCGCGCTCTCCATTGGCCAGTTGGATTCCCAAGTAGGTTCCACCCCCCCTCCCCAATTCCTCCAATGGCTAATGGGTTTCAGGCAACGAGCGCGCGTCTTCTGAGTTCGGGTAACACTTGTTCTTACTACCCTTTCTACCCTGCGCATTGCCTCTTGGGATATGTAGTTTCCAAACTTCCCGGAGCCCCACGACCTCTCGTCCCCGTTAGAACTACCTATCCCATGCGCCTTTGCGAAAGGGGGCGGGCACGGACGAGGAGTCCAGGTCGGAGTGGATACTTACAGCTGTGAAATTCCAACTTGCCGCGGAGGCGTGTGCGGCTGAGGCTTAAATTGCCGAAGAAAGTGAGCGGTTTGGGTTCAGCAAATCTTTGCAAACGTCTCCCCTTTGACTTGAGCCTGTGCAGTGGTCAAATAGACTGGCCGTGGCGAGACTGGCCTACGGCTGAGGTGATTTGTGGGAGCGCGAGAGGGGCGCGCCATGTTCGCCCCCCGCTCGGGCTGGGGGTTCGGCTGCCTCCGCCTCAGCCAGCTCCGAGCTGCCCGGCCCTGGGCGTGTCGGGCTGGCCCGGCCCGGCGGTACCGCTCTGGTGGGGGCGAGCGCCAGCCGGGATCCGAGCCCGCGGTCTCTCCGCCAGGCCTCGCGCACCAGACTCTGAAGGAGTGGGCGCTGCTGGTGAGCCCCTTCGGTCGGCTGCGGGCGCGGCTTCCGTGTCATTTGGCCGTAAGGCCCCTGGACCCCCTCATCTACCGAGATGGCGACCGCGTGCTGGTCACGGTGAGAGCAGCGGAGGGCGGGGCGCGGGACCTGGCGGGCCTGCAGGTGAAGTACGACGAGGCGCTGGAGGAGGTAGCCATCGTGTCTGACACCATCGACCCCCAGGCATCCGTGGAGGTGAACGCGCCCCTGAAGTTTGGCAAGTGAAGTGAAAACGGGTTTGGGTCCCAGGGCACAGCCAGACAACTTCTGAGATTAAGCTGATGTGCACTTTTAATTGGTCCCTTTGGATCTGACTTTCTAACCTAATTTAGTTGCCCCCCGCCTCGGAACCTGCCTCTTTTTTTTTTTTTCTGTTCTACTTTGAGCTTCCTAATGAAAGTTAGACATCAGGTTCCCAATGATAGAAATTTTATAAATCCAGTGGAACATCATTTGGAATAATCTAAGTCAACTATTACTTGTGGAACCCTTATGTTCTCCTTTGGCACGTAGTTCCTATTTTTCTGTCACTGCACTTTGTCAATAGAAAAGTGGTTTGTTTTTCAGGGTTGAAGCTTCTTGATAATCCATTCAGTGGTATGGCAGTCTATTCACATTTCCCCTTGCCTATACACAGCTTGGGGTCTGTTCCAAAACAGTTCTGTCTGTAGGATGTACCATATCTAACCTGGACCAAGTGTTCGGTTTCAGATAGGCACCCGGCTTCTTACTTATATATCTCCCTTGTAAATTTTCCGTGAGTAGCAGTCTTTGAAAAAACACAAACACAAACACATAATAAAACTGCCCCGGGGGGACCAGTTGACAACGCCTGCAGTGTTCTAGGTATTTGGGTTCCATAATAATTATCAAATGCAAGCCAGTGTGTACACAGCAGTCTCCCCAGGAAAGTCTCCCCAGGCTCTCCTTCCTGGGACTGAAGGATGATACTAATGATGATCGTCATAGCAGCTAACACTTCTTTTCTTTTTTTTTTTTTTAAAGGTTTTATTTATTTGTCAGAGAGACAGAACACAAGCAGGGGAAGCGGCAGGCAGAGGGAGAGCAAAGAGCCCTATCCGGGGCTGGATGCTAGGAGCCTGATGGTCTGAGCTGGCTTAAACCAGTGAGCCACCTAGGCATCCCAGCAGCTAATACTTATAATCTTTTCGAATCCTTACAATCTACCATCAAGTAGATATTGTTATTGGCACTGTTTCACATAAGGAAATTGAGATACAGCAAGTTTCATGAAATAAGTATTTATTGTGGGTGAACAAATCCATGCCTTCATGAAACTTACATTCTAATGGGGAGTAGATCAAAAAATAGGCCTATTCTCTCTCAGATATAAAGCGGTGGAGCTGAAATTTGAACTGACTGGAGTCTGCTCAGCCACTATGGTTTACTGCTTCTCAACTTCTTTAAACTAGCCTAGATGAATAAGAGACCCTGACCTCAAAATGTAACAGTCTGGGGTGGGGAGGAAGATTTGCCAATATATTATCATAATAAAAAAATGGACTGAGTATTGAAATAGAGTAAGCAAAATTTTATGGTAACACAGATGAAAATGGAACTATCTGTGCTGGTGATCTCAAACCTCATTTGTAGATTCCTCTTCTTAGAGCCAGAATCCCATTTCCAATTTACCATTTCTAGGTGTCTATTCCATGAGCTCCTCAAATCAACATAATTCAGTTTTCTTCATATCTACTTGTTCCTCCAGTTCTGTGAGTGGGTAAGAGTAGCATACTGCCACTCAGTGCTGGGCTTTTCTACCTGTCTAGTGGGGGTAGAGGATATTTATAATATATTTCCTTCTCTACATGTCTATCACTGCTGCCTTAGATCAAGGCTATGTTGTAACACTACTCAGCTCGGGTAAAAATTGATTAATTACATTTGCATCCATGTAATTCTGGGATAAAATTATTGGTTTATATATTTTAGATTATTATGACCAAAGTATTGCTGTTTTTATTTTATTTTTATTTTTATTTTTTTTTAAAGATTTTTTATTTATTTATTTGAGACAGAGAGAATGAGATACAGAGAGCATGAGAGGGAGGAGGGTCAGAGGGAGAAGCAGACTCCCCGCCGAGCAGGGAGCCCGATGCGGGACTCGATCCCGGGACTCCAGGATCATGACCTGAGCCGAAGGCAGTCGCTTAACCAACTGAGCCACCCAGGCGCCCAGTATTGCTGTTTTTAAAACCTTTATAGAGACTGCCATATACAAAACTGTAGAAATTTATTTTTATGCCGTAACTATTAAATTGTTGTGTTAAGGCCCAGTAGTTTGTGTGGGGTCAACAAACACAGATCTACTACTCCTACAATATGCTTTTAATTTATACGAGGTTTGGAAACCTTTAAATCTTCGTGAATATAAGGGAGAAGAGGCTAACTGGCTTATTCAGTTTACCATAATGACTTTTTAACTTCCTGTAGTCTTACTTGAACCTGTGTGTATGTGTGTGTGGTGTGGTGTGTGGGGGGTGTGTGTGTGTTTGTGTGTTTGTTTTCTCAGTGGGGAAGATGCTTCTATGATCTTTCCCAGGAATGTGTATTAATTGGAGTCTCTGCCCTCTTTTACTTTTCTCCTATATTACTTTCTCTCTTTAGATGATATAGGTCAATAGAAATAACTGCTTTATTTCTAAAAGCTAGCAGAAGAGGGCACTACATTTGTCCTGTTGCTGTGGTGGAGACCCCTTAGATGCTGACAACTATGCTCTCTCCGGAGTTCAGTAATATTATGAATGTAACTGAGGAGCTGGATTTCTGGGGGGTACTAAAATGCTTTGGAGCTCATTAGCCATAGTACTAATTTGCTTTTTCTTTTTTCATTTCTAGATTTGAATATCAAGTCATCAGGTTCTGGCTGTGTAAAAATCCAAAATATTGAGTGTGATAATTGTAAAATTGAAACTGAGCAGGGGACTGTCATCTTACAGTCTGTTAAGGTATAAACATTTTCCTAATTGTGTTTAAATCTTGTTGTTTGAAAAAACTGTAAACTTTGAGGTGCAGTGTCAAACTAACACTATTATTCTGAGTATCACATGTTGAGAATATTGAGTATTATTTATTCATCTCTCAGACATTTCTGGCAAAAATTTTGTCTTGAAATCAGTTCCGTTTTTAAAGTATAGAGGTTTGTAGCAACTTTGAAGGTTTTCCTCATTTTTATTTTTCCTTAAGATTTCATTTCAAAGTGTACAGTGAAACTAATAATACATTCTTAGTATTCTAAGATCTTAAGTTAAATTTTAGTGGTTTTTTTTTTTTAAGATTTTATTTATTTGACAGAGAGCGCACAAGGAGGCAGAGCAGCAGGCAGCGGGAGGGGGAGGCAGAGGGAGAAGGAGGCAGAGGGAGAGGGAGAAGCAGGCTCCCCGCTGAGGAGTCCGATTTGATTCGGGGCTTGATCCCAGGACCCCGGGATCATGACCTGGGCTGAAAACAGATGCTTAACTGACTAAGCCACCCAGGTACTCCAAAGAAATTTTAGGTTTAACAAATGGCTTTCTTCCATTTATTAGAGTAAGGAAAAGTCTTTAAGCACTACAAATATGCTTAAAATATTCGTCACATTTTTAACGTACTAGGTAGCTCATTACTTAAGGATTAAGTAGGTATTTGTGCTAAACAACAAATGATTCATCTTGTTTTGTAATAACACTTTTATATTCAATTTTCTTAAAATTAGATTGATCTCAGCTCTAAATGATTTCAAATACATCTCTGATAACAGCTGGTTTGTCATTACTATTGGTACTTCTTACATTTGCATATTCAAAACGCTTCTTATATTTGCATATTCAAAACACAAAGCTTGTGAACTTTGATGGCATATAACTTTGTTGAAGAGAAGTCAGTCACCTATGCTTCATAATTTTAAAACATTTTCATTTTTATCATAAGCACTAATTAGAATGATTTATGCATTTAAAAATTTTTATGTCATTTGTTTCAGTCACTTTTATTTGCACCCTGTCTTTAGTATCTGTTCACATGTGAACCATTTCAAATAAATGTAATTGCACAAATATCACAAAAGCTTAAAGAATACTATTATATGCCCTTTTAGAAAAATAAGATGGTTCAGGTTCTTGTAAAAGATACACAATGAAGCCTTCATGTTGAATGACTAACTGGATAAGAATATTCATAGTTCCTTTTTGCCTTTAGAAATATATTGTTCACTCATCTATGCTTGACCTTCAGAAAATTCATCTAGAATATTGTCTTCTGAAAACTCAGTATCTTATATTTTTAGTTTCATAATCAAAATTAGAAGCTAGATGATACAAACAAATGGAAAGATATATTTGGGATTGGAAGAATTAATATTGTTAAAATATCCTTATTACCCAAAGCAATCTACAGATTCAGTGCAATCCCTATCAAAATGCCAATAGCATTTGTCACAGAACCAGAACAAATAATCCTAAAATTTGTATGGAACCACAAAAGATCTTGAATAGCCAAAGTAATTTTGAGAAAGAAGAACAAAGCTAGAGGTGTCACAATCCCAGATTTCAAGATATACTGCAAAGCTATAATAATCAAAACAGGCACAAAACTGGCACAAAAATAAACACATAGATCAATGGAACAGGATAGAGAACCCAGAAATAAACCCACATCTATATGGTCAATTAATCTATGACAAAGGAGGCAAGAATATACAATGGAGAAAAGATAATTTTGTCAATAAGTGGTGCTGGGAAAATTGGACAGCTACTTGTAAAAATAAAACTGGAGTACTTTCTCTCATCATACACAAAAATAAACTCAAAATGGATTAAAGACCTAAATGTGAGACCTGAAACCATAAAACTCCTAGAAGAAAACATAGGAAGTAATCTCTTGGACATCAGCATTAGCAACATATTTATGGATATGTCTCCTCAGACAAGGGAGACAAAAGCAAAAACAAAACAAAGAAAAACAAAAAACTATTGGGACTACACAAAATAAAAAGGTTTTGCACAGCAAAGGAAACCATGAATAAAACACCTTTTTTTTTAGAATGCAAAGTATATTATTTTTAAACTTCTAAATTTGAAAACAAAACAGCCTAGGTTAAATAAAGCTGAATGTGCTCATTTGGAGCTCAGTTTTCCTGCTTACAGTGCAAAAACAACTTTCTAAAACTCAGGCAGGAACACTACTGTTGTCATGGTCTCTGATTGGATGAAGTGATCAATCTCAGTTGGTAACATCCCTTTTTTCTTTCTTGGTAAGAGTTTAAAAAAATTTTAGAATAGATGCATTTTTCTAGTCTTACAGAGACAATTTCATTCCAGATGTCTCCTGAGAGGCATATACCATATACAGGAATCCATTTTCATCCTTCTCACTTTCATACACTTCAGAAATCGGCGTGGACACACTCTCCATGCTGTCTGTTCACTAACAGGAAGAAGGCTTGATTAGTATTGAAATGTAAGCACCTTCTAATTATCTTAATGAGCTCACTCATGTTGACATGATCAGGTACAAGGAACTTGGTTTTGTCCAGGACTGGAAGTTGCTTCTCATCCTTGTACTGTTCTAGTGAATGGGAGAAGATATTTGTGAATGATATATTTGCTAAGGGGTTAATATCCAAAATATATAAAGAACTTACACAACTCAACACCTAAAAACCAAAAAATCCAATGGAAAAATGGACAGAGGACCCGAAAGGACATTTTTCCAAAGAAAACACACTGCTGACAGATACATGAAAAGATGCTCAACATCACTAACTATCAGGGAAATGCAAATCAAAACCATAATGAGATATCACTGGACACTAGTCAGAATGGCTAATATCAAAAAGACAAGAAATAGTAAGTGTTGGTGAGGATATGGAAAATAGGAAACCCTTGGGCACTAGGGAATGTGAATTGGTGCAACCACTGTGAAAAACAGTATGGACATTCCTCAGAAGATTAAGAATAGAAATACCATATGGTCCAGTAATTGCTTTACTAGGTATTTACCCAAAGAAAGCAAAAACACTAATTCAGAAAGATATATAGACCACTATGTTTATTGCAGCATTATTTACAATAGCCAAGCTATGGAAGCAACCCAATGGATAAATAAGATGTGGTATGTATACACACACACACTGGAATATTACTCAGACATAAAAAAGAATGAGATCCTGCCATTTGTGATAACATGGATGGACCTAGACTCGAGGGTATTCTAAGCAAAATAAGTCAGAGAAAGACAGATACCATATGATTTCACTCATGTGGAATTTAAGAAACAAAACAAACGAGCAAAGGGAAACAAAAAGAAATCAAGAAACAGACACTTAACTAAAGAGAACAAACTGATGGTTACCAGTGGGGAGGTAGGTGGGGTGGGGGGTTGGGTGGAATAGGTGATGGGGATTAGAGTACATTTACCCTAATGAGCACTGAGTAATGCACAGAATTGTTGACTCACTGCACTATACACCTGAAACTAATACACTATATGTTAACTATACTGGAATTAAAATTAAAAATTTAATAAAAAATATATTACCATTAAAAAATTGATAGTTCAATGGGTACTGTTCAAATATAAATGTACTCAAAATCACAAAAGAGTCTGCAGATTAAAAAATTTTTTTTAAATCAGAAGCTACTATCCTACTGTTCATCTCTTTGCTTTTTTCTTTTGATTCATGTGATAATTCTGAGAGATCTTTTTTGGTCATTTTTTTTCCTCCTGCCATTATAGGCATAAAAGAAAAAATGGTTTCTCAACTTTGGTACTATTGATATTTTCAACCAGATAATTCTTTGTTGTCACAGGTTTTTTAGAAGCATCTGTGGCCTCTACCTACTAAATTCAAGTAGCACACTCCTTGGTTATGACAATGAAAAACACCTTCACATTGCCAAATGTTCTCTGGGGGGCAAAATCACCTTTAGTTGAGAACTACCATTCTAGGCAAGTCCTTCAATTCTTCTGTTGTCTTACCATTTTTTTTAAGCATGGTTGACAGTAACTGATGAATTATGATGAAATAATTCCTAGGATAATGAAATAGCAGAATATTATAAGATGTGAAAAGTAAGAACACTAAGAGCCAATAATGTATTTTAGATTTACAGAAGAGTCCAGTAGATGGATATAGTAATTTTAAGATAGAATGTGTTTTATTCTATTTTTTAAAAGTGAGTAAATTTTCTATATGTTCTTTGGAAGACCTCTAAGAAAATAAAAATCATGAAATATCAGTCCTTACAAATAGAATAGTTTAAAAAAAATTCAAGAGCTAAAATTGGGTCCAATGGATCCTAATGGTATACCAGATCAAGAGAATTATTCTTAAGATCTTAGGATATAACTTAAATTCATAAATAGGAGCACTTGGTGAAAGATCTTGTTTAATTTTTAAATGTACAATATTATTATCTTGAATTAATGATTGTCTATTAATATAAGTTTCTTTTCCACTCATTTTAAGGGCATAAATATATTTGATCTGTTTGATAAAATGTTTATAGCAATAATAATAGCTATTGTTTACTGGGTCTTTTTTGTACCAGGAAACTTGGCTAAGCCTTCATTTAATCTTTGAGTTATAATATCTCCCCTTAACCAAGGATGAAACTCAGGCACCAAGAGATTGAGGAGCTCATTTAGGTTCAAATAGCTAATAAATTAAGCTGAGATTTGAACTTGGGTCTTTCTTAATTTCCAAGCTCATGTTCTTTCCACCTTTCTTTTCTTTCTTTCTTCCTTTTTTTTTTAAAAACACTCATAAGTGGCTTTATTTACTACACACCAGAGACCTTGCTAAGAGTTTTGCATATATCATCTCATTTAATCAGCAGAGCAGCCCTGGGAGCTACGTGCTTCCTTATTTTTTTATTTTAAAGATTTTATTTATTTATCTGAGAGAGAGAATGAGAGAGAGAACACGAGAGGAGAGAGGTTCAGAGGCAGAAGCAGACTCCCCGCTGAGCGGGGAGCCTGATGCGGAACTCGATCCTGGGACTTCAGGATCATGACCTGAGCCGAAGGCAGTCGCTTAACCAACTGAGCCACCCAGGTGCCCCTCGTGCTTCCTTATTTGACAGATGAGGAAGGTGAGGCCAGGAGATGTTTCTTGCTGAGGTCACATAGTTGATGAATGACAGAGCCAAGACTTGAACCTAAGTCTGTCTAGAGCTCATGTGCTAAAACCACAAGGCTGCGTTGCTTGAGTGACCTGCCGACCATCTGGAAACACAGCCTCTGTTCATATTTTTATAATCATTTATGTATGTACTTGTTCATATGTAAAATATATGTATCTTTTTATTTTATTTTTTTCGTGGATAATTTTTAAATTTTAATTCAATTAATATAATGTATTACTGGTTTCAGAGGTATAGGTCTTTGATTCATCAGTCTTATATAATACCCAGTGCTCATTACATCACATAACCTCCTTAATGTCCATCACCCAGTTATCTCATGTCTCCACCCCGCCCCCCATTCCCACATCCACCTCCCCTCCAGCTACCCTCAGTTTGTTTCCCATGATGGAGTCTCTTATGATTTGTCTCCCTCTCTGGTTTCGTCTTGTTTTGTTTTTTTCTCTCTTCCCCTCTGATCCTCTGTTTTGATTCTTAAATTCCATATCAGTGAGATCATATGATAATTGTCTTTCTCTGATTGACTTATTTCACTTAACATAATACCCTCTAGTTCTATCCATGTCATTTCTTTACTGTTGAGCAAAATATATGGCAATACTACATTTATTCTGCACTCTTAGAGAATAAGTAAAGAAATTTTTTAGGCAACATACATAACTCATGGAAGGCCACACATTTGCATTTTTAAAAAATGCAATACAGTAGTTTATACTGTATTGGTTCTGATTTATTTATTTTGTTTTATATATTTTTTAAAAACCTTATAATCTAATTTTTTGGAATTAGTTTTAAGTTATAATAGTAACTCTTGATATCTTTGAGCCTTAGCCCTCTTTGAAAATGATGATTGTCTCCTTAGAAAAAAAATTCACACATATGTGAAATTTTGTTTTCAATTTCATTAAGTTTCATAGACTCTCTAGAAATTCATGTAAGCTTGATTTAAAGTAACATTTGTTTTGGAGGTACTCTTTTCAAAAGTTTATCAATTGCTTGATAAATACTATGTTTAAAATGCAGTTTGACTTCAGACTCATGTCTCTGTGGGCATAAAGTAGTCTACCACTGTAATATAGGTAAACTTTTTAAGAATGATTCATTTTGTCCCTTTCACTAAATTTTTTGCAATTCCTTCCTGGGCTTTTTTTGCCTAAGGTTTTTCTATTTTTTCCCTTGAGTAAAGCAACCAGAAGGTATATGGTTGTTTTGAATTTAATTTTTCCCTACGATTTAGACACTTCTATGCTGTTGCTGGTTATGATGTTTGTGACTGTGTTTTTGCTATTTTTCTTCCTTTGCTATTTTCCTTTTTTTTTTTTTTTAATGATTATGGCAAAACTGAAGATGTATGTAATGGTTAAGGTAAAGCGAGCTACTCTAAAAAATAGATCAAACATCTAATGGCTCATGTACAACTATAATGTATTTCTCTCTTTTGTTCAAGTGTGTGGGTGGCTCTTCTATTTAGTGATTCTAGGTTCTTTCCATCTTCCGGCTTTGCCATCTCTTAAAATCTTACTGTAATCTGCACTCATCTGGTGGAAGGGGCAGAGCATAAAGAAGGCACACCAACTCTTCTTTTTTTTTTTTAAAGATTTTATTTATTTTTTAGAGAGCGAGCAAGAGAGAAACAGCATGAGAGGGGAGAGGGTCAGAGGGAGAAGCAGGCTCCCCGCCGAGCCGGGAGCCCGATGTGGGACTCAATCCCAGGACTCCGGGACCATGACCTGAGCCGAAGGCAGACGCTTAATCATCTGAGCCACCCAGGCGCCCGGCACACCAACTCTTCTTAAAAGCAATAGCCTTGAAATTGCACAGAGCATTTCCATTTAAATTCTGTTGGCAAGAACTTAGCAACCCCTCAGAGGTAACAGAAGCTGGAAAATATCATCTCTTCATGGTTCCAGCTATATTGCTATTACTTTGGGGGAAAAAACTGATTTTTTATAGACCTATGGTAGTTTTTCCACAGTTGCCAAGTGTGAAATCAAATCTTTCTCTCCCCTCACCCCCCCAGGACCCCTCACCACTCCACACACTTTTTTTTTGAACAGAGGAGGATAACGGTGACTGCTGTTTTATTTGTGCTTGAGACATTTTCACCCAAGTTCCATTTTCTGGGGTGTGATATGCTAGAAAGTTTAATATAATCAGTGGGCTGTACCTTAAGTATGACTATATCCTTCAGAAGACTCCAGCCACAGATGTGGATTTTGAAATCATATAGACCTTGATTTTGTTAGTTTATATTTTGTTGTTTTCTGTCATCTGATAAAGTTATTTTACTTTTCTGATTCTTGAATTTCTTCCTCTAAAAATTGGAAAAATATAACACTTATTTCTGAGTTGTTGTGAAGATTAAGTAAGTCATGTAATGTAGCGAACACTGTATTTGGTACAAAGAAAATGTCAAGTAATGGTGACTATTATTGTTATTAATAATGATAATTATTAATAACGATGAACGGTAATAGTAATTATTATCATATTCCTCAACATTTATGTTTAGTTAGCCAGTCACAGTGATCTTATATTCCCAGACCCTTCTTCAGTGAAGCTACTCTTTTTCTCTAATGAGTACGGATGGCTTATTTAATCCCTTTAACAGCAGTTGATGTTCTTTCCCAGTTGATGTTATTATCCAAAGAGTGCATTTCTGTTTTATTCCTGGCTCCTTTTGCTGCTTTATTATTATTTAAAAAGAAATTTATAAAATGTTGGAATTTTTTTTATTACTCTACATCAAATTTATTCTTTTTCTCTATATTTTTGTATTTGTCTTTCAGAGTCAAAAATTACATGTTCAAACAAAAGGAGGCAAAGTGATCTGTCTGGGAACAGTTTATGGAAATATAGATATTCATGCATCAGATAAAAGTGTAAGATTGAAACTTTTTTTTTTATTAGCAATTATAATTTTGCTTCAAGGTGGCTCACATAGTTTGTAGGTAGGTTCTACAAAATTTGTAGCATAACATTCTCACCTTTTTAAGGCACTTTAGTTCATTAGTAAATTCAGATTTGAAATTGAAGTGATTAAGTATTACACAACTTAAATTTTACTTTGTGATTTAATACTTTTGACAGGTATTGATTTATTTGGAATTGATAACATCTTTAAATATTAAATATTTAATTCAAGTTCAGAAGGGATGTTTATGATCATGGATTAAACCTGATCATTGAGTATTACTGCCACGGTTAGGATTAAATTTTTTTTATGTGTTAGATTTATTTGAGCATCTTTCCAAGACCTGTTTACTTTTCCTTTCGACAGTTGAAGGTTGAGTTTCAAAACTCAACTTTCTTCAGTATTTTCCACAAGGTGGCACCATTAGATAGCATCGCTACTCTCCAAAAGCTTTTATTATCCATAGAGATTTTGGTTGCTATGAGATAGTTTGTATTTTTTATTTTATTTATTTTATTTTATTTTATTTTTTAAAGATTTTATTTATTTATTTCACAGAGAGAGACAGCGAGAGAGGGAACACAAGCAGGGGGAGTGGGAGAGGGAGAAGCAGGCTTCCCGCCGAGCAGGGAGCCCGATGTGGGGCTCGATCCCAGGACCCTGGGATCATGACCTGAGCCTAAGGCAGATGCCTAATGACTGAGCCACCCAGACGCCCCAAGATAGTTTGTATTTTTTAATTAACTTTTGTTGCTTTCTGTGATTTAGCATAGTATTAGGAATATAGTTATAATTTTGAAGTATAAATTGTCAGTTTTTTTTAACATTATGGATAATGTTTTAAATCTTTGAGAAAGATCTAGTTCACCTTTTATTTTACACTTACACAATTTGCAAGAATCTTTCATTATAAATTTAGATTCTCTACTGAGCTTTATTCTCAGGTAATTGGTGAGGATGAGTTATATCTTGTAGGTAGATTATTATTATTACTATTTTTTAAGATTTTAATTATTTATTTGAGAGAGAGAATGAGAGAGAGAGAGCACAAGAAGGGGGAGGGTCAGAGGGAGAAGCAGACTCCCCGCTGAGCAGGGAGCCCGTGCGGGACTCCAGGATCATGACCTGAGCCGCAGGCAGTCGCTCAACCAACTGAGCCACCCAGGCGCCCTTGTAGGTAGATTATTGTTGGCATAATTAAACAAGGTAGATTATAACAGTAATTGTTTCTACTATTGTCACTTCTATTTTCCATCACCTTTGTCTTAGAACCTGTGGGAGATTTTTAAGCCCAAACATTTAAATTCATCCTTTACATTAGACTAGGAAAGTATTGAAAGATACTGCATGGCCTAACTGGCAGCTCTTTTAAGATGGCATTTAGTTTCACCCCTTGGATTGCTGTGGGCTTAGAAGTGCAAAAGGGAAATTGGATAACTTTGCAGCTCCTTCAAACTGTCCTTTAAATGATGGCTTATGTTAATTGAAATGATCTAAGTTATCAGAATATTACATATTGACATTCAAATAAACATTTCAAAGGAAAATTTAAATCATCTCTTCATTATTTGCTATTTTGAACATTTTGGCCACCTTTTCCACTCATTAAGTTATTTATTTGTTCCAACTTACATGGTTTATTGAATATTCATTTATTCCTGCTTTCTATTATACTATTTTGTTTCTTTCCTGATTGAGTTTTGTGTTTTATTAAAGAATTAATCTGGATATTTATTTCTATTTATATTATATGTAGTGTTAATATTTAAAATTTATTTCTAAGCTTTTGGGGTTTTATATAAAATAAATGCTTATGATATGTTAACTCTAAATATACAGCTTTCACAGAGGTGTGCTATGGATACTTGAGAGGTAGTGTAATGAATTGGTAAAGAGCACAGAACTGAGAAGCAGACTACCTGGGTTCAAATCGGGCTCAGCCACTTAAGCTTTTTATTTATTTATTCACTCATTCATTCATTCATTTATTATTTTAATCTTTTAATTTTTTTTAAAGATTTTATTTATTATTTCTTTGAGAGAGAGAGAGCACACAAGCAGGGAGAAGGTGAAGCAGGCTCTCCACTGAGCAGGGAGCCCGAAGCTGGGCTCCATCCCAGGGTCCTGGGATCATGATCTGAGCCAAAGGCAAAGGCAGATGCTTAACCAGATGAGCCACCCAGGCACCCCTCACTTAAGCTTTTTAACTTCAGACAAGTTACTTAACCTCTGTGTGCCTTGGTTTTCTGGGAAATGGAATAATAGTAATGGACTTAACTCAGAGGGTTATGAGGATTAAATCACTTAATACAGATTAAGTACTTAAAACAATGTCTGGCACATAGTTAACTCTAATACAGTGTTTACTATAATGATGATGATAAAGGTAAATGAAACACAGGAAAGATGACTAGTCCTAGATCTGCCAGTTAACTTTACTGAGATTCGTTCCATTATTCATAAAATAAAGTTGATATTGTTTCTTTTTCCTACTCAGCAAGATTGTGAGAAACAAATGAGTACTGTAAACATTTAACAGCATTTTTAATATGTCATTTTAAATGGAGTGGCTGTTTTAAATAGTATCATTAATTTTAGTATCCTAAGTTTGGTACAGAGAAGATAGAAATCCATTTCCTTTGATGTTTGGATGAAGTGGTGACATAGTTGTCAGTTGATCTCTCTTAGTTTGGGCTACAAAGCCACAGTGCTTCCTTAAAGTGTGATTTTCATTAGATATAATGTTGATTTATAATAACTAACCTTATGAAAAATTTTCCTTCTTGTGTAGAAAGGAAAATTAATTTATAGTAATATCTCTATCAAAAACGTATTAATTTTTGGATCTACTTTTTGATCTTTCTTTAAATAGCTACTTCTGTTAATAAGCAAGCTATACAGTTTAATCCAAAGAGTCTGTTTATGACTATTTGCTCCATTAGCATTAGTAACTATAAGCAAGAGCCTCAGCATTTTGCTATAAACTATGGTGTCCTAGCTTTAATTTTTCTAGTTAGTATCTGATATAGTGCATTATATGTGGTACTCAGTGAATTTTGAATTTCTTTGAAATTAATTTTATGGAATGATTGGCTAAAATAACTATATTATTGTAGTGGGGAAGGTGTACTTTCACTTGCTTTTATTTGCTTTGGTGCAGCGGGGGAGGATATTTTTCTAGTTTTCTACAAGGTAAAATATTTAGTATTTAATGAAAAAAAGTAAATCCTTGACCGTTTCCAGATACTCATACAAAGTCTCTTAAAGGCTTTATTTGGTTTTGGGGAGAATCTAATCAAAAGTGCCCCTTTGCCAATTTAATCAACTTTCAAATATTTTTTCAATATGTATCTTTTTTTATCCCCTAAACCAGCCTCGTTATCTGTAAAAACCTAGAGTTGTTGTCTGCTTAATGGAAGTGCTTGGTGAAACCATGCATAAAGCAACTTTTCATGAAGAAACTTTGTAGGTAAAGGACAAAGTTTTTCAGGAATTTTACATCTGTACTATAACACCGAGGAATGCAGAACATTTGTATTCTCACAAATCTGAATGAATGTAGGTAAAATATCTTTTTTTGACTGATTTATTGAAACTAAATTTAAAGTAAAAATTCCTATGAATCCATAATCAGCTTAAACGAAACTAGATAAGAAGCAACTAGGTGTATATTATGTGCTTAATAAAAGTTAAAAAAGTTACATACTTCAAATCTGGAGGGTGAAGTCATTCTGATTTGCTCCCCAGTGGGACCTGTGCGTGCTTTTCTTTCTCTTTTTTTGTACTTCTAAATTTTAGTATTCTTGAAATTCAGTTCTTATTAAATAGTATTTTGAATTTTTAACAGTTTTTGAAGCACATATTAGGAATGAATGACACTGGTGTTGTGCTGATGATGTGTTGAAAAACAATGATCTTTCTTTAAACCTGGGCAATGATCTTTCTTTATCCTGGGCAAAACTGTAACATGCCTTCCTGGTGATTCAGTTTTTGTCAACAATTTTATATAAACACTCACTTGATGCTTATAAAACACGTTTAAAATTTGATAGAGATGATTTGGAATCCTTAAGTAGGTATCTTCATTTTACATTGTGCTCAATATTTGAAACAAATTCATGCTAAATTATGATAGGGAAGCTTAGGAATAAATACAAAATTCTTTTCGTTTTGTTCAATAGAAACCTATTTTATTATTAGATTTAATGTGGAAAAATTGTAGAAATAATAGTGCATTCACTATATTAACAGATGACAGGAGAAAATCTGATAATCCAAAAAAAAAAAAAAACCCAGATAAAATTAAAAACCTATTTGTAATTTTAGTTGTAAAAACAAAACAAATTTGAAATAGAAGGGATATGATACAAAGGATCTAAAGAATATCTATAGCAAACATCTTAATGATGATGTTATACTGTAAGTTTTCCCTCTGAGAACAGGAATAAGATTAGGTTGCTTACTATCTCATTGCTTTTGTTCACTGTTGAATTGGAGGCCTGAGTCAGATAGTTAGGCGGGACAGAGCAGGAAAAACAGTATTAATATAAGGATTGGGAAGGAAATAATAAAACTATCACTTGCAGGCAATACAAGTTATGCATGTAGAAAAGCTTCCTTAAATTCAGGTAAATTATTAGAGTTAGTAAGTGAGTTTAGTGAAGTTGTTGGATTTAAGAGCAAATACAAAAGCCAATTAAGATAAAATTAAGTTTAAAAAAAAGAGTTCTTTTATAATAGCATTTAGAAAATACCAAATAGGAATAAATGTAACAAAAGCTGAAGAATTCTATATAGAAAATATAAAACATTATTAAGAGAAATTAAAGAAGCTCTAAATAAACGAAGGAATTTAATGGGTCTATTCCATATTCCACAGACAATACACTGTTGCTCACAGGGAGCCAGGGAATTAAAGTCAGTAAAGTGATTGTGTACTGGGTAGTAACTTTTTAGGTAGTTGCCCACTAAATCTGTAGGTACCAGTTTGGCTTTTTACCAGTCTTTGTTTTATAATGAACTGATTTTTTTTTTATTATGTTAATCACCATACATTACATCATTAGTTTTTGATGTAGTGTTGCATGATTCATTGTTTGCGTATAACACCCAGTGCTCCATTCAGTACGTGCCCTCTTTAATACCCATCACCGGGCTAACCCATCCCCCCACCCCCATCCCCTCTAGAACCCTGTTTGTTTCTCAGAGTCCATAGTCTGTCATGGTTCGTCTCCCCTTCCGATTTCCCCCCCTTCATTTTTCCCTTCCTGCTATCTTCTTTTTTTTTTTTTAACATATAATGTATTATGTGTTTCAGAGGTACAGGTCTGTGATTCAACAGTCTTACACAATTCACAGCGCTCACCATAGCACATATAATGAACTGATTTTGAGTTTTTCTCTTAATAGACTGTGACCATAGATAAACTGCAAGGAAGTACTGTTAATATATCTGCTGAACATGGTTTGCTGGAAGCCAAGTATCTTTATACAGAATTGTCATTTCTATCTTCTGCTGCTGGAGATATTACATTAGGAAGTGTTCATGGTAAGATGACAGAAGCCTAATACATCTCCATTCCATATAACATAAATTTCTAATTTCTCTGTAGTCGAAGAAGGATCTGCCCTCTAAATAATTAATGGCAGACTAATCATCTTTTTAAAAAAACATAAAGTGACTCATAAGCTATTTAATTTTACTTTGGCGAGAAATTAAATATGCTGTTATATTTGAAGGTAGTAGTAATTGTGATTTTTAATGCATTTCCTTTTGTTATTTATTTATTTATTTATTGCTCAGCTAGGCCTTGAATAGTTCTGGTAATTTGTAACTCTTCATATTTTAATAATGACTTTTATTTAGCATTGCATTTCTGTTAATGACAGTGAAAAGTACTGTACTTAATATATTGAGTAGCTTTTAGTAGAAAAGCAATTCCTTACCAAGTCAGATGTTGATTAACACCTATGATAAGAATAGCACTATTCTTGGGCTCCTGGGTGGCTGAGTTGGTTGGGCGACTGCCTGAGGCTCAGGTCATGATCCTGGAGTCCCGGGATCGAGTCCTGCATTGGGCTCCCTGCTCAGCAGGGAATCTGCTTCTCCCTCTCCTGCTCCCCGCTCTTGTGCTCTCTCTCTCTCTCTCTCTCTCTCAAATAAATAAATAAAATCTTAAAAAAAAAAAAGAATAGCACTGTTCTTTGCAGTGTTTTATACCATATTTACACTAAATCCATTAATGTTTAATTTCTTTTGCTTTCTTTTAAGTTAGATAAGAATTGAATTTGGTACAGTTTTCCATTAATAGCTTACATGATAGTAAACAGATGCACCTTTTTGAAGTATCCTTAACAAAACTCTAGGTCTCTTGATTTTGATTACTTAAAGTGCTGAAATGGAAAACAAATTGCTAGGGATAAAAGAATTCATTCCTTAGCCTTTGTAAAGCCTTTTGTATTTACTGACCTTTAATATGAAGTCAGATACCTTTCCTTGGGCGGTTTAAATTTGGGTCAGACCTAGATCCTCTTTGGGCTGTAGTCTCAGGTTGGGTTTCTTGAAAGCAGACTCTAAAATGGAAACTAGAGTGCAGCACATTTACTAAGGAGGTGTCTTGGGACCAACGCCATGCAAAGGAAGGAGGCCCAACTTCCACTGGAGAAGTTGGACTGTGATGCAGCCTCAGTAACCCCAAGGGGAGAGTTCTGAAGCTGGGATCATCCTTAGAATTGTCTCGAGTCAAGGTGAGGAAAGCTGGACCTTTATATCCCCAATCATTAGATGCAGGATGCCCCAGAAAGGAGTATGATCTTAGGCCAAGATGACTCTTTTCAGCTGAGGCAATTCCCTAAGAGGGCTGACAGCTGAGGGCTGTCTGCAGGCAGTACTCCCATGAGCTAGGAAAATAAGCCCTGAGGTATGGAGAAGTTCTAGATGATGAATTACAGAACTCACTGCAGTTATAGTTATTGATTCATTCAACACATATATTGACCACCTACTGTGTGCCAGATTTTCAGACACCAAGGATACATAGTTGGGCAGGAGTTGATCCCTATCCTTAAAGAACTCATGGTCTTCATTATTTGTAATACTGGTACAGCAATGAAAAGAAGTAAGGGAAGGGAAAATTTGATCCAGTTGCCACTGTTGAAAAGCTTCCCTGTTGTTCAACCCTGCTTTCCCCATCTGGTCTTTGGCCCACACTCTGCTTTAATTTTTCAGTAGTAGTAAGTTTGTAAAAGAGAGGTACATAAGAAACCCTCCTCATTTCTTAGTCACACCAGTGCCTGCCTACTTTTTAATAACCCTTCAGACAAGCCTAAGTTTCTTGCCTCTACCATGCACCCCTATTTCCATCCTTGTCCTAAGGGTGTCCTGATGGCATCCTTATCATTATATGAACATGCTACTGGAGTTTGGAGGTGGGATGGGTACAGAAGAATAGGTAATGTTCTAGCCCTACAGCCTAGTAGGTGAGAAGATCAGAGTCAGGGCTGGTGAAAGAAAGGAAGTCCCTATGTTCTAGCTATAGGGATTTTAGTAAGGAGAGGTATCTTCCAGGGATCATCCCAAGCTGGAACTTTATATATATATTGCAGTGAATTCTTTGTTCTAAATGGTGATGGTCATCTAACATAAATTATATTTTGGCTATATTTAAACAAGCTGGCTTGGGAATCTTAAAACTTGTTTTACGGGGAAATATGTCACTATCTCTAAACATCTGACTTATAGAAAACAGATTTGGGAAATATATGCATTCTAAGACCTGCCTGTTCAGGATTTATTTAGTTTGGCTTCCTTTTTCTTAAGCAAGGCTTAAGCTGATTTTTTTTTCAAGTAGATTTTTTTTAACCCAACATACAGATGTTGTAAAAAGCCTTTTTTTTTTTTTAACCACAAATATGATGGCAATACCTGTCTTTTGATAGATTTCCCAAGTATATGAGTTTGGGGGTTTTGGTACTGGTAGGTGGATGGTTTGAAAGCAAGTTGAAAGCAGACATGTATTGAGGGCCTCAGTGGGCTAGCCCCTTTCACTTAATGGACAATTAGCTGTTTACAAAAGAAGAAAACAAAACTTAAAAATGTCTAATTGTTTGCTCTCAATTACAAGCTAATTAGTGGAAGAGCAAGGATTTGGTCCAGATTTCTTGACCTTCCAGGAGATGTTTAATGTGTTCAAACAAATCTGTGTAATGGCCAGGGTGAACCCAAATACCATCATTGCTTTGAGGGCTTCCTGGCATGCTCTAGAGATGTTTTCTCTAGGCAGACAGTGCTACAGCACAGATGGACTACTTCAGCAATGTTCTATATTGTAAACTCCAGTTTCAGTAATACTTGTTATGCCTTATGACATCTGGCAAAAAATGTGGATGTTCTGTATAGTGGTCAGGTTCAGCTTAGCTCCATGGAGATATTTAGACATTCCATAAAAGTGCTGCTGCTATCTTCAGTGTATGGTTTCTAAGGTTTCTATGAAAGGAAGAGAGAGCATGAAGTTTATATCTTGTTTATATTTTCTCTTTGTTTATATACCCTGATGGCAAACCAATACCCAACATAATGCTAAGTACTTAGAGGATGCCCAGTAAAAGGGATAATGAAAGCGGTAGTATGTCTTTTCTGACCTTCCAAATTGACCGTATGTGTAGAAAGGAAAAAATCTATCATAAATGTTTTTCCAAATGGAATTTTTAAGCATAGTTAACTATATTTTCTAGGTAAGAAAATGTGTAAAGCTAATTGACTGGTAATAAGGTTGGTTGAATCATACCTATTAAGTATGTGTGCCTTCTAATGTAAAAGAAACTAGTTTATTCATGATCCAACAAATGCTCTCTACTGTTCTGGCACTGGCAATCTAATAGGAGAATAGGTGGTTGGATAGTTTGTGTTTAGGTATAAAATTTTGTAACAGTTTATTCTCTTGATTTTTTTCTAAATTATCAAAAATTAGATTCTATGTGAATTACATTTTATTATATTCTATTTGAATATTTATTTTAAAAGAATTCTATACATGTATATGTAAGATATACATATACATATATGTATTCTACTAAATATGTTTTTAAAATATAAATATATGTAGTCTCCTAACTCTTTAGAGAGAAACAGAAGCTTCCTTGAAATGGTTTGCTGGGGTTGGTTTTTATTTATAATATAATTAAACAATTAATGAGTTTTTAGTATGTAGGCATACTCATGACCATTGTTTCAGCATTTTATATTTAACTTATGTTATTATTTGGAATAAGTGATTAATAAAAGTGCACTTTATTGCTTTTTTTTTTTTTAAAGATTTTATTTATTTGACAGAGAGAGACACAGTGAGAGAGGGAATATAATCAGGAGGGGTGGGAGAGGGAGAAGCAGGCTTCCCGCCGAGCAGGGAGCCTGATGTGGGACTCGATCCCAGGACTCTGAGATCATGACCTGAGCCAAAGGCAGACGCTTAACGACTGAGCCACCCAGGCGCCCAAAAGTGCACTTTAAATGTTTAGATTCCCCATGTAACTTAGGGTCTTATGCTAGGTTCTTTGGGAATATACGTTGATAAATAAATTGCTGAGTATTCTCTCATTTTCTCTGTGCTTAACTACTTTGGATTTAGAAACTCACAGAAATAAAAGTTCCATTAGCTATACAAGCACAGTTGATAACTTTGATATCAGAATTTCATAAATAAATTCCCATTTTGCTTTAAGAAATGACATGTAGTCACTGGTGAATTTGTACATCTGCCATGTGAATTTAGGAAGTCAGAAATAATATAAAATTTCAAAAGAAAAGCTTTTATTGGATTAAATAGAACTTTTCATGAAGTTCTTGAAAATGCTTTGTTTAAATTCTAGGATTTATTGTTAAGTCTGTTGTAAAGTTTTGCTTTGATTATCATTTTGACATATGATGTTATGTTAATGTTGACTCTGGACACTCCAAACTTTTTTATATAAATACTAGAAAGGAATTACTGCTTGCTTTGTGGTACAGACAGCATAAATTTTTTTTTCAGGATTTAGACATGTGATACATGCAGTATTTGGACTCAGCTCCTTAGATGGACTTGGCTCTCTCTGTAAAGGTGATGGTGCCATTTTCATTGTGTGGCTTCCAAGCTTCCACCAAAGGAAGAGAGATCAGAGGTTGATGGGAAAAATTTCAGAAACTAAGCTGATTCTGCCATATATTTTTAGCCAGAATATTTTATTTTATTTTATTTTAGATTTATTTATTCAAGAGAGAGAGAAAGCATGTGTGTACGCACAGGGTTGAGGGGCGAGGGGCAGAGGGAGAGGGAAAGAGAGTCTCAAGCAGACACCCCACTGAGCACGGAGCCTGAGGCAGGGTCAGTCTCACAACCCTGAGATCACCACCTGAGCCGAAACCAAGAGTTGGATGCCCAACCACCTGTGCCACCCAGGTGTCCCTAGCCAGAATATTTTAAATGACTCTATCAAATTGCAAGAGGCTGAGATTGAGAATTTAGCAGTATTCTAAGGCAGGAAAAAAGCACACAAATATTAGTGGGCACTGGCAGTATTTTTCATGTTTTATATTTGTAATTGATCTTTCTCAAATTTCTATGAGTTCCTCCTTTTTTCCACCCCTTGGGGTATTCTCCAGGATTTCATCCTGTTTTGTTGTTCCTTTGCTTCTTTCTTTTTCTTGGGCAGCTTATATACTTTTGAATCTTAACTACTGTTACATTCTGATAATTCAAATTTATATCTCTAGCTCTGACTTCTGACTTACACATCCATCTGCTTGATAGATGTAGCTAATTGGATCTTTACAGGCATTTCAAACCCAACATTTCCAACTTCTTTTCTCTTACTTTTCCCCCTCCCTCAAACCTCATCCCTAATGTGTTTCTCCTCCTTTATTTACATTTGCAGTTCTGATATTACCATGTAACAAACTCCCCAAGCTAGAAATCTCGAAGTAATCCTAGATTCCTCTCTCTCTCACCTCCCACTCATCTAATTAATCACCAAGTTTAAGTAGGTTTTATCACCTAAATATTTCTTCAATCTATCCCATCTTTTTCTTTCTAATTTCTACTATTCTATTTCAGATTCTTGTCATCTCTTGCTTCAACTCTGACAATAACTTTACTTCCAGTCTTGCTTTCTTCAAATCCATCCTCCTTACTGTAGCCTGTGGTGGTTTATGAGAAACGCACATTGAACATGGCATTCTCTTATTCAAACCTTTCCGATTGCCTGAATGATGTACCTAACTTTCCATTTCCCTCTTTGGACCCTATGCTTTCCCTTCCAGAATTACATAATCTCTTACTTTCCCATATATATCCTTACCTGTTTTATACTTTGGAGTCCTTGATCAGAGCCTTTGACTATACTGATCATTCTGTTGATAGTTTTCTTAAAATGCTTTTCCCACCTTTCTTTACCTCATTGACTTTTAGTAATTTTTCAATACTCAACTAAAGCATATTCTCCTCATCTCTGGCCTTCCATTGACCCATACATTTTTGCCTAATTATAAACTCCTCAAGAGCAAGGATCATGTTTTATTCATCTTTATATTAGCATTTAGCATGTGGCTTACAAATAGCAAGTGCCTCCCTTCCTGCTCCCTGCCACCCCCCCCAAATACAAAAAGAATTTAACCTTTAAGGATATTTGATTGCTCTGTTTGGATTGTTAGAGTATATGTGCTTTTAAAACCATAATCAGATTTCTTTTAGTGAAGAAAAATAAATTAATGTTCATCTGTAATTGATAGCTTATTTTTTCTTCTGACCATACTAGAATGAAGAATTACTAGCTAAGAAAAGGAGTATATTTTCTCAAACACTAGGGTTTCTGGAGAAGTTGCATAACTTGAGAGTAGAGTAAGCACACATAGTTATTACAGACCACATGGCATGTGCTTTATTACCGAGAAGGCTTTTACGAAGATCCACTCCTCTCAAAGAGTTGATTTGCTTATTGTTTTTAGTGATTGGAGATGAAATAGGTAGAACCAAAATGTAGAAAACTGTGTCAGTAATGCCTATTTGGTTGAGTTGAGTCCTTTTAAATATTCTGCCTTATTCCACAAAGTATTTAAAGTAAGAGGTCCATTTTGTATATTCTAACAACTTCGGAATATTTCTGTTTAGAGTAGAGTTTTCTAAATATTTTGATATCAGTTGAAACTATATTTTTTGTATATTCCTTTAAAAGTTTAGCACTGGGGTGCCTGGGTGGCTCAGTCAGTTAGGCGTCTGCCTTCAGCTCAGGTCATGATCCTGGGGTCCTGGGATCGAGCCCCGCATCAGGCTCCCTGCTCAGCGGGAAGCCTGCTTCTCCCTCTCCCATTCCCCCCACTTGTGTTCCCTCTCTCGCTGTGTCTCTCTCTGTCAAATAAATAAATAAAATCTTTGAAAAAATAAAATAAAATGGAAGTTTAGCATTGACAAAAATCTTTTGAAATATTTTTTATAAATATTCCTCATTTTCATAGTTTTTCTTGTTCCACTCTGCTTTTACTATATAGAATTCTTAACATTCAAAAGAGATGTAGTCTGAGACTGTAGGTGCCACTATAATATGAACTAGTCCTCATTCTTTAATAGATCTAAAACTTCTATCTTACGGCTGTAGGAACCGTAACTTTCTTTGAGATCACTTTACTTTCATGATGAGCACTAATGAATGGCTTTTGAGAAAGACCATGTTTTCATTTAAAAAAATAGCAAATTTTTAGAGAATTCATTGAGACGAGTATAAGATAATAAAGCTCTTTTGCCTTGCTAGTGAGTGACTGGACTCACTAGCTAAATGACTGACTATAAAACTGTCATAGTTCTTTACTAATAGTTAAAAATCATAAAAATCAGTGGTCTACTTCATCTTATTTTTGAAATGTTCAGGAGGTAGAAGCAATAAAGAGAATTCTGAGTGGAAGTCCTGTTTTACACTAAACTCCCTAAAGCATGGTTTTCTTTCTTTCTTTCTTTCTTTTTTAAGATTTTATTTATTTATTTGTCAGAGAGAGAGAGAGGGAGAGAGAGCACAAGCAGGGAGAGTGGCAGGCAGAGGGAGAAGCAGGCTCCCCGCTGAGCAAGGAGCTCGATGCAGGACTCGATCCCAGGACCCCGGGATCATGACCTGAGCCGAAGGCAGATGCTTAACTCACTGAGCCACCCAGGTGCTCCTGAAGCATGGTTTTCTTATTGTTATCCATCTTAAAATTCTTCACTGACTCTTTCAATTTAGGATGATAAAGTCAGTAGACTAGCACCCCATGGTTCTTCTACAGGTTGCTCTTCACTTGTTTTTCCAAACTCAATTTGAACATTTAAAAATCATTCAAATCAATAAAAAAAAAATCATTTAAAAAATAATGTTGACTATGTACTGGGTACTGTACTACACTTTTAGGATATAATGCTAAATAAGAAACCATGATCCCCATCCTCATAGACTTGTCTAATTGCTTCAGTTTAACTGATTTGTATGATTTAAACCTAGCATGTGTAGTTCTGCCTTTTTACCTTTGTTTATGTAATTCTTTTTCCCAGAAAATCCTTCCCCCTCAACATATTCAAATTTTATCCATATTTCAAATCTCAGCTCTGGTGATATCTCTACTATGACTATTCTCCTTGTTCATATCAGGTCATTTTAGTCTCTTCTGAATGGCCGTGGTGACTAATACATATTGTTTGCTTATGACTTTCACTTATAATTATTTACAAATACTAAATTTTAACTTTTCATGTGTGTATTTCCCCAGATATCCTATAAGGCTTTGGATGGCCAGGCTGTCTTCTGGCCCCTCCCCCAAATGATTCATGTCCCTCCCACATGCAGAATACACTCCCTTCCTTCCAAGTTTCCTAAAAGTCTCATCCCATTATGCACCACATCACAGTCCAGAATCTCTTCATCAAAATCAGATCAAGGTGTATGTGAGGCTCTTCAAGTATAGTTGCTTAAGTACAGTTCCTCAAGAACAATTTCTCTGAATTTGAAGACCTGTGACCTAAAGAGACAAGTTATCTAGCCCCCCTCCCACCCCCATGCATACCACCTATACACCCAACATACACTGATGGGACAGGTATAGGGCAATTGCTATAGACTTTCCTGTTCAAAAGTGGGAAAATGAGAGGCACAAAGGGGTCACCGGTCCATAGTGATTTTGAAATTTGGGTGGGCAAACATTGGAGTTTCCTTGATTATATCAAAAGGCCTGGGAATAATTCTTTAGGGTTTCAGGCTTTGCCCTCTGAGTTTTTGTCCTCCCTTTGAGTCATTCTTCCTTTTTCATGAAATATATCATGTGTTTGCATCTGAGTGGTTTTCTCAGTCTGCTTCCTGACAGTAGAATTTTGGAAGCCCAGTGGTCTCTTTACTTTGTACTGTAACTGTTCCTTTCAGTTCAGTTTAGCAGTGTTTGCTGTTGTTATTCTCTCAAAAATTTTGTCCGCCTCCTCTGAATCATGTTGGGGTTTATTCCATAAGATAAAAGCCACATCTAAGAATCTCTTTAAAAAATGTGGACTTCTACAGAGAAATTGAGGTAAAATGTACTCAAGCTTTCTAGAGTGTCTATTGTTTGAGAGGATCTATGAAAGACACCTTTAATCTTTTTAAAGGACTTTTTGTATAATTGATTAGTGCTGTGAAGTACCACTCTTGATCTTTCTGGGGTCTTAAAAAGAGGTTTTGCAGTCACCCCTCAGCTTCATTTTTAGACCATGTACTGCCAATGCCCTGGATTCAAACTTTGTTGGGAAGCTAGTCCTGACTTTAACATCTTTTGCCATCTTGAGAAGCTGAGAATTTTCAAAACTATGTGTGTCTTGGTTTTGTTTGTTTGTTTGTTTAACAGTCCTTTCTTTAGTTTATCTCTCTTCTTTTGCATTTTGCAGTAAGTGGCAAAAAAAAAAAAATAGGTAGCACTCACAACACTTTAACTTTGCTTAGAAATCTTAGTTAAATCACTTAAATGTTCGTTAAGGTACATTTCCTAGTTTCCACATTATTGAAGATAATGGCATTGTTAAGTTTCTACAACTACTTAACAAGAATCCTCCTTTCTCCAATTTCCAAAAACATTTTCCTCACTTCCTCTTGAGCCCTTGTGGGAAGAATACTCAAAGTCCAGCTTTCTCCTAACAGTCTTTTCAAGGCAATTTAAGCTTTCCGTAACATGTTCCTCAAAATCTCTCTAACCTCTACCCACTGCCAAGTTCCAAAGCTACTCCTACATTTTTAGGTATTTATTATGGCAGTACCCCACTTTCATCTTTCAACATCTATACTAGTTACTTCTTCCTGTGTAACAAATTACCTCAAAACTTAGCAGCTGAAAGCAACAAACATTTATTGTCTTATAGTTCGAATGGGTCAGGAATCTTGGTGTGGCTTAACTGGCTCCTCTGCCTCAAGACCTCTTATGAGGTTGTTATGAAAGTGTCAGCTGAGGCTGTGGGGTCCATTTGAAGGTTCCACCAAAGGACAGTCGGCTTCCTAGCTCATTCCTGTGGTTATTGGCAGAATTCATGTCAGATCCTGTTGGCTAGAGGCCTTTTTTAGTTCCTTCCTAGTGGGCTTCTTTCATAGGGCAGTTGACAACATGGCTGGCTGGCTTCCCTCAGAGCAGAAGAGGGCTAGCAAGACAGAAACCAGAATCTTTTTGTAACCTAATTTTGGAAGCAACATCCCATCACTTTTGCCTTATTTTCTGTGTTAAAAGCAAATTATTAGGTACAGCCTATACATAATGGGAGGAAATTATACAAGACATGAATACCAGGAGGCAGGGATCATTGAAAGCCATCTTAGAAGCTATGTGATCTTTGGCCACTAATTGCATGTGATGGTGAATCTGCATTTACTGGATTTGAAAATTGGAAGAGAGTGTCTAGAGCACACCAGTGAAATAATATTTACATAACACATTTAAAAGAATCTTTACAACCTTGTAACTTACTGAGACTTGAAAATAATTTTAGGAGCTTAATTTCTCCATACAAACCAAGTTTTATTCCTACACAAATGTACCCCTTGTTCATATCCTCAAATGAAGTATGATGGAATATAAGACTTTTAGAGGGATTTTTGCAATCAAAGTACATCTAACTGTTGAACAAATGAATCAAGTGTTTTGTTTGCTTTTGCTCAGGTACTTATACATGTCAGTATTTATAGGGATGCAAGAAATTAAGTAAATGAGTCCACTTACCCTAGATTATTTCTGAGATAAAAGCTATTCCTTTACTTTTTAATGTAGTTTTGGAATGATGGTAGAAGAGGCAACATTGCTTACATTTTCAGTGCAGTAAACATAGGTAGTATGGGTCTAGGAGTAATTCTACAAACAAATACACATATGAAGAAAAATCCTACTAATTTTGGTATTAGAGGAAACGGGGCTGGGGAGAATGGTTGCAATATCCTATTCTTGTCCTGGAAAAGTATATTTTCATCAAAAGGCAGGAACCTCTGAAGCCTTTTTCTTTGCTAGTCATACTTCAATGTGTTCATTATTCCTGCCCCAAACTCTGTAACTCTTGGCACAGAAACTACTTTAATAGACATGACAGAGTGACCTGAAAAACAACAGTAATAACTTTTTTCCATAGATTATTTTAGTGTTAGTTGGTTCAAAATTTGGTTTTGAGTGATCTGATAAATACAGTGATGTTTATGTTGAAAATACATTTAAGTAAGTACATTTAAGTAACTTTTTCATTTATGGGTTATAGAAGTATCATTTTTCTTTCATGTTTCACAGAAAGTATGGTGGTTTGTTTTGTAGTTATGCTAGAGAAGCTTAAGGTGGAATAGAGGAAGAGAGTTTGTATAGATGACTAAAGCTAGTTATTTCAGAGTTGCAGCTAAATCTCTTACTAGATTTGTAATACTGAGAAAATTTGCCAACAACAATAACAATGTTATTAAATAATATTATTATCCAACCGTGTTTTAGAATACTATATAACAGTTTCTTTCTAAATTATCCCTAATATATAAAACTGTCTTTTTTTTTTTTTTCTTTTACAGGTAATATAACATTACAAAGCAAGATGGGTAATATCACAGTAGGTATGTACTAAGCTGCTGGTTGGTAAATTTTGCATCCTTTAAAAAATAGCTATATTTGTGATATTTTATTAGGGTAAATAAAATCTGAAGTTTAGCTGATGAACCTGATAGGATTCTGATATGCAAGTCAAATATAGGTAGACCCAATGTATGAATGCATAAAATTATTTCTGGAAATTCATTGACTCATCATCCTATAAATGTCTAATTATAGATTTGGTATCAATAAAGTTTGAATTCTGATTTCATCACTTTCTATACATGGGCTAATTACATAACTTCCCTGTGCTTCAATTTCCACATCTGAAAGAAATAGTAGTTAAGTACCTATCATATAGGGTTATTGGAAGAAGTGAGATCATATATATAAAATACTTTAGCACAGTGTCTGACATACGGTAAAGATTCAATAAATAATAGTCATTTTTATTATTGTTCTAATCCTAAGCCAGAACTAATAGTGGCTAATGGTACCTTAGACCTCATCACTACGTGTGATGCTGTGCCTGTGGGAGAAAAAGTTCAGATTTCCAAATAGTTTAGATAGAGTTTTTCTCTGTCCCAAGTAGCACCTGCTTACCTATTAGGCAAAGGCGCACTCTAAACCTAAGAGTGGTGGTGGTTTTTAGGCCTTAGAGGGTTGGGGGTGGAGATGGGAAACTAAGATCTTTGTGGGGAAGCTGTGGCTTATTGCCAGTACAAATGCCCAGGGCCTCCTTGCTTTGTCCTTTTGACGTTTTACATTTTTCCTTTCTTTGTACTGATTGAAACAGTGAACATGTTCAATAGTCCTTTTCACCATCACTCCTGAATTTTCTGGCTTAAAGTAATATCTTTTTAAAAATTTTCAAGAGATTGAAACTTTTTTGTTCAGTGAGAGATTAAGTTGAAAATAAAGGCTTCTTAAGTGATAGTTTTAAATCATATTAACTAAGACATGACAGAAGGATTTACCTGTTTCTGGTGGAAAATCAAGCTTACTGTTGACTGTTCAGGCCATTTCATCAGAGGACACATCTAGGGATGGTAAGGGAAATTTCTAGTGTGAACAAAAAGGTACAGTGGTGAGAAGCTGAGCTCTCTGGGGAGAGAAAATGCTAGACATGGGCAGAGTTTGTAGCAATAAGGCAAGGGAGGAAAAGGAGGAGAATGTTGCAAATTGGGAGGCACAGGGAATTTCACTACCAACTAGAAGGCCCTTTAGGCAGATATGAATTTGAGGAATACTTGTAATATGATATAATACAATAATGCTAGTGTTATTCTTGGATGTAAATATGGGAACATAAATGGAAAACCATTCTCTCTAAAATTGGAAATAAATGGTTATTTATCCATACTGGAAAAGAATCGTAATAGCAGTAGTGTATATATTTGAAGATGGTTTCAAATTCTGTATGAATGATTAACATTATGAATTCTTTTTAATTTTCTATATGAACTTTTTCTTTTTCCCACTATTAAGTACTAGAGGGATTTTCAGACAAAATGTTTTTTTTTTCTTAGATAAATCTCTGTCCACTCAAAGAAAATGACCTGAGTCCACTGTTAAGAAAATTATAAGGGTGCCTGGGTGGCTCAGTCGATTGAACGTCCAACTCTTGGTTTTGGCTCGGGTGGTGATCCTTAGGGTCGTAGGATAGAGCCCTGTGTTGGGCTCCGTGGTTGGCAGGGAGTCTGCTTGGAGAGTCTTTCCCTCTGCCTCTCCCCTCACTTACATGTGTGCATGCTCTCTCTCTCTCTTGCTCGCTCTCTCTCAAATGAATAAATAAATCTTAAAAAAAAAAGAAAGAAATATAATTGACCACAATTATAGAAGTAGTTAATGATCTTTATAATTTTCTTTAGCAAAACATAAATTGTGTCAGTAGTTTTAGGTTCTTAAAAATCCACAAATATGTGAAGGTAAATAAAGGTTGAATTCTTATTTTATAAACATGGTTGATAAATTTGGGGTATTATTTTGGAAGAATCTCTTAAAATAAGAGAAAATGTATACATTTGTTAAGTTACCATATTTTGATCTGTTGTAGTATGGAAAAACATGGACTTTAGAAGTAGATTTGATTGTGAATTTTGGTCCTACCACCTATTAGCTGTGTGACTCTGATCAAATTAGCCTCTCTGAGTTTGCATTTTACACATAAAATGGATGCCACTTATATACACAAGGTTGTGAAGATATTAAATAACGTAGTACTAATAGCCTACTGTTGACCAGAGGCCTTAACCAATAATACAAGCTGTCAATTAACACATATTTTCTATGTTATATATATTAAATACTGTATTATTATAATAAAGTAAGCAAGAGAAAAGAAATGTTAAGAAAATCATAAGAGAAAATAGATGTATAGTACGGTACTGTATATTTGTGCAAAAAAATCCACTTATGAGTGGACTCAACAGTTCAAACCTGTGTTGTTCAAGGGTCAGCGGTCTAAAGTACAGCCCAATGAATGATAGTTATTCAATAAACTATCCTTCTCTTTCCTCTTCCGGTTTATTATCTATAATATAAAACTAGTAAGCCACTATGTTTTAACCTTAATTGTGAAGGAAATATTCATTTCATATATTCCTTTATTTCTTTCAATATCTCTATTAAGACTTTGGAAGAAAGATAGAAATTACATCTCTACTGCTCTCAACATTGTGTTAATGTTTGAAAACAATCTTGAGTATAGCAGTAACTAGTCAACATCTGTTTATTGAGTACCTACTCTCTATCAGGAACTCTTTTAGGTACTAGGGAATATTATGATCAACAAGACATAGTCTCCATGCTCACCTTTGGCCTGAGAGGAAAGACAATAAGCATGTAAATAACCAAAGATAACTTCAGATTGTGCAATGAATAAGTAAGAGAGGGAAATGGGATAGAGAGTAGGGAAAAGAAAGCTACTGCATTTAGCAATCAGGGAGGGTCTGAAGAAGGGATATTTGAACTAAAGCCAGAATAATGGGAAAGAGGCTCATAAAATTCTGGATGCAAAGCTCCCCAGATAGAGGAAAAGCCAGTGTAAGCCCTGAAAATGGAATGAATCTACATTTTCAAGGTATAGAAGGAGAACTTGGGGAGAGTCGTGGGAGATGAGCTAAGTGAGGGCTAGATCATAGGACTTTATAGACATTGTAAGAATAGGGACTTAATTCCAACTACAACAGGTGTTAGCAGGGGAGTAATATATAATTTACATTTTAAAAGAGCAACCAAGATGTTGTTCTGTAATGTACCAAAGGGTGTAGAAGTTGAAGCAGGCAAATAGAAAGCTTAATTTGTTTATTCTGTTGATGGATACCTGGGCTGTGTCTAGTTTTTGGCAATTGTAAACAAATTTTCTATGAACGTTCTTAGACAAATCATTTTATGGAGAGCTATATGGATTATATATATATGTATATAAAATATACATATGTATATATAAAAATACATACACATTTATATGTATGTATTTTTCTCCTCTAGGGTAAATGTCTAGGAATAGAATTGCTGATTTGAGTATGCATGATAAACTACCAGTCTTTTCCCCAAAGTTATATTTCACACTTCATTCTATAGTGTATGAGAATTCTAATTGTTCCACATCCTCACCAACATTTTTATTATCAGTCTTTTAATTTTACCCATTCTGGTGTGTGTACAGTGGTTTTCCTATGGTATAATTTACATTTCCCTGGTGACTAATGATGTTCAGTACTTTTTCATGTGCTTATTGATTATTAGTATATCTTTCTTTTTGAAGTTTTGTTCAGATCTTTTGCCCATTTATTTTTCAATTGGATTATTTGTCTTTTTATTATTGAATTGGAGGAGTTGTTTATATATTCTGGGAACAACCCTTTGTCAGATATTGTGTTTCCATATTTCTGCTCAGTCTGTGGCTTGCCTGTTCATTTTCTTAATAGTGTATTTTGATGGGAAGATTTCTATTTTGATGAAGTCTGATTCTATTTTGATGAAGTCTGATTTACCGATTATTTTTATGGTTATTGATTTCTGTGTCCTGAGAAATCTTTGTTCTGCCTTCAATCGTAAAGCTGTTCTCTTGTTTTCCTCTAGCACCTTTACAATTTTTGCTTTCACCTTTGATCTGTCTCTAATTTTTTGTGTTTAGTGTGAGTTAGGAATCAAGATTTTTTTCCCCATATGGATGTTCTAGTTATTACATCACCATTTGTTGAAAAATCTTTCATTCTCCAATGTATTATTTCAGCATCTTTGTCTAGAATCAAGTGACTATATAAGTTAATAGATATTTTATTATTGTATTAATACTTTCTGTTTTATCTGGTTTTACATTTGGTAAGTAGTATTTTCAAGAAATTTGTCTATTTTATCAAATTGTCAAATTTGTTCACATAATGTTGTGCAAAGTATTCCTTTATACTCCTTTTTATGCCTATAGGTTGTATAGGGATTTCTTTTTTTTTTTTTAAGGTTTTATTTATTTATTTGACAGAGAGAGACACAGCGAGAGAGGGAACACAAGCAGAGGGAGTGGGAGAGGGAGAAGCAGGTTTCCCGCCGAGCAGGGAGCCCGATGCGGGGCTCGATCCCAGGACCCTGGGACCATGACCTGAGCTGAAGGCAGACGCTTAACGACTGAGCCACCCAGGCGCCCTGTATAGGGATACTTCTTTCCTCTTCATTCCTGATACTGATACTTGTATTCTCTTTTTCTTGATTAATACAGCTAGACTTTATAATTTTGCTAATCGTTTCAAAGAACCAACTTTTCACTTAGTATCTCTATTGTTCTAATGTATTGATTGATTTCTTCTCTTTATTATGTTCTTTTATTTACTTTGAGTTTCCTTGCTCTTCTTTTTCTAGCTTCTTCAGGTAAAACATTAGGTCATTGATTGTAGACTTTTTTTTGGGGGGGGGGATTTTCTTTGTTAATATTAGCATTTAAATTACAAGTCTGTTAAATATTAGCATTTAAATTACAAGTCTGTTAAAAAACAGACTTGTAATACACTGTAAAGCAGTGTATTCCCCACATTTTGAAATGTTGCAATTTTTTTTTCTTCTATAATTTGGCTATTGTAAATAATGCTTCAGTAAACATAGGGGTGCATATATACCTTTTAATTAGTGTTTTTTAATTAAGTTTTTATTCTAATTCCAGTGTAGTTAACATGTAGTGTTAAATTAGTTTCACCTGTACAATATAGTGATTTAACAATTTCACATCACCCAGTACTCATCATGACAAGGGCCCTCCTTAATTTCCATGACCTATTTCACCCATTTCTCCACAGACCTCCCCTCTGGTAACCATCAGTTTGTTCTCTATAATGAAGAGTCTATTTCTTGGTTTGTCTCTTTTTTTTTTTTTTTTCTTTACATAGGTCCATGTATGGATCCAACATAGATCCATCCTTGTTGCAAGTGGCAAGATTTCTTTAATAAGTTTTATGTGTACAATATAGTGATTCAGTAATTCCATATATTACTAAGTGCTCATCATGGCAAGTGTACTCTTAATTACCTTCACCTATTTCACCCATCCCTCCACCTATCTCCCCTCTTGTTAGCATCAGTTTGTTCTGTATAGTTAAGAGTCTGTTTTTACATGTCTTTTTTCTTTGTTTCATTTTTTTTTTTGTCTAAATTCCACATATGAGTGAAATCATCTGCTATTTGTCTCTCTGACTGACTTATCTCACTTAGCATAATACTCTCTAGCTCCAACCATGTTGTTGCAAATGGTAAGATTTCATTCTTTTTTATGGTTGGATAATATTCTATTGTATACCATATCTTCTTTATCCATCCGTCGATGGACATTTGGGTTGCTTCCATAATTTAGCTACTGTAAATAATGCTGCACTAAACACGGGGATGTGTAGTGTGTATATATCCCTTAGAATTAGTGTTTTCATATTCTTTGGGTAAATACCTACTAGTGTGATTGATGGATCATATAGTAGCTCTATTTTTAATTTTTTGAGGAACCTCTGCACTGTCTTCCACAGTGCCTGCACACGTTTGCATTCCCACTGACAGTGCAAGAGAGTTCCTTTTTCTCTATATCCTCACCATTACTTGTTGTTTCTTGTGTTTTTTATTTTAGCCATTCTGACAGGTATGAGGTGATCATCTCATTGTGCTTTTGATTTGCATTTTCCTGATAATGATGTTGAGCGTCTTTTCATGTGTCCGGTGGCCATCTGGATGTCTTGTTTGAAGAAGTGTCTGTTCATGTCTTCTGCCCATTTTTAATGGACAGAAGAATGGATTATTTGTGTTTTTGGTGTTGAATTGTAGAAGTTCTCTATATATTTTGGATACTAACTCTTTATTGGGTAAGTCATTTGCAATTATCTTCTCCCATTCAGTAGGTTGCCATTTAGTTTTATTGGTTGTTTCCTTTGCTGTGCAGAAGCTTTTTATTTTGATGTAGTCCCAATAGTTTAATTTTTTATTATTTCCCTTGCCTCAGGAGACATATCTACAAAAATGTTGCTACAGCTGACGTGAGAGAAATTACTGCCTGTGCTCCCTTCTAGGATTTTCATGGTTTCAGGTCTTATATTTAGGTCTTTCATTCATTTGGAATTTGTTTTTGTGTTTGGTGTAAGAAAGTGGTCCGATTTCATTCTTTTGCATGTAGCTGTCCTGTTTTCTCAACACCATTTACTGAAGAGACTGTATTTTTCCCGTCGGATATTCTTTCTAGTTTTGTTGAAGATTAATTGGCCGTATAATTGTGGGTTTATTTCTGGGCTTTCTATTCTGTTCCATTGATCTATGTGTCTGTTTTTGTGCCAGTACCATACTATTTGATTACTGCTGATTTGTAATATAACTTAAAGTCTAGAATTGTGATACCTGAAGTTTTGCTTTTCTTTTTAAAGACTGTTTGGCTTTACTAGGGGTCTTTTGTGGTTCCATACATATTTTAGGATTGTTTGTTCTAGTTCTATGAAATGTTGCGTTTTTAAAAATCATCCTTTAGAGGATTTTTTAATTTTACTTTTCATTTCTTCTTTGATCCATAGAAGTCTGTTATTGAATTTTCATATATTTAAGATTTTTATAGATCTCTTATTTTATTGATTTCTAATTAAATTCCATTCTGGTCAGAGAAAATACTTTGTGTGATTTCAGGGTTGTTGTTGTTGTTTTTACATTTATTGCAATTTATTTTATCACCCAGCATATGGTTTTATCTTGTAAATTTTCATATCACATGCCTTTGAAATGAGTGTATAATATAATAAATTATTTTTGTTGTTTAGTTCTATCAGTTGCTGAGAGAGAAGTGTCAAATTTTTCAATGAATTCTGTCAGCTTTCATTTAGCTTTTGAATCCCTGTTATTTATGATATTCATATTCATGATTGTTATGGTTTCCTGATGAATTAGCCCTTTTGTCATTATAAAATGCCCTGCTTTATCTCAAGTAATACTCTCTGTCCTGAATTAACTTCATCTAATGATAAAAACACTCTTCCCTTCTTATGCCTAATATTAGTAATAATAAAAGCACTCTTGCCTTCTTATGCTTAATGTTAGCATGGTATATTTTTCTATTCTATTCTATTTACTCTCAATCTATCTTTATGTTTAAAAAGCATCTTTTGTAAACAACATGGTTGGCACTTACTTTTTAAAGTTCATTTTGCAAAATCTTTGTCTTTTAATTGGAGGGTGTAGTCCATTAACATTTAATATAATTATTGATATGGTTGGATATGGATATACCACTTTATTTTATTTTGTCTCTTCTATTTTTTGTTTTTTTTTCTTTTTGCATTAATTCAATGTATTTCAGAATTCATTTTAATTTTCCTTTTGACTTTTTAGCTATACCTTTTTGCATTACTTTTTAGCAGTTTCTAGTGATTTCAGTATAGAAACTTAACTTTTCATAGTCTATTTAGAATTAATATTATGCCACTTCATATTATGTCAAATAGATTCATTTACCTACTCCTGTCCTTTGTAGTATAGGTTGTCTTAACACCAACATAAATTATAAATCCTTTAATATACTGATATGATTTTTGCTTTATATTATCACGTATAATATCATGTATTTTTTTTAAAGATTTTATTTATCTATTTGTCAGAGAGACAGCACAGCAGGGGGAGCAGCAGGCAGAGGAAGAAGGAGACTCCCTGTTGAGCAAGGAGCCCAATGCAGGACTTTTTTTTTTTTTTAAGATTTTATTTATTTGACAGACAGAGGCACAGTGAGAGGGGGACACAAGCAGGGGGAGTGGTAAAGGGAGAAGCAGGCTTCCCTCTGAGCAGAGAGCCCAATGTGGGGCTCGATCCCAGGACCCTGGGATCATGACCTGAGCCAAAGGCAGACACTTAATGACTGAGCCTCCCAGGCGTGGCCCCCCCCCCCCCGCCCAATGCAGGACTTTATTCCAGGACCCTGAGATCATGACCTGAGTTGAAGGCAGATACTTAACCAACTGAGCCACCCAGGCGTCCCTATCACATGTATCTTAAAGAATTTAAGAGGGAAAATAATTTTTTTCCTAGTATTCTATTTCCTAGATATATTTACCATTTCCAGTATTCTTCATTTCTTCCTGAAGATAAGAGTTTACTACTGGTATCATTTCCTTAGCATTTGTTATAGTCTAGGTCTGCTAACAATGAATTCTCTTAGTTTTCTTTAATCTAAAAATGTCTTTATTTTTGCCTTCTTGGGTTTGTTTGTTTGTTGTTTGTTTTTCTTAGAGAGGGAGGGGCTGAAGGAGAAGGAGAGAGAGAATCTTAAGAGGCTCCATGGCTAGCATGGAGCTCAACGCAGAGCTTGATCTCACAACGCTGAGATCATGACCTGATTCAAAGTCAAGAGTCAGGGGGCACCCAGGTGGCTCAGTCGGTTAAGCGTCTGCCTTCAGCTGGAATCATGATCCCAGGGTCCTGGGATCGAGCCCCGCGTCGGGCTCCCTGCTCAGCGGGAAGCCTGCTTCTCCCTCTCCTGCTCCCCCTGCTTGTGTTCCCTCTCTCGCTGTGTCTCTCTGTCAAATAAATAAATAAATAAAAATTAAAAAAAAAAAACAACAAAGTCAAGAGTCAGAGGCTTAACCAACTGAGCCACCCAAGTGCCCTATTTTGTCTTCTTTTTGAAGGATATTATCACTGGGTACATAATTCTCAGTTGGCTGATTTTTTTTTTTAAGTATAAATAAAATATAAATCCAGATAAAAGACAAGTAACAAACTAGAAAGTTATCTGATATATATCCATACACACACATAGGGGTGTGTGTGTATGCGTTTATGACAAATGAAAATAAAAGGAACACTCAGTGACAACATGGACAAACATGAACAAGCAGTTCGCAAGAGAAATAACCAGTACACATATATAATATTGTTCCTTTTTTTTTTTTTTAAGATTTTATTTATTTATTTGACAGCAGCAGAGGGAGAGGGAGAGGAAGAAGCAGACTCCCTGCTGAGCAGGGAGCCCAATGCGGGGCTCAATCCCAGGGTCCTGGGATCATGACCTGAGCCAAAGACAGACACTTGACCGACGGAGCCACCTAGGCACCCCTTGACATTTTATTAAACGAAAAAAACAAAATAAAACATTGTACTGTTATTTCATATGTGTACACTTATAGTGAGTATTAAATCAGAAAAGGTAAGGAGGGAAAAGAGGAGAGGGCAGAGCACAGCAAAAATTATCCAAAACTTAAATTGAATTCAAAGTTGTTTGGGTCCTGTTATAGGTTTTTAACTTTGAATATATCTGGACCTAAAAGTTACTGATATGTGGAAATACATCCCATTTCTGCTGACACCCGGAGCAGGAGATATCATACAATTTTTCAAGAACCCACTTGTGCTCCTTTATAAGCAAACAAACACTGCTAATTTTTTGTTTAATAGGAACATACAGCTTAGGAGGTTAAACAAACAAAAATGTGGTGACATAATCTAAGCAAGTCCGCAAAGTCCTAGTTATATACTTGATAATGTGCTATTTCTCACTTTAATAAATGTGGTGGAAGCATCTCCATTACCCCTAGAAAATAGTGAGCAGTCAGGGTCAGTGAAAAGTTAGAACTGCCCTAAGACAACTTTTTTCATTTCTATAAGCAAGAATTTAATATCTATCTGTATACTACTAAGGCCTTAGGAAAAGAACTAATTTCAGTAAATTGGTAAATCTCTTTGTCTTAAACAGAATTAAATTTTACTTTTTGGAGAGGGGAGAGCTTATTTCCTCAAAACAAGATGTTTTGCTCTAGGAGTCTGCAGACTTTGTCTGTAAAGAGCCAGATATTAAGTATTTTTGTCTCTGGGCCACACAGTCTGTCTCTACTATGCAACTCTCTCATTTTAACACTAAGCAGTCATTGACAGTACACAAACAAATGGATGTGTCTATGTTTCAGTAAAACTTCATTAATAAAAATAGGAGGGTGGCTGTAGTTTGCCATCCCTGCTATAGAGCCTAAAAACCATTGTTGTCATGAGTCTGGTGAAATTTTGGATATGATGCCTTAATCCCAAAGGCGATAAGCATAATGTTTATTTGAAGTTTCTTAATGCTTGGCTTGTGTTTTTCATAAAAGGTTTGCCGGAGAAAGTTGAAGGCTACTCTGCCATGATAACCTAATTAAAGTCTACTGAGTAACTTGGATTTTGAGGAATTGAGATTAGCAAAAGCAAATTAGTTATAAAGAAATAAAAAGTGATTTGTAGGAATTTGAGAGGAAATTTATTAGAATAGCAGAGGCTTCAAAATATTGGAATGGGTGTTGAGAAAAAGTTATATAATATTATCAAGTTTAGAATATTAGAATCATCACTTGAGATGATTTAGGTATTATTCTATCTGATTTCAAGAAAATTTTTCCCATGATTCTTTTATTAAGAAGAATATTTATAATTCAGGTAAAAGGAGTTTAGATAATATAATTGATCAGGTTCTTAAGTAATCTCATCAGTCATTTGGATGTTGTATACACATTATAATCTACCTCCCCAAACCCTGTTCTTCCTAATTTCCATAACACTCTCTCTCAGAAGCTGAGTGCTATAAAAAATTTGATTGTGTATATCAAAACCATGATTTTCCTTGGACTCATATTTTAAAAAATAATGTCTTTTTTCTGGAATTACCAGATCATCCATTTAAAATGAGTCAACAGGGGCACCTGGGTAGCTCAGTCAGTTGGGCACCTGACTCTTGGTTCTGGCTCAGGTCATGATCTCATGGGTCATGCAATAGAGGCCCCCATTGGATCTGACCTCAGTGTGGAGTCTGCTTGAAGATTCTCAACCTCTGCCTCTCCCACTGCTCATGAGTGTGCTCTCTCTCTCTCTCTCAAATAAAATAAATCTTTAAAAATAAAATCAAATGAGACAACAGTAGAAAGCAAAGCTTGGTAATAGATAACAGTAGGATTGGATTACTAATAGAGTTGCTTACCTAGCTTTACTTTCTCTGCCCTATGTTGCCTCTTCTGGAAGGCACTGCCAGAAGCTATGTACTGCTAATTTTATCTTTAAAAAAAGAATATCTTCATGTTTGGAGCAGAAGGTGGGGTGGCTTGCCTTGTGTGTCCCTCGTAAGCCCAGCCTCCTAATATTCCCTCCCTAATACAGAATACCTAGGCAGGATACTTAGAAAACTTTACTTAAAATGACCTTACAGTTCTGCATTTGCAAATCCTTTATGTCCTGTTTGTGAAATCGGTTCCTTGTTCTTGTAATTAGTGTAGTTTTGGAAGTGTAGGAACTAAGTTGCAGAAATGAAGAAATATCTTTCGTGTTGCTGTTCCTTACTATCTACATGTTGAAACGAAGTAAAATGGTAAAAATTCAGAAGAACTTTCTGAACATGTTTGACTGATTTAAAAGAATTCTCCCTTTATCTGAAAGTTTAGAATTCTAACCTTTCAAGTAGTTGTTATTCTCTGCTGTTAGCTAAATGTATATTACAAATATCTCAGTTTTTCATTGTATGTAGTGATTAGCTAGTAGTTAACATCAGTTTTTTCTCTATTGTATGTATGATTTTCGAGGATAACTCAGTGGTCTCTATGAGACCAACCAGATCCTTGTCCAAAATTGATTTTTTTTTATTTTATTATGTTAATCACCATACATTACATCATTAGTTTTTGATGTAGTATTCCATGATTCACTGTTTGCGTATAACACCCAGTGCTCCATTCAGTACGTGCCCTCTTTAATACCCATCACCAGGCTAACCCATCCCCCCACCCCCTTCCCCTCTAGAACCCTCAGTTTGTTTTTCAGAGTCCATAGTCTCTCATGGTTCGTCTCCCTCTCCAATTTCCCCCCTTCATGTTTCCCTTCCTACTGTCTTCTTTTTTTTTAAAATATAATATATTATTTGTTTCAGAGGTACAGGTCTGTGATTCAACAGTCTTACACAATTAACAGCACTCACCATAGCACATACCCTCCCCAATGTGCATCACCCAGCCACCCCATCCCTCCCACCCCCCACCACTCCAGCAACCCTGTTTGTTTCCTGAGATTAAGAATTCCTCATATCAGTAAGATCATATGATACACATATTTCTCTGATTGACTTATTTTGCTCAGCATAATACCCTCCAGTTCCATCCACGTCGTTGCAAATGGCAAGATTTCATTCCTTTTGATGGCTGCATAATATTCCATTGTATATAGATATACCACTTCTTCTTTATCCATTCATCTGTAGATGGACGTCTTGGCTCTTTCTATAGTTTGGCTATTGTGGACATTGCTGCTATAAACATTGGGGTGCACGTACCCCTTTAGGTCCCTACATTTGTATCTTTGGGGTAAATACCCAGTAGTGCTGGTTCGTACGGTAGCTCTATTTTCAACTTTTTGAGGAACCTCCATACTGTTTTCCAGAGTGGCTGCAACAGCTTGCATTCCCACCAACGGTGTAGGAGGGTTCCCCTTTCTCTGCATCCCTGCCAACATCTGTCGTTTCCTGACTTGTTAATTTTAGCCATTCTGACTGGTGTGAGGTGGTATCTCGTTGAGGTTTTGATTTGGATTTCCCTGATGCTGAGCGATGTTGAGCACTTTTTCATGTGTCTTTTGGCCATTTGGATGTCTTCTTTGGAAAAATGTCTGTTCATGTCTTCTGCCCATTTCTTGATTGGATTATTTGTTCTTTGGGTGTTGAGTTTGATGAGTTCTTTATAGATTTTGGATACTAGCCCTTTATCTGATATGTCATTTGCAAATATCTTCTCCCATTCTGTAGGTTGTCTTTTGGTTTTGTCAACTGTATCTTTTGCTATGCAAAAGCTTTTTATCTTGATGAAGTCCCAATAGTTCATTTTTGCCCTTGCTTCCCTTGCCTTTGGCAATGTTTCTAGGAAGAAGTTGCTGCAGCTGAGGTCGAAGAGGTTGCTGCCTGTGTTCTCCTCTAGGATTTTGATGGACTTCTGTCTCACATTGAGGTCTTTCAACCATTTTGAGTCTATTTTTGTGTGTGGTGTAAGGAAATGGTCCAGTTTCATTCTTCTGCATGTGGCTGTCCAATTTTCCCAATACCATTTGTTGAAGAGACTGTCTTTTTTCCATTGGACATTCTTTCCTGCTGTGTCGAAGATTAGTTGACCATAGAGTTGAGGGTCCATTTCTGGGCTCTCTATTCTGTTCCATTGATCTATGTGTCTGTTTTTGTGCCAGTACCATACTGTCTTGATGATGACAGCTTTCTAATAGAGCTGGAAGTCCGGAATTGTGATGCCGCCGGCTTTGCTTTTCTTTTTCAACATTCCTCTGGCTATTTGGGGTCTTTTCTGGTTCCATACAAATTTTAGGATTATTTGTTCCATTTCTTTGAAAAAAGTGGATGGTATTTTGATAGGGATTGCATTAAATGTGTAGATTGCTCTAGGTAGCTTTGACATGTTCACAATATTTGTTCTTCCAATCCATGAGCATGGAACGTTTTTCCATTTCTTTGTGTCTTCCTCAGTTTCTTTCATGAGTATTTTATAGTTTTCTGAGTACAGATTCTTTGCCTCTTTGGTTAGATTTATTCTTAGGTATCTTATGGTTTTGAGTGCAATTGTAAATGGGATCGACTGCTTAATTTCTCGTTCTTCTGTCTTGTTGTTGGTGTATAGAAATGCCACTGATGTCTGTGCATTGATTTTATATCCTGCCACTTTACTGAATTCCTGTATGAGTTCTAGCAGTTTTGGGGTGGAGTCTTTTGGGTTTTCCACATGAAGTATCATATCATCTGCAAAGAGTGAAAGTTTGACGACTTCTTTACCGATTTGGATGCCTTTATTTATTTAGTTATTTATTTTTAAGATTTTATTTATTTATTTGACAGAGAGGGACACAGTGAGAGAAGGAACACAAGCAGGGGGAGTGGGAGAGGGAGAAGCAGGCCTCCTGTGGAGCAGGGAGCCCGATGCAGGGCTCAATCCCAGGACCCTGGGATCATGACCTGAGCTGAAGACAGACGCTTAACGACTGAGCCACCCAGGCGCCCCTGCCTTTATTTCTTTTTGTTGTCTGATTGCTGTGGCTAGGACTTCTAGTCTCATGTTGAATAGCAATGGTGATAGTGGACATCCCTGCCGTGTTCCTGACCTTAGGAGGAAAGCTCTCAGGTTTTCCCCATTGCGAATGATATTCTCTGTGGGTTTTTCATAGATGGCTTTTGTGATATTGAGGTATGTACCCTCTATCCCTATACTCTGAAGAGTTTTAATCAAGAGAGGATGCTGTACTTTGTCAAATGTTTTTTCTGCATCTATTGAGAGGATCATATGGGTCTTGTTCTTTCTTTTGTTAATGTATTGTATTACATTGATTGATTTGCGGATGTTGAACCAACCTTGCAGCCCAGGAATAAATCCCACTTCGTCCTGGTGAATAATCCTTTTAATGTACTGTTGGATCCTATTGCCTAGTATTTTGGTGAGAATTTTTGCATCCATCTTCATCAGGGATATTGGTCTGTAATTCTCCTTTTTGATGGGGTCTTTGTCTGGTTTTGGGATCAAGGTAATGGTGGCCTCATAAAACGAGTTTGGAAGTTTTCCTTCCATTTCTATTTTTTGGAACAGTTTCAGAAGAATAGGTATTAATTCTTCTTGAAATGTTTGGTAGAATTCCCCTGGGAAGCCATCTGGCCCTGGACTTTTGTTTGTTGGGAGATTTTTGATGACTGCTTCAATTTCCTTAGTGGTTACAGGTCTGTTCAGGTTTTCTATTTCTTCCTGGTTCAGTTTGTGTAGTTACACATCTCTAGGAATGCATCCATTTCTTCCAGATTATCTAATTTGCTGGCATATAGTTGCTCGTAATATGTTCTTATAATTGTTTGTATTTCTTTGGTGTTGGTTGTGATCTCTCCTCTTTCATTCATGATTTTATTTATTTGGGTCATTTCTCTTTTCTTTTTGATAAGTCTGGCCAGGGGTTTGTCAATCTTATTAATTCTTTCAAAGAACCAGCTCCTAGTTTCGTTGATCTGTTCTACTGTTCTTTTAGTTTCTATTTCATTGATTTCTGCTCTGATCTTTACTATTTCTCTTCTCCTGCTGGGTTTAGGCTTTATTTGCTGTTCTCTCCCCAGCTCCTTTAGGTGTAGGGTTAGGTTGTGTATTTGAGACCTTTCTTGTTTCTTGAGAAAGACTTATATTGCTCTGTACTTTCCTCTTAGGACTGCCTTTGCTTCATCCCAAAGATTTTGAACAGTTGTGTTTTCATTTTCATTTGTTTCCATGAATTCTTTAAATTATTCTTTAATTTCCTGGTTGACCCATTCATTCTTTAGTAGGATGCTCTGTAGCCTCCATGTATTTGAGTTCTTTCCGACTTTCCTCTTGTGATTGAGTTCTAGTTTCAAAGCATTGTGGTCTGAAAATAGGCAGGGAATGATCCCATTCTTTTGGTACCGGTTGAAACCTGATTTGTGACCTAGGATGTGATCTATTCTGGAGAATGTTCCATGGGCACTAGAGAAGAATGTGTATTCCGTTGCTTTGGGATGGAATGTTCTGAATATATCTGTGAAGTCCATTTGGTCCAGTGTGTCATTTAGAGTCTTTATTTCCTTGTTGATCTTTTGCTTAGATGATCTGTCCATTTCAGTGAGGGGGGTGTTAAAGTCCCCTCCTATTATTGTATTGTTGTCAATGTGTTTCTTTGCTTTTGTTATTAATTGACTTATATAATTGGCTGCTCCCACGTTAGGGGCATACATATTTACAATTGTTAGATCTTCTTGTTGGATAGACCCTTTAGTATGATATAGTATCCTTCCTCATCTCTTATTATAGCCTTTGGTTTAAAATCTAATTTGTCTGATATAAGGATTGACACCCCAGCTATCTTTTGGTGTCCATTAGCATGGTAAATGGTTTTCCACCCCCTCACTTTCAATCTGGTGGTGTCTTTGCGTCTAAAATGAGTCTCTTGCAGAGCGCATATCGATGGGTATTGTTTTTTTATCCAATCTGATACCCTGTGTCTTTTGATTGGGGCATTTAACCCATTTGCATTCAGGGTAACTATTGAAAGAGATTAATTTAGTGCCATTGTATTGCCTGTAAGATGACTGTTAGTGTATATTGTCTCTGTTCCTTTCTGGTCTATGTTGCTTTTAGGCTCTCTCTTTGCTTAGAGGACCCCGTTCAAGATTTCTTGTAGGGCTGGTTTCGTGTTTGCAAATTCCTTTAGTTTTTGTTTGTCCTGGAAGCTTTTTCTCTCTCCTTCTATTTTCGATGACAGCCTAGCTGGATAGAGTATTCTTGGCTGCATATTTTTCTCATTTAGTGCTCTGAATATATTCTGCCAGTCCTTTCTGGCCTGCCAGGTCTCTGTGGATAGGTCTGTTGCCAAACTAATGTTTCTACCATTGTAGATTACAGACCTCTTCTCCCGAGCTGCTTTCAGGATTTTCTCTTTGTTTCTGAGACTCGTAAGTTTTACTATTAGATGTCAGGGTGTTGACCTATTTTTATTGATTTTTGAGGGGCGTTCTCTGTGCCTCCTGGATTTTGATGCCTGTTTCCTTCCCCAAATTAGGGAAGTTCTCTGCTGTAATTTGCTCCAATATACCTTCTGCCCGTCTCTCTCTTTCTTCTTCTTCTGGGATCCCAATTATTCTAATATTGTTTCATCTTATGGTATCACTTATCTCTCAAATTCTGCCCTCGTGATCCAGTAGTTTATCTCTCATTTTCTCAGCTTCTTTGTTCCCCGTCATTTGGTCTTCTGTATCACTGATTCTGTCTTCTGCCTCATTTTCCTAGCAGTTAAACCCTCCATTTTTTATTATACCTCATTAATAGCATTTTTTATTTCGACTTGGTTAGATTTTAGTTCTTTTATTTCTCCAGAAAGGGTTTCTCTAGTATCTTCCGTGCTTTTTTCAAGCCCAGCTAGTATCTGTATAATCGTCATTCTGAACTCTAGTTCCGACGTCTTACTAATGTCTGTATTGATTAGGTCCCTGGCAGTCGGTACTGCCTCTTGTTCTTTTTTTTGAGGTGATTTTTTCTGTCTTGTCATTTTGTCCAGAGGAGAATAGATGAATGAGAGAACAAAATGCTAACACGGTAAAAACGACCCCAGAAAAATATACACTAAACAAATCAGAAGAGACCCGAAACCAGGGGGGAAGAAAGGGAAAGAAAGAAAAAAGAAAAAGAAAGAGATTTAAAAAAAAAAGAATATGATCAAATATGATCAGGCTGGTGCATAGATCAGTGCCACACACTAGATTTTGGGTGTATTTTGGTCTGTTAGAAGAAAGTGCCTCCCAAAATTTTAAAGAAAGAAAAGCTTTTATATGTGCAAAAATAAGGGTAAATACAATGAAGGGATGGAATATGACTGTAAAGATGAAAATTATAAAAGATTTTATAAAAGGAATTGATAAGTTGGTTGAAAAAAGAAAGAAGAGAAATTAAAAAAAAAAAGGGAGAAAATGTGATCAGGCAGGAGACTAGAACAAAGCCATACACTAGAGATTTAGGGTATATTTTGGTCTGTTAGAAGAAACTGTATCTCAAAAGTTTAAAGAGAGAACAACTTATATATATACCAACAATAATGTTAACTACTATAAAGGGATAGAATATGACTCTAAAAATGAAAAATAAAAAAGATTTAAAGAAAAGGGATTGATAAGATGTTGGTTGAAAAGGGGGAAAAGAAAAATTCAAAAAAGAAAAAGGAAAAAAGAAAATTAAAAAAATTAACTTTGAAAGCCTAAAGAATCAGGGGGAAAAAAGCCATGAATTCTATGTGCTGTATTCCCCTAGTGCTGGAGTTCTGCCGTTCTCATTGATCGGTAAACTTGGTCTTGGCTGGCTGTTCTTGCTGATCTTCTGGGGGAGGGGCCTGTTGTCATGGTTCCCAAATGTCTTTGCCGGAGGCGGAATTACTCCGCCCTTGCCGGGTCTGGGCTAAGTAATCTCCTCAGGTTTGCTTTCGGGAGCTTTTGTTCCCTGCAAGCTTTCCATAGAGCTTTGGAGGACGAGAATGAAAATAGCGGCCTCCCAATCTCCCCCTGGAGGAGCCAAGGACTCAGGGCCCCACTCCTCAGTGAGCCCCCAGAGAAAAGCAGTCAATCACTCCCGTCTCCCGTGTCTACAGCAACACTCCGTGCTCACCCAGCCTGTGACCAAGTGTTTCTATCTCTGACACACGACCCTGGGTGGATTCTCCAAACCCAGCAGATTCCTGCGGTGTGCTCCCGTGCCACTCCTCCCGGGGGAGGAAGGGGTGTCTGCCACTTGTTGGGTCCCTGCTGGAAGAGCAGTGGCCTGACTGTGCCGTAGATCATGGTTTATGGCAACCCCGAGCTGAGAGCCCACTCCTCGGCTCCGTCTTTGTAGCTGGCTTCCCTACTCTGATACCTGGGAGCTCTGCCGCACTCAGGCAGCCCCGGTCTTTCTGTGACCCCGAGGGTCCTGAGACCACACTGTCACACCGAGGGTTCCACCCCCCCACCCCCCTCACCCAACCCCCGCTTAGCCACTGTGTGACGTCCCTCAGCGGAACAGACTTCTAAAAATTCCGATTTTGTTCTCCACTGCTCTATCTCTTGCCAGTAGCCGCTGACAGAGCCCTCCTCCCCCCACCGTCTGTCCTCCTGAATATCGCCTCGGATTCACTTCTCCGCACGTCCTACCTTCCAGAAAGTGGTTGCTCTTCTTTTCAGAGAGTTGTTGCTATTCTTTTCTTTGATCTCCTTTTGAGTTCGTAGGTGTTCAGAATGGTTTGATCCCTATCTAGCTGAATTCCTGGGACCAGACAAAATTTAGGTCTCTTCCTCCTCCGCCATCTTGCCAAAATTGTGATGTTAGAAAGCTCTCTGTGAGTCCACTTATTCCAAACACTAGCTGGACTGATAATTCCTGTTCACTTCTTAATCGCCCTCTAATGCATATTTCCCTTAAGGCTTTTTCTGAGAGCTATAGAATTTCTCCATTATGTGAATTTCCAAAAAATGAAATTTTGTAGAGGAAGTCTTAATTTGACTCTTGATAATTAATTTTTAGTTCCAGTCATTTGCTACATAGCTTTTCAAATATCACTTTTGCTTTCTCTTTTGAAAACATACTGAGTTTTATTTTATTTTATTTTTTTGACAGTCTCCAAGGGATGGGCCATTATCAGAGCTCAAGACTGATAACATGAGGATGTAATTACTCAGTGGCTTGTGATAAAATTATTTAGCTATTATTTCCCATTGGCTTGGGGGGGAGAAGTGAAAAGTAGTGTTTATTAGCCTCATGAAAATCTTGTGGTTTTTTTTCCCCCTAGAGAAAGCAAGAAATCAAACTAATGTTTCAAATATTTTACTTTGTTCGACCTGGGATAATATGCACATTGTGTAGTCCACATTTTTTTTAATCATAATATATTTTTACTTGGCTTCTTTTAGGTTGCATTAAGAGGTTATTTATGAGGAGTTTCTGTTGATAATTGAGGAGAGAGAGATTCATCTTTGCCCAACTATTCTATGTCATTTATCACTAATGGCTTAATTCCCCAGCATCAGTGTTTACTTTTGAACTTAAGAATTAAATAAAGTGGGTCCAATAAAGGCAATTTTCAGTATAGATTACAGATAAATATTATAAATTATCTTGGGGCCAGATTTTAATCAGTTTATTCAAGTTGCCTTGTTTAGGGTCATGTAAAAATTTGAAGAAAAATGTCTAGTATACAAATGTTTTCTCTTCACATTTTATTAAAAGTTTAATATAATTTTTGGCATTGTTTTCACCACACTCCCTAATTTGTTTCACTTTGAAGTAGTAAAGTTCCTGATAAAATATGCTTTTTAAGAGACCTTTCTAAAAAAATATGCTTTGGCCTTCCCAGGGCAGTCAGACAGAATATTAAATTAAATATTCAGTTGCCATGGTTGAGGAGGAAGAAGCTACTTAGTGCTGACTCTTCAACATCATTCTCTTCTTTATCTCTGACTTGGTCAGTTTTCCCTTGAACTTGAACTGTTGGCTTTTTGAAAACTGGGGTCAATGATGACAGAGATTTGAGTTTCAAATCAGCACCACTTTAATTAATTATGATTTTCTTCTCTTGACTGAAAGATATCTGTTCAATTCCAGAAATTTGAAAAGAAATATTTAGATACAGGGCGCCTGGGTGGCTCAGTTGGTTAGGCGACTGCCTTTGGCTCAGGTCATGATCCTGGAGTCCCGGGATCGAGTCCCACATCAGGCTCCCTGCTCAGAAGCAGGGAGTCTGCTTCTCCCTCTGACCCTCCTCCCTCTCATGCTCTCTGTCTCTCATTCTCTCTCTCGCAAATGGATAAAATCTTAAAAAAAAAAAAAAAGAAATATTTAGATATAAACAAGCTTCACCCACTCTTTAAGTGACTCCCTTTTTCTCCATTTCTGTTTGAGAAATGCAACAAAATCTTATCTGGAGTAAGTTTTCACTATTAGCAGTAATTTTTTAGTACTACCAAATATGCTAAAAGGAGAAAATATAAGAAGTTTTGATTTTTGTTAACTTTGCTACTACTTCTATGTGTCTGTACATGAGATAAAATTCTTTAGTAAATATTGAAATTTGATAATAAACTAAGTATATCAATGGTGCTTAATAGTCTTGGCTGTCAAAGGTCCACTGTTTGTGTACTGTCCTTCCTATATATTAGGTTGCAGAGTAAGCATGTTTATCAATAAGTTATGCATGTTACTGTAGACATAGGAATATTTCATTATCTAGGTATGGATTTGTAGATTTCTGATTCTGTTTTCATTTTAAAGTGAAAGATGGCATAACTATGGGGAAAATACAAAACCTTGCAAGACCCTTAGTGCTTTATTCTATTGCTGAAGTAGAGTCTTTTATTTCAAGTTTATCATTTCAGTTACTACAATAAGAATGATTATATTTATGGTTTTTCTTTTTTCCTAGATTCATCCTCTGGATGTCTAAAGGCCTCAACTCATCAGGGTGCAATAGATGTTTATGTCAGCCAACTAGGGAAAGTGGAGTTGAAATCCCATGCAGGTTAGCCACGTAGAATGTTTTATTTTGATATATGGTGTACGGAAGGTTTATGTAACATCCAGGAAAGAGATGGTCAGATTATTTTATCTATACTGACATCATGAGTCAAGAAAATTTCTTCTGATAGAATTTGATTTAAAGACTGATGGCGGGGAGGCACCTGGGTGGCTCAGTCGGTTAAGTAACTGCCTTTAGCTCAGGTCATGATCTCGGGGACAGAGCCCTGCTTTGGGCTCCCTGCTCAGTGGGGAATCTCTTTCTCCCTCTCCCTCTACCCCTCCCTCCCCACCTCATGTTCTCTCTCTCTCTCTCAAATGAATAAATAAAACCTTTTAAAAAATAAAATAAAGTAAAAAATAAAATAGACTGGCCAGAGGGGCACTTGCCTGGCTCAGTTGGTGGAGCATGCAACTCTTGATCTTGGGGTTGTGAGTTTGAGCCCCACACTGGGTATAGAGATTGCTTAAAAATAAATTCTTTAAAAAGAGAAAAAGAAAAGAATAATAAAGACTGACTGGAATACTGGCCTTCTAGACCAATGATTTTTGAAACTTTTGGAACAGATGGCCATAAAGACTCTTGTTCCCTTTGTAGTGCAAACAAAAATGTTAAAATATATTGACTGTTACTGTGGAATTATTTAGTGTTAGTGTTTGGGTTTTTCAGTTTGGTTTTATGTCTGAAATAGAATATTCTTTGGAGGGAAAATGCTCCCGTACATTCTTTTGGGAGCTTTTCTACAATCCTGTAATATGACCTTCTCGAGCCATCACTCTATGGTAATTCTTTGCAATGTGTGATCCTGAAATAAAGGTATCATCAGGAAGGCCCTCTAAAGTGATTGTTGACTTAATCTCTTGAAGTATTAAGTCTTATTATGACGTGTCTCTTTATATAATCTTATTTCTGTTACAAATAACTTATTCTAAGAATTCAAGTATTTCATTAAAACTAATACGCTTGGGTGCCTGGGTGGCTCAGTTGGTTAAGCGACTGCCTTCGGCTCAGGTCATGATCCTGGAGTCCCTGGATCGAGTCCCGCATCGGGCTCCCTGCTCGGCGGGGAGTCTCCTTCTCCCTCTGACCCTCCCCCCTCTCATGTGCTCTCTCATTCTCTCTCTCTCAAATAAATAAATAAAATCTTTAAAAATAAATAAATAAAAATAAAACTAATAGGCTTTTTAGTCATATGAAGACTGAATATATGTCTGTGTGTACATGGTGGCAAGTGGCTTGGACACTTGGAGTAGCTTGGCCATAGGGGCTGAAGTGACCTGGGTGCAGAAAGTTAAGAATACGTAGCTCTGTTTAAAAATTTTTTTGAATAAAATCTAGAAGATCTTGCATATTGGCCAGAACAGGGCTATATATGTATAACAAGGAAAATACTTCCTTACAGAAACCAGTTATTCCTGCTGTTAGCAATTTCTTGGTCATGTTGGCTTAATAGTTTTTGTTCAACAAGGGTCTCTTGTCAGAGTGTCAAAATAAAATTACAAACACAGAGACCTAAAACAGAAGTTTTTTTGTTGACACACAGATGTGATTTGATTTCTCAAGATTACATTTTTTTCTTTTAAAATAGGATAATGTTGTGTTCTCACTGAATTCCTGAGAGCTTCAGTAATGCCATTCAGGATATTTTATAAGTGCCATAAAAGTCATATAATGCATTCTCTTATTATGAAGGCCCTAAGAGAAAAAATGTAAACCATTACTAATTTACTATAACTAGTAACAGAGTACAAAGTTTTCAATAAGTAGCTCTTATATGAAAGTTATTTCCTGTTTTGTGTGGATGGACAAAAAAGTAAAATAAAACAAAAAACATTGTTAATTTTCATCCGCATAAAATATTTTTGAGCATTATTTGGGATGTTGTTCCAGTAACTTATTGAAATAGCATATGATGCAAGATTTGATTAAGTTTATAATTTTGTGGGTTTTCCTATTGGGACTGGCATAAAGCTTAAAAATAACTGGAAACAAAAATTTCTGTCTTACTTTAGGTCTTTTAATTCTAACTACACTTAGGAACAGTAACTTTTTAAAAAGAGTAATGGAGGGGCGCCTGGGTGGCTCAGTCGTTGGGTGTCTGCCTTCGGCTTAGGTCATGATCCCGGGGTGCTGGGATCGAGCCCCACATCAGGCTCCCTGCCCTGCCAGAAGCCTGCTTCCCCCTCTCCCACTCCCCCTGCTTGCGTTCCCTCTCTCAATGTGTCTCTCTCTCTCTGTCAAATAAATAAATGAAAATCTTTTAAAAAAAGAACAAGAATGACCCATTTAAAAAAAAGAGAGAGAGTAATGGAAAATTATTCAGGATTCTGTTGCTTAATGGTTAGTATAGACATGTAGAATCCTTTCCAGCTCTGCCCCTGTCTTGCTGTAGGATTTGGGAGCCAACCACTTGAGTCTCTTAGATGTTCTCCATTTTGCCATGTGAAAAAGAATGTTGCATGCTTGTTTTCTCTCTTCCTATGAGTTAACCTTATTAATTCTTTCAAAAAGGCTTTATTTAGGCTTAAGAGTCAGACCTGCATCTGAGTACTGACTCTTCCATTTAAAATTTGTCCTTGATGAAACCAATGATCTTAATATAGTATGTCTTCAGTAAATGGTATAGTTAGTATCAGTTCACATTTTAATGTAAAAAAATGGTATTGATGTCAGTAACCATGAAAACAGTTTATGAAGTGAAAGAGGTTGAAGATGTAGCAAGAGCCCTTCTTTCTAAAAAAGATAGTTAAGGATGGGACCTTTGGGAAAGTTTTCAAGTCATGAGAATTCTTTCACAGACAGTAATGGAGTTTCAGTAGTGACAACTTGTTTTTTAAGGATATGGAGAGAGATGAGGATAGAAGTAGTTGCATTGCTTAACATTTTTAAAGCTCTTACAGATTTAACATCTCTTTCTCATTTAAGAACTGAAAAAAAGGGGCGCCTGGGTGGCTCAGTTGGTTAAGCAACTGCCTTCGGCTCAGGTCATGATCCTGGAGTCCCAGGATCGAGTGCCGCATCAGGCTCCCTGCTCGGTGGGGAGTCTGCTTCTCCCTCTGACCCTCCCCCCCTCATGTGCGCTCTCTCTCTCATTCTCTCTCTCAAATAAATAAATAAAATCTTAAAAAAAAAAAAAGAACAGAAAAAAAGTATTCATAAAATTACCACATTTGATGTATTTGGAGATAAAACGTCCTACAGAAAAGTTTTAAAAATCTGTTTTTTTCTTCTTTTTAAAGTATGTTTGGTAGAGGGGCGCCTGGGTGGCTCAGTCGTTAAGCGTCTGCCTTCGGCTCAGGTAATGATCCCAGGGTCCTGGGATTGAGCCCTGCATCAGGCTCCCTGCTCCGTGGGAAGCCTGCTTCTCCCTCTTCCACTCCCCTGCTTGTGTTCCCTCTCTCACTGTCTCTGTCAAATAAATCTTTAAAAAAAGAAAAAAGAAAGTATGTTTGGTAGAAAAACATGCATCTTCTATTCATTCTGAAATTTTCCAGGTTTTTTTTTTCCCCCAGAATCCCTCATATCTGTTGTTATAGGGAATCTCCTGTCAGTAGTTTACATTTAAAACCTGAAAAGCAGTTTGTTTTATAAATAAAATAACCCAGTTGTAGTGATAAGCTTCGTTCTCCCCCACCCTTTTTGAGGGGTAATTATGAGAGTTTATCAGTTTTACCCAGACTTTCTAGCTCCAGGTAGGAAGGCGGAGAAGATAAGAAATTAGGGGAGCTTGGGCTGATGTTAACCAAACTAAAAGACAAACAATGACCCATAAATACGTGCATTTTAAAAGGAATCTTTACAACGTTCACAATGAAAGTCCTCCTGACCACCTTTCTCCACAGAGGAAATCCGCTTAACTTCTATGGCCAGGGCCTCTTACTTTATTTGATATATGAGAAACAAAGAAAGAAAAACTTCTGAAACAGGAGTGTGTTGGTGAGTTTGCACTGCAACCTACGTAGTTGTTTTGGAAAATTATTTGTTAGCTAACAGAGTACTTTTTCTTATTTCCTCCTTTAGAAGCTTAAATTACTATAAGATTGTAGTGGAAATAAACCTGAATGTCTTGTTTCAGGTACACAAAAGACTGTAATCCATTGAAATTAGTTACTTGAAATTCATATGTTCCCCTTTTTTAATTATTATTTCTCACAACCACCCCTCCCTCCCCAGCACACATGCACAAGGTACAACTAAAAGCCAAGAGCTTAGGATTCCAGTTGTGTCATAGTGATCAGTGAAATCACAAGTCCTATAATATGATGAGGGAGCAGTGTGTGAAATACCACAGTGGTTAAGAACATGGGCTCTGTTGTCATTGAAGTGAAGCTAGATTCCAACACTAGTGCTAGTGGGAACTTGAGCAAGTTCTCATTTTAAAATTGGGATTATAATAATACCTCATAAAGTCAATACATAGATTAAAAGAGATAATCTAATTAAGCTGTCCTACTCTCAGTAAATGCTCAATTAATGGTAAATATTATCTACAAGCCACATGTGTAGTAAACTTCTCACTTTTCTGATATTGGATAAGCTGACTAGGGCTACTGGCAAAAGATGTTCATAATATTCTAATGACTCATGCCTTGACAGAAGTTACTGTGAATGCCTTGGAAGTAAGGAGAAGACAGTGCCATTTATAAATATTTTTTTAAAGATTTTTTATTTATTCATTTGAGAGAGAGAGAGAAAGCGAGTACAGTCAGGGGGTTAGGGTTGGAGAGAGAGGGAGAAGCAGACTCCTGGCTGAGCAGGGAACCTGATGTGGGGCTCAATCCCAGGACCCCGGGATCATGACCTGAACTAAAGGCAGATGCTTAACCGACTGAGCCACCCAGGTGCCCTGCACCGCTGGGTAAATAAAGTGTGCTAAGGAGTAAAGACAGTGTTCTAGGAGCAATCCTACCCTTTCAATCATCTTTCAAGTAGCCCCTGGTACTTTTGATTTCCTTGCATTAATAAACTTTTTAAAATTTATTATAGGCTCTATTCTTGTCAAGGTCACATCTTCTCTTCAAGCTCATTTACAGCTATCAGGGAAAGAGGTTGATGTGAACTCAGAAGTCCATGTTCAAGAAATGACTGAAGTTCACAAAGATGATGGTGTAATAATTACTGGTAAGGGTGCTGCATTTTGCTATGTAAGATAAATAGTCATCATCCATATGTAAGTAGAAATATGGTATACTTAACTGCAGTTTTACTCTTTTATTCTTTTCCATTGTCACATTTTGGTGTTTGACACTCTTTTCTTCTGACTGCTTAGCACAATGCAGACATTTCGTTTGAAACACTCACCAAGATGGCATTGGATAAAATCAATTTAAAAATTTTTCTATCTCTAGGAGATGTTTGCACACCCATGTTCACAACAGCATTCCTCACAGTAGCTAAAAGGTAAAAGCAACCCAGATGTCTATTGATGGATGACTGGATAAGTGAAATGTGGTATAGACATACAGTGGAATATTATTTAGCCTTAAAAAGGAAGGAAATCTTGTCACATGATGCAACATGGATGAACCTTGAGGACATCATGCTAAGTAAAATAAGCCAGTCACAAAAAGACAAATACTGTATGATTCCTCTTATATGTGATATCTAAAGTAGTCAGATTCATAGAAACAAAAGTAGGGGAAGGGGAAAATGGGGAGTTGATCAATGAGTATAGCGTTTCAGTTTTGCAAGATGAAAGAGTTCTGGAGATCGGTTGTACAACGATGTGAGTATACTTCACACTATTGAACTGTAAACTTAAAAATGATTGGGATGGTAAGTTTTATGCATTTTTTACCGTAATTAAAAATTTTTTAAGACCATGATTTTTTTTTTTCTGGTACACCTGCTTTCTAACTCTTGGCCTTAAAAATCATATATATATAGTACAAGACTCAAAGTTAACTTTCTATGATTGGAATAAACACAAATGTGGTTTGGTATTATGCACATTGTAAACTTACTCTTTTAAAACAACAAATTCTCAGTCCCAGAAATGTGAATGGCTTTTGCACATTTTTTCTGATTACCTCTGGCTGCACTGATGGTTGATACTATTTTCTAAAATATTTATTGTATACATACAGTAAATACATGTACACAGTAGAAAAAAAGGGGGAATTAATGCTGGTGAAGTTTTCTTTCAAATCTTACCAGAATGGCATTGAAAAGGACATTGAAAAAGTGTGTGGTGGTGGTGGTGGTAGCAGTGGAGTGTCTTCAGGAGATCAGTTTCAGTTTTAAATACAGGCATACCTCAGAGATCTTGTGTGTTCAGTTCCACACCACTGCATATTTTCAGTTTCCCAGTGCATATAAAAGCTATGTTTATACTATACTGTAGTCTGTTAAAGTGTACATTAGCACTGTGTCTAAAAAAACAATGCAAATACCTTAATTAAAAATGCTTTATTGCTAAAAAAAAGAAATGCTAACCATCATCTGAGCCTTCAGTGAGTCATAATCTTTTTGCCTTGATGTTGGTGGCTGGTGACTGATAAGGGTAGTGGCTGCTGAAGGTTGAAGGTTGGGGTGGCTGCGGCAATTTCTTAAAACAGTAGTGAAGGGGCTCCTGGGTGGCTCAGTTGATTAAGCGACTGCCTTCGGCTCAGGTCATGATCCTGGAGTCCCGGGATCGAGTCCCGCATCGGGCTCCCTGCTCGGCAGGGAGTCTGCTTCTCCCTCCGACCTTACCCCCTCTCATGTGCTCTCTCTCTCTCTCTCTCTCATTCTCTCTCTCAAATAAATAAATAAAATCTTTAAAAAAAAAAAACAGTAGTGAATTTTGCAGCATTGGTTCTTTTACAAATGATTTCTCTGTAACGCATGATGCTGTTTGATAGTATTTTACACATAGGAGAACTTTCAGAATTAGAATGATTCCTCTCAGATTCTGCTGCTGCTTTATCAAGTAAGTTTATGTAATATTCTAAATTCTTTGTTGTCATTCCAACAGTCTTCACAGCATCTTCACCAGGAATGGATTCCATCTCGAGAAACCACTTTATTTATTTATCCATAAAAAGCAACTCTTCATCCATTAAAATTTTATCTTGAGATTGCAGCAATTCAGTCACAGCTTCAGACTCTACTTCTGCTTCTAGTTCTTTTCCTCTTTCCACCACATTTGCATTTACTTCCTCCACTGAAGTCTTGAACCCCTCAAAGTCATCCACGAATCAACTTCTTCCTGCTAATGTTGATATTTTAATTCTTTCCATGAATTGTGAATGTTCTTAATGGCCGCTAGGATGATTAATCCTTTTCAGAAGGTTTTTAATTTACTTTGCCCAGATCCATCAGAGAAATCACTTTCTATGGCAGCTATAGCTTTATGAAATGTATTTCTTAAACAATAAGACTAGAAAGTTGAAGTGACTCCTTGATCCATATGCTGCAGAATGGATGTTGTATTAGCAGGCATGAGAACATTAATCTCATTGTACATTTCCATCAAAGCTCTTGGGTGACCAGTGCATTGTCAGTGAGCGGTCATATTTTGAAAGGAATCTTTTTTTTTTTTGAACAATAGGTCTCAACAGTGGACTTAATATTTAGTAAACCATGTGGTAAACAGATGGGCTGTCATCCAAGTTTTGTTGTTCCATGATTGAGCACAGACAGAGTAGATTTAGCATAATTTTTAAGAGCCCTAGGATTTTCAGAATGGTAAATGAGCATTGGCTTCAACTTCAAATCACCAGCTGCATTGGCCTCTACCAGGAGAGTCAGCCTGTCCTTTGAAGTTTTGAAGCCAAGCATTGACTTCTCCCTTCTAGCTATGAAATTCATAGGTGGCATCTTCCTTCAATATAAGGCTGTTTGTATACATTGAAAATCGGTTGTTTAGTGTAATCGGTTGTTTAGTGTAGCTACTTTCATTAATGATCTTAGCTAGATATTCTGGATAATTTGCTGCAGCTTCTGCATTAGCCCCTTGTGCTTCACCCTGCACTCTTATGTTACAGAGACAGCTTCTTTCCTTAAACCTCATGAACCAGCCTCTGCTAGCTTCAAACCTTTTTCTTTCAGCTTTCTCACATCAGCCTTCATAGAATTGAAGAGTTTTAGGGCCTTGCTCTGGATTAGGCTTTGGCTTAAGGGAATGTTGTGGCTGGTTTGATCTTCTATCCAGACCTTTAAAACTTTCTCCATGTCAGTAATAAGGCTGTTTCACTTTCTTATCATTCATGTATTCACTGGAGTCATAACTTTCAATTTTCCTTCAAGAAGTTTTCTTTTGCATTCACAACTTAGCTAACCATTTGGCACAAGACGCCTAGCTTTCATCCTGTCTTGACTTGGGACAAGGCTTCCTCACTAAACTTAATCATCTTTAGCTTTTGATTTAAAGTGAGAGATGTGTGGCTCTTCCTTTCACTTACACACTTAGAGTCTATTGTAGGATTATTAACTGGCCTAATGTTGGCGCAAGATTGTTGTGTCTCAGGAAATAGGGAGGCCTAAGAGGAGAGAGAGATGGGGGACTGGCCAGTCCATGGGGCAGTCAGAACACACACATTTATCAGTTAAGTTTGCAATCTTGTATGGGAGCCATTTGTGGTGCTTCAAAACCGTCACATTAGTAACATCAAAGACCACTGATCACAGATCTCCATAACGTGTAATAATAATGAAAAAGTTTAAAATATTGTGAGAATTACCAAAATATGACACATAGACACAAAGTGAGCAAATGCTATTGGAAAGAAGGTACCAATAGACTTGCTTCGTGCAGGGTTGCCACAGACCTTCAATTTGTGAAAAATGCAATGTCTACAAAGCACAATAAAGCAAAGTGCAATAAAGCAAGGTATGCCTTTATTCATTTTATATGTCATAAAAGTTTAAAAAGTAATTTGTTGAAAATCATAGAATCTTAACAAAAAGCATAACAGGTAATAAAAATAAGACCTGTACACCCACCCTCATCTAGCTCAGTGCCCCATGGGCAGACTCTTAGTGACATAGTGAAAAAAAATTTATTTTATTTTTTTAAATTTTATTTTTTATTTTATTTATTTATTTATTTTTAAAGGTTTTCATTTATTTGACAGAGAGAGACACAGCGAGAGAGGGAACACAAGCAGGGGGAGTGGGAGAGGGAGAAGCAGGCTTCCTGCGGAGCAGGGAGCCCGATGCGGGGCTCGATCCCGGGACCCTGGGATCATGACCCAAGCTGAAGGCAGATGCTTAATGACTGAGCCACCCAGGCGCCCCGACATAGTGAAAATTTGATGAAAATTAACTGTATTAAATATAGTAAGAATCGGGCGCCTGGGTGGCTCAGTTGGTTAAGCGACTGCCTTCAGCTCAGGTCATGATCCTGGAGTCCCGGGATCGAGTTCCGCATTGGGCTCCCTGCTCGGCGGGGAGTCTGCTTCTCCCTCTGACCCTCCTCCCTCTCATGCTGTCTCTCATTCTCGCTCTCAAATAAATAAAATCTTTAAAAAAAAAAAATTGTTTAAAAAAAATATAGTAAGAATCAACTTCTTGTGATCTAATCTCCTGATTTTAATAAGGGGACAGTAGAGTTACCTTTTTTAGTCCCAGTAATCTAAAGCAATAATATAAATTTGTTTAATAATGTTCTGAATGATAGCATAATCAAATTATTTTACATATATTAAGAATTTTTGAATTAGAAGTTAAAGTTACTTTGTCATTTTTTAATGTTACTCACAGAATCATGTGCCTTCCTGTAAATTTAGATTTAGTTTTAATTCAGTTTTAAAACCCTATTTTCACCACTTCAGCCATTAAAAAAAAACACCTCATTAAATCATTTAAGAACACTTACTAGTCTGTCACTGGATAATATCAGTATCTGCAGACCTGATCTCTTTTCTCTTGCCCATTCTTATTCCACTAAACCAGTACCACCTCAAGCATAATATATTTAAAAACAAACATCAGGGCGCCTGGGTGGCTCAGTCGTTAAGTGTCTGCCTTCAGCTCAGGTCATGATCCCAGGGTCCTGGGATCGAGTCCCTGGTCGGGCTCCCTGCTTAGCGGGAAGCCTGCTTCTCCCTCTTCTACTCCTCCTGCTTGTGTTCCTGCTCTTGCTGTCTCTCTCTCTCTCTGTCAAATAAATAAATAAAATCCTTAAAAAAATAAAATAAAAACAAACATCATCTTTCCTTTGCCTAGCTCCTCCTCCTGTCTTCTGTATTTTCCTTTATTTGGTCAGTCAGGCACTCAACAAACTTTTATTGATTATTGAGCCAGACACTGCTAGAAACTAGGAACGAAAGGTCTCTCTGTCATCTGAGAAGCTTACATCCTAGTAAAGCAAGAGAAATCAGTGAACATAATAAAGTGGAATAAATGTATTAAATGTTTGTATGGGATAATGAAAGCATGTATGTGACACATTTAAATTAGACTAGCATTGTGAGTTTGAAGAAGTGAGAGAAGTGCAGTATAGCTAGACTACAGAGAGTAGGGGAAAGTGGCATAAAGGAAGGCTGGAGACTTTGGGAGGGGTCAGATCATATAGGGCTGATTTGAATTTTATACTAAGTGCATTGCAAAGGCACCAAAAGGTTTTCATCAGGGTTTACACAACCAAATCTATGCATTACAAATATCACTGAATGTTGAGTGGAGAAAGATTGGAAAGGACAATGGTGAGTGAAGGAAAAGCTAATTAGCATGTTACTGCAGTAATTCACAAGAAAGAGGTCAGTGGCCTGGACTCCACAGTAATCTATCTTAAACTCAACAGACACATAAGCCTTCAACAAATTTTGGTTGAAGAAATAGATAAATGGATGCTATGAGGAAGATAAATGCTTACTTCATTTGTTATTATGAGGTTCCTCAAGAGTATTTGTTTTTGTGTGTTATATGTTATTATGTCTTATACTCTAGCCCCTCCCTCCTTCCTAAACCAGGAAGGCCCAAGTTGCAGAATGAAGTTTATTTCCTGCCCACAGCATAAGAATCTAGGTACTGATCAGCAGAACTTTTTTTGTAGAGTACTATTAGCCCCAGATGTATCTATAGATTGTCTCTCATATTAGGTTAAATCCATTAGAGTAATTGTGCAGAGGAAACTCAGATAAAAACAGAGCAGTTTTTCTCTTTGGAGAGAGCTGTATGAGCAAGTGGCTGAGTTTATAGAAACTTTCATATTTCATTTTAATTCTAAAACTGTTTGGTGCCCAGATCAAATGGATGGGATAATTTAAGAGGCCTAGAAAATCAGGGCAGATTGCTTTTTCTGTGGAGATTTCCAACATGAAACCCAGTTGTGGAAATAATGAGCAGCTTTATTTGTGAGTTGTTATTATAGGCAGCTGAGCTCAGCTCATCTGGGCCTTCCTTACAGAGCCTATGAGGCATAGAAACAGAAATACCCTCACTGCTAAGAAGTCTGGATTGTATCTGTACTGCATGATTTCTGCAAAAAAACCATGCCAGTAAAAATTAGTCCCTAGGGCTCAGGCTTCCCACAGGGTTTGATGTGCCAGCCTTGTAATTTTATTTGATTTCCTGCTTCATGGTTTCCTTCGCTGTTGCTGTCACTAATAACTGTATATAGTACAATTCTTAGAGTGATTCACAAGTATTATATGCTATTCTGAGGTCAAAAGAAAGCCCAGGACTCTGAGGCTGAAACATTTATGTACTTTAAAAGCTCTGCATAGCGTGTATTCTTTGGAGAGCATTTTTTAATCTTTATAAGATCCTTGATTCCAAGTTTCGTGCTCTACCCATTTATGGCGAATTTAATGAGTGATGAGTGGCTTAGGTAACGTATTTCTTGGAAGAAATTGACTTCTCTATTAGGTTTTTTAGTCTTGATTCATCAACTTAGATATGAAACCTCACTGTGGTATATCAAGACATTATGTGAGCCCAAAACTGCATGCAGTACAAAATCCTTTTGTCTTAAAGCCCCCAGTTTAAATGTTTAGAGCGTATTAGAGATAAAGCTTGTTGCCAGCCAAATGATGTTTGTCCTTGTCTGCTTAGTAGAGAATGTGATACTACTAGGTTCTCTTTATTTTAGTCAAACTGGAAATGTAAAGCATATAAAAAATTAATTTATTTGGGATTAGACCACCAAGTCAAAAGAGAGTTCTCAGCGTGTTTTTAGGCCAGAGAGTTATACATTTAATGGTGTTGTGATTTATAATGGAAAACTGGTGCATGGGTTGGAAAAGAGATTCAAATGGGACTAAGCCCACAGAATGCCACTTTTAAGATCTAGTGACAGTGTTTTCCCTCCAAATGGGTAAAAAACCTGATTTTTGATATGACTCATAGAAATAATTCTTTTTTTAGAGCACACTGAAGTTTGAGTTTTCTCCAAGCTTATAGCACATGGATCTGTCGGTTTTGTAAATGTGCTTTAAGATGACATGGAAAAAATTCAGTAAGAGAATGAAGAATACTATAGGTTTATGGCTGTCTGCTTAAAAATACTTTGACAGGGAGCTAATGTGGAAAAACTGCTTTCAGATTGTGCTTTTAATGTGTTTTTGTTTCCCCATAATTTTTTAAAGTATAAGATACTGGGAATGTCATAGAAATTAGACATCAACTTCATTTGTTAATGTTTACCAAAAAAGACCAGGTTTTGGGGCACCTGCGTGGCTCAGTTGGTTAAGGACTGCCTTCAGCTCAGGTCATGATCCTAGAGTCCCTGGATCGAGTCCCGCATCGGGCTCCCTGCTCGGCAGGGAGTCTGCTTCTCCCTCTGACCCTCCCCCCTCTCATGTGCTCTCTCTCTCATTCTCTCTCTCTCAAATAAATAAATAAAATCTTTAAAAAAAAAAAAAAGACCAGGTTTTGTTTCTTTTCATCTGCAATCATTCTCTAAGGCTAAATAGTAAATATGTTAGATTTTGCAGGCTACATTTTGTTTCTGTTGCATATTCTTTTTTGGTTTTGTTTTTTTTTATAACCCTTTAAAAATGTAAAAGTCATTCTTAGCTCTTAGGCCATAAAAGCAGGCCTCAGGCCAGATTTGGCCAGCGGGCTATAATTTGCTGACTCCCTGGACTGGAGATCAAAGTGCAGGCCCTAATCTTAGAGCATATGAATTCTGTTTGTAATGCCTGGGGATTTTGTTTGTTTTTGTTTTTGTATTTATTTTGGTCACTTAAGAAATACTGAACCACAGCCAAATCTTACCCTGAATGACCTCTTCCCAGTAATGAGGAAAAAATGATTTGTGCCCATAAAAGTGTGATTATGTAAGATTTAAGAAACAATGCAGCCATAGAAGATATATACAGTGGCAAATAAAAACACAAAAATGTTCAACATCACTAGCCATTAGTGAAGTGTAAATTAAAACCAGAATGAAATACTACCTATTAGAATGGATAAAATAAAAAATACTGATAATGAGAGATTGGATCTCTCCTACATTGCTTTTAGAATGTAAAGTGATACAGCCACTCTAAACTTCAGTCTGGCAGTTTGTTAAAAAATTAAACATAAAACTACTATATGGCCCAGCAGTTATACTCCTGGGCATTTATCCTGGAGAAATGAAACTTTAAGTTCACATAAAAACCTATACACAAATATTTATAGCTTTATTTGTAATTCCCAAAGCTGGAAATGATGAAAATACCCTTCTATCAGTAAATGGTTACACAGACTATAGTATGTCTATATAATGGAATACTATTCAGCAATAAAAAGGAATGATCTGGGTGTGCCTGGGTGGCTCAGTCAGTTAAGCGTCTGCCTTTGGCTCAGGTCATGATCACAGGGTCCTGGGATGGAGCCCCATGTCGAGCCCTCCGCTCTGTGGGGAGCCTGCTTCTCCCTATCCCTCTGCCTGGCACTCCCCCTGCTTGTGCTCTCTCTCTGTGTCAAATAAATAAATAAGATCTTAAAAAAAAAAAAAAGGAATGATCTATTGATATATACAACTTGGATGGAACTAAAGGGCAGCATGCTGAGTGAAAAAAAGCCAGTCTCAAAATGATATACACTGTATGATTCCACTTATATAACATTTTTGGAGTGACAGTATTATAGAAATTGAGAATAGACAAGTGGTTGCCAAAGGTTAGGGAAGGAGAGGGAGGATGAGACTCTTTATAAAGAGACGTCACAAAGGACTTGCTTTGTGGTGATAGAACAGTTCTATATCTTGATTATAATGTTATAAATGTGATAAAATGTCATGACAGTATACACAAAAAAGTGAGTGTATGCAAAAAATGATGAAATGTGAGTAAGGTCTGTAGTCTAATTAATTGTACTTTGCCAGTCAATTACCTGGTTTTGATAATGCACTATGATTATGTGACCATTGAGAGAACTGGGTTCATGGGTACACAGGACCTCTGTGTACTATTTTTGCAACTTATTATGAGTCTTTATTATTTCAAAATAAGTTAGCATAATAGAGGGAATGAGAGGGGGAAAATAAAGGGGAGAGGGAGAAAGAGAAAGAAACAATGGAAGCTTCCAGTCAAGAAGTGGAATAAAACAGACTGATAAACCCTTTTATCTAAATTAACAACAACAAAATTTTGTAAACAGAAAAAATACATGAATAAACAGCTTCTAAGACATTATACATCAGACAGTGGGAGAAAGTGATCACTGAGAGATGGTAAATAAACAAAATGAGCCCCTACTTACTGCCTGGAGAGAGTCTCCAGGCTGTAGTACACAGGGAGAAGGAACCATTGTGGAACCCAGCAGACTCCTGGAGTTGAGGAGACCATGATGAGGGTCCAGACAGACCAAGACAGAGTTTATAGGACAAAGTACCAGAGGGAAAAGAACCTTGTGTTCACACCAGTGTAAGAACAATGTCTGTGCCACCTGCCAGACTGGAAAAAACTAACTTATGGGGCATTGGGTAGAACACTTAGTTGTTGGAAACAATTATCCCTAGACTGAACATTCCTCTAGAACTGCCTAACAAATCACAAAAGCAAAGAGATAAAAGGCGTTAGCTGTTTCCAAGTAACTTAACTGCATCCCTGAACCAGGTCCTGGGATTGAACCCCACGCAGAGCCCTCTGCTCTGCGGGGAGACTGCTTCTCCCTCTCCCTCTGCCTGCTGCTCAAGATTTACAAAATTATCCAGCACCCAGGGCGCCTGGGTGGCTCAGTTGGTTAAGCGACTGCCTTCGGCTCAGGTCATGATCCTGGAGTCCTGGGATCGAGTCCCGCATCGGGCTCCCGGCTCGGCGGGGAGCCTGCTTCTCCCTCTGACCCTATCCCCTCTCATGCTGTTTCTCTCTCTCTCTCTCAAATAAATAAATAAATAAAATCTTAAAAAAAAAAAAATTATCCAGCACCCAAAAAAATAAAATTTACAATGTCTGGCATCCAAAGATTATCAGACATGCAAAAAGGCAAGAAAATATAACCCATAATAAAGGGAATATCAGGTGAAACCCACCCAGAACAGATACAGATGTCCAAATGAGCAGAGAAAGAAAATAAAAGAGTTATTATAACTGTATTCCACCTGTTAGAATATAGAATAAAGTTAACTAAGACAAAGACATGAAAGCTCTAAAAAATACCAAAATTGGATTTCTAGAAATGGAAACTACAATGTCTGAGATGAAAAATACAGTGGATGGGATTAAACAAAAGATTTGAGGAACAGTCTTTCTGAGAATATTTCTTGGGCAAAACGGGTTGGCTGCTTGTTCAAAACCTAGAGTACTGTTGATTTTGTTATTATTCCAGGTAATTGAGAGAAAATATAAATGATGGGAACCATTAAAACTAGCTCAAAAATATTTTCTTGTCGGTAATAACTTGTTAAGATGCCTGGGGTTGCATTTTTTTGTCAAGGGCAGACTGTAAACAGTTATTGGATGTTGACAACATTAAAATATTTGGTTATAGAATTGTGTGTGGTTAGAGGTTTTATTTGTGAAATAAGCATTACAAATAACAAAATTTCAGAGTGATTATTTTCATGTTTTATAAGTGTATGATTTACTTTCCTAGCCAGTTGGTAAACTTTTTGAGGATATTGGCGTGTCTTTATACATCTTTTGAATGTAAAGATATAAACTACTTTAGCGTAGTGCTTCCCATAGTGGGTGGTCAGTAGTGTTTATAATGTAAAAGAGGGAATCCTCCAACTATGAATCATTGAAATTAAATCTGCTGCCAATTAGGCAGCACCAGAATTATCTTTCTTTTTTTTTTTTAAGGGTATGAGGTTGTTTTTTTTTAAGATTTTATTTATTTATTTGACAGAGAGAGACACAGCGAGAGAGGGAACACAAGCAGGGGGAGTGGGAGGGGGAGAAGCAGGCTTCCCGCCGAGCAGGGAGCCCGATGTGGGGCTCAATCCCAGGACCCTGGGATCATGACCTGAGCCGAAGGCAGACGCTGAACAGACGCTTAACGACTGAGCCACCCAGGCACCCCAGAATTATCTTTCTGAACCAAATGTTAAAGTCTGTTATAAGGGTTGGGAGAGGGAGGTGGAGGCTCAGAACAAGGGGCGGGGGAAGGGAGAAGCTCACCTTAGCCAAGAAGCTTTTTAAGCCTATTTTTAAACCAGAGAATTAAATTCTGCAGATTACTACTTAGAGCCTTATCTAATAGTCCACAACTAGTGCTGATTAGATCAGGTATATTTGGGGTTAAATAATGATTAATGCTTCTCAACTAGGTATTTGGGGGAAAATAAATAAAAGAACCTGGTGATTCATATATTTGGTTAGATTTGTACAGGGCAGATTTAGAGAGCAAACACTGGAGTTTAAAAACATGTTCTGAGGGGCACCTGGATGGCACAGTCGATTAAGCATCCAACTCTTGGTTTCAGCTCAGTTTGTGACCTCAGATCCTGAGATCAAACCCCACATCAGCCTCTGCGCTCAGCACAGTCTGCTTCAGATTCTCTCCCTCTTCCTCTGCCCGTCCCGCTTGTTCTCTTTCTCTCTCAAATAAATAAATAAATAAATATTTTTATAAACCACCCAAAACCATGTCCTGAAAAGAAACTTTTCCTCCTCCTTAATGGAAGCCAAACTACATAGGGGTAGGGTAGTCATTTCCCATTTGGCCAATAAAACATTGATTATCATTGGCAAAGGGAATTAAATAAGGAACATGTTTTCTGCAACTGCAAGTTCCAATATGTGTTGCAAGATTTTTGTAGGAAGGAATTTATAAATTTTACACATTAGAGTCTCTACAGATTCAGGCCAACCAAAGTGTGAAGAGCTTTCAGTAAATTACTTATAGGCAAGATAGGGAAAGCTATTTTCAAGTAACCTAAGTGGAATTGTATAAACTGCCTTGCTTTTTGAGTATTGTCTCCAGGCTAAAATTGCTGTCTGTTCATTTTGTTAGTAGCATTAAGTGCAGTATGAGGGCCAAGGGCGGGCTGCCCCAAGATGGACCACTTTGGGATAAAGATTATTTCAAGTTAAAAGTAATCGAAACCCAGCAGATGCAGGAAAAGCTGTCTGCCTGCCCCTCAGTTGCCTAAATTTACATTGGAAAGGAGAGCCTTTGTCACCCCGAGAGCTAGTAACAGAGACTCCCCTTTACCTAAGAAACTTACCTGCATAATAGGGCAACTTTTGTTTTTCAGAACATCTCCTTTCACTTTCTTGCTAATGGTCTTCTCCCCTTTGTAGCCTCAGGCCCTACCCCTCTTCTTAGCTTATATAAACTTCATGTTGCATCATTGTCTTTGGGATTTCATGTCTGTGTGGATTCCTCATATGTACACCTATTAAATTTTCTCCTGTAAATCTGTCTCATGTCAGTTTGATTCTAAGTCCAGCTAGAAGAACCCTGGGCAGGGGAAGGTCTTCCTCCCCTACGGTAGCCTCTGCTGCTGCAAAAGGAAATGAGTAGATTGGCTTCTCTCTCCGTAAGCAAGAAAAGCATGACTGGGGAGGCGATGAATTAAATATATTAAGGAAAAAATCTTAGATAGTTGGGAAGACCTTACTGTTGTTGATGCTTTGCTGTTGATGCCAAATAGCGTGAAAAAATAATAAAGTTAGAGCAACCAATGTTCAGGATTTCCGGTTCTTTCCTCTACATTTATTTGAATTACTAGAAAAAAAATTCTGTGTTATAGAAAAACTGTTGGGTGCAGGTACCTCGAAATTGTGACCTACCAAATGCAGCACAGGCCAAAAAGAAGAACATTTAAATTGACAGAACTGAACCCCTTAATAATGAAGAGTTGGAGGAAAAAAAGAAGCTCCCATGAAATAACAAAATTCAACCAGGTAAATTTGAAGATCTAATTGGCTTTATTAAACGATTCATGAATTGGGCGGCACCTCACCTAGCAAGTAGAGAGGCACACCAAGGAGTTGTACAAAATGGAAGGTTTTTCTAGAGGCGGAAAGGAGCAAGAAAGTTATCAGCAAAAGAAAAGGATTGTTCCAGGCTAGGCCCTTTCTAGGGGGGCGAAAAACAAAGGGGTCTTATCATTCAAATGACCTCATCTTCCTCTGGGATGGAGAGGGCCCTTGTGGCAGACCCATTGGCAGTGACTGAAAAATTCCTGAATGACCATCCAAGACTACATTTTTGGGGAGTTTGAAACTGCAGTTAGATTTTATATTAAGCACCTGTTTGGAACTCGGTCTAAGTGACACCATTTGGGCCTGGGGTGGTTTTTTGGGTTTTGGGGGTTTTAGTTTTTTTTTTTTTTTTAATTTTTCTAACACAGGGATTTACCAATAGGAATGATATTTTAACCAGTTTACTGAGAAGTAATGATGGAATTGAAATATAGCAAGAGAAGTAGAAGGAAAAACTCCAGAGGAAGTCATTGGATACTTGAAAGATGCAATGAACTCTAAAACATAGACAAGATTATGGCTCAGATGAAAGGGGCAAGGCAAGAACTCACAGAAGAATTTGTATCAAAGAGGCACTTGGCACGAAGATTGGATGGTACAAAGCACCTTTTCATCAGCTAGGAACATCACATGGTACTAACAAAGGAAAAAACTATACTAAAGAAAAGAATTGTTTCCTGATTTGCGTGCTTGGATTCAGCAAAGAAAATGTATATAAGGAAGTGAGACGGTGTATTCACAAGTCTCTTCAGTTCAGATTTGACTGATCTCTTAAATCCAGAATGGCAATGGAACTTTAGAGGAGGTGTAACACCCTAATTATCTTGATCGAAAGAAAAAAACAGAACTAGATGAGAGATGGGAAATAAACCAGTCGAGCTCTATGCCTGCTACAGCATATTACCTGGAGGGAGTTTCCAGGCTGCAGGGCAGGAAGGGGTGATACAGAGCCCAACAGACTCCTGACAGGGAAGAGACTAAGCATCTGGGGAGACCAGGACTGCTAGATTTCACAAGAGAGAATTCCGGAGAGGAGGGAGCTGCACAGGGTGCCCGTGAGCATTCAGCAAAGTACTGATCATCATGTGTGTCAGGAAACTACCTGATACCTGCTATGCTGTGAATGAATCTCGATGATTATGCTGAGTGAAACACCTAGATTTAAAAAAAATTAAAATATATATTGTTTGATTCAATTCATTAAAATTGTAGAAAATGCAACTAATCTGTAGTGACACAAAGCAGACCAGTAATTGGGGTGTTGGGGGGACTGTCTGGAGGTGACAGGCAGGGAAAGGGCAGGAGGAAGAGATGACAAAGGTGTATGGAGGCATCTTGTAGAAGTGATGGATATATTCATTATTTTGATTGAAGAGATGGTTTCACAGAGTTTTACATGTCAAAACTTACTGTATTGCATATGTGAAGCACTTACAGTTTGTCAGTTGTGCTTAAATAAACCTCTTTAAAACCTGCATACAAAACAACAAAAAAAGAGTAGCTTCCCTTTCAGTTGTTCTGAGAAAATGAAAGGAGGGAATAAGCCCAGGTAACCTCTTTGCAACTCTCCCAACTCAGACTATCTTTTCTAAGATTTTTGCTGTTCCAAAGTATTTTTCAGTTTCAGAGATGTGTTGTTCAGATCTATGTAGTCAAATATTGCTCTTGTCAATGAAGATATAACTGTATGCAATTTTATGTTTCAGGGCTCATGAATCAAGCAAGCAAACATGAAAAATGGATTAAGGCTGATGCCCCAGAAGGCACTGTAAAATTTAGAAGTCAAAGCTGGTTTCAGTCCTTGAAACTGCAGGACTAAGAATGGTTTGAGTTGTATTTATAATTTTTAACAATGATTAGCAGATCTGTGACTACAAAAATGCAAATACCACAGTTGATACAAATGTTGAAAACAACAAATTGGAATGAATACTGGTGAATTGTCTTGTGGGGGCCTTTTGAAAATTTGTACTTAGCTATTCATTTTCTATTGCCCTGTAATGAAATTACCACAAACTTGCTGACTTAAAATCACACTTATTTTTAGCTCACAGTTCTGTACGTCAGGAGATCTGCATGGCTATGTTCTCTGCTCAGGGTGGACAAGGCCTGACTCGGCATTAACCAGGCTGTGTTCTCATCTAGATGCTCTGGGGGGGGAAAATCTACTTTCAAGCTTGTCCATATTGTTGGCAAAATCCAGTTGCCTGTGATTACTACTGAGGTCTCTGTTTTCTTGCTGTCCGTCAGCGATCACTCTAAGCTTCTACAGGCCACTCACATTCCTTCTCGGTTGGCCCTCTCCATCTTTAAGCCAGCAATGTTGCATTTGATGCTTCTATATCTGATCTCTTCTGCAACCAGCTGGAGAAACTGCTCTTAAAGGGCTCACTTGATGTGATCAGGCCTGCCCAGAATAATCTTTGTTTTGCCATATAATGTAACATAACCATGGGAGTGCTGTCTCATCATATTTATAATTTCCATTTACACTCAAGAGGAGGCGATTATACAAAGGCATAAGTAATGGGGTGGCAGTTATCTTAGAATTTCTTGCACCATAGCTCTCTCATAACACATTTGCTACTTAGAACTTCTTACGACATCAGTGTAAATTTAAGCTGTGAATAAAACACATCTAAAATGTGATGCATTTTCTACTGATTCTTAATTTTTTTTTTTGTATAATTTAAGATATAATGCTTTGGGAAGAGGAGAGACATTCAGTGATTTTATAGCCTGCTGTATGAAGATTGATTTTCACTTTTACAATAGTGTACTGTATAAAGTTATTTCCTGAATTCTCTTTCAAACCTTACTTGTCTACTTCTGGGGCACTTAATTTATACAAGACTGAATAGACCTATCCTTTGGATTATGTTTTTTATGATTAGGATAAATCAGTTCTTAATGCTTTCTAATAAGTCTTCTCAAATACTATGATTTATAATAATACCTTTGTTAGTATTTTATTTATTTAGAGTTCTACTTCTAACTTCATATTTATGAAACAAAAAGTAAACTTCGTGGAATATCTCAAAGTCTCCTTGGGCGCCTGGGTGGCTCAGTCGTTAAGTATCTGCCTTCAGCTCAGGTCATGGTCCCAGGGTCCTGGGATCGAGCCCCGCATCGGGCTCCCTGCTTGGCGAGAAGCCTGCTTCTCCCTCTCCCACTCCCCCTGCTTGTGTTCCCTCTCTCGCTGTATCTCTCTCTGTCAAATAAATAAATTTTTAAAAATCTTAAAAAAAACCGTCTCCTTTTGTTCAATCTTCATGAAATCAAAATTTATAGAAGTTGGGGAAATATTCATGTTAGTATGTTTGATGTGTTTATACTGTATGTGTGCTGAATTATTAAATAGAGGAAACTGTGAGGCAATGAGGCAATTTTTATAATCTTTTTCACCCTCATACAATTATATAAATATTTTCATGACTAAAAATAAAGTTTATGAAATTAGTCAACAACAGCCAGAAAGATCATGAGCATAACAGCTGTAAACTGTATTTAAAATTTTTAAAAGAACTGTACATATTTGAATCACATAGTCAAGTCCAAACAGAAAGGACAAGCTGCCGTATTTTGCTCTCTTGAACACTCACCCATATATAGCAAATGCTTAAGAGCTGAAGACCTAAGTAATATTTTGGATATTTTGAGTACTTTGCACTGAGAACTTGAAGATTTCACTACCTGTTCATTCTGCTTCTTGGTAGCCTTTTACAGCCCACTTTTTCTAACATCTACTCCTTTTCTTCCATTTGTGTAGTTATAAAATTTGTCTTTCCATAAGGAACAAATGTGTCTCCTGTTTTTTTTTGTTTGTTTTTTTTTTTTTAAAGATTCTATTTATTTATTCATGAGAGACAGAGAGAGAGAGAGGCAAAGGGAGAAGCAGGCTCCCAAGGAGCAGGGAGCCCGATGCGGGACCCCATCCCAGGACCCTGAGATCACGACCCGAGCCGAAGGCAGACGCTCAACCATCTGAGCCACCCAGGCGCCCCTCCTGTTTTTGTTTAAAAGAGGATCTTACTCAGAGAGTTTTGGAGCAAGCTTTGGCAGTTAAATACCAAACACCCTGCTTGATTTCTAGAGAACATAACATAACAGGGTGTCTTCCTCCTTACCCTTCATCTTCCCCATTTAGGTTTTATTTTTATTTTTATTTTTTTCCTTTAGAAAGCAGTTGCCTCTTTTATAGGTCTCTCCAGTTGTGTGCTTGAAATACTTAGGGATCAGAAGCCAATTTTTCTGCAGCTGCCAGAAATCTCTAGATTTAGTTAAAAATTACCCTCTTAAATCTCTTAGCTCAGGTCTGAAAACTTCCTACTCAGCTGATTCCCCTGCTGTCCACTTCTAGGAACCATTCTACAGGTAAGTAATATTACCTTATTTCAAAAACTCTCAAAATCAACCTTAAAAGGGGGAGAATTATTAAAAGCATTTAGCTAATACAGAGTACCTTATAATAATACCTTATGCAGCCCATTTTATGCAGCCCATTTTAAACTTTTCAAAATAACTCATATTCTTTACCTTAAGTTTTATCGTTACTTCAGATTTGTGGGATACAAAGAGACAGTGATTAACTTTACTTAAGAGATAAGGAACCAACAGCATTTTTCACAGAATAAACAATACTAAAATTATTTTTTCATAGAACAAACAATCCTAAAATTTGTATGGAACCTCAATAGACCCCAAATAGCCAAAGCAGTGAGGTATCAGAATTCCAGGTTTCAAATTATTTTACAAAGCTGTAGTAATCAAAACAGTATGGTACTGGCACAAAAATAAACAGATTAATGGAACAGGATAGAAAGACCAGAAATAAACCCACAATTATGTGGTCAATATTCAACAAAGGAGGCAAAAGTATGTAATGGGAAAAAGTCTCTTCAATAAATGGTGTTGAGAAAACTGGACCACTTTCCTACGCCATGCACAAAAATAAATTCAGAATGGATTAAGGACCTAAATGTGAGACCTGAAACCATGAAAATCCTAGAAGGGAGCACAGGCAGTAATTTCTCTGCCGCCAGCTGTAACAACAACTTTTTAGATCTGTCTCCTGAGGCAAGGGAAACAAAAGCAAAAATATTGGAATACATCAAAATAAAAAGTTGCTGCACAGCAAAGAAAACAACCAATAAAACTAAATGGCAACCTACTGAATAGGAGAAGATATTTGCAAATGACTTACCCAATAAAGGGTTAGTATCCAAACTATATAGAGAACTTCTACAGTTCAACACCAAAAAAAATCCAATTTAAAATGGGCAGAAGACATGAACAGACACTTCTTCAAACAAGACATCCAGATGGCCAACAGACACATGAAAAGACGCTCAACATCAATCATTATCAGGGAAATGCAAATCAAAACCACAATGGGGGGGCGCCTGGGTGGCTCAGTTGGTTAAGCGACTGCCTTCGGCTCAGGTCATGATCCTGGAGTCCCGGGATCGAGTCCCGCATCGGGCTCCCTGCTCGGCAGGGAGTCTGCTTCTCCCTCTGACCCTCCTCCCTCTCATGTTCTCTGTCTCTCATTCTCTCTGTCTCAAATAAATAAATAAAATCTTAAAAAAAAAAAAAAACCACAATGGGATATCACCTCATACCTGTTGGAATGGCTACAATAAAAAACAAGCAGTGGTGAGGATATAGAGAAAAAGGAACTCTCTTGCACTGTCAGTGGGGATGCAAACTGGTGCAGGCACTGTGGAAGACAGTGCAAAGGTTCCTCAAAAAATTACAAGTAGGGACACCTGGGTGGCTCAGTCAGTTAAGCGACTGCCTTCGGGTCAGGTCATTTTCCCAGGGTCCTGATTGAGTCCCATGTTGGGCTCCTGGCACAATGGGGAGCCTGCTTCTCCCTCTGCCTGTGCTCTCTTTCTCTGACAAAATCTTAAAAAAAAAAAATTTAAATAGAGCTACCATATGGTCCAGCAATTGCAGTAGTAGGTATTTACCCAAAGAATATGAAAACACCAATTCTAAGGGATGTATACACCCCTATGTTAAGTGCAGCATTATTTACAATAGCTAGATTATGGAAGCAACCCAAATGTCCATCGATGGATGGATAAAGAAGATGTGGTATAGCTATACAATGGAATATTATTCAGCCATTAAAAAGAAAGAAATCTTAACATTTGCAACCACATGGTTGTAGCTAGAGAATTTTTTTTTAAAGGGTGCAGTGTTTGTTTTTTAAGATTTTATTTGAGAGAGAGCATGAACAGGGGGAGAGGCAGAGGGAGAGGGAAAAGCAGACATCCTGCTGAGCAGGGAGCCACACAGGGCTCCATCCCAGGACCCTGGGATCATGACCTGAGCCAAAGGCAGACACTTAACCAACTGAGCCACCCAGGCGCTCCTGGACCTAGAGAGTATTATGCTAAGTGAAATAAGTCAGAGAAAGACAAATACCATATAATTTCATTCATATGTGGAATTTAAGAAACAGAAAAAAGACAAATGTAAAAACAGACTCTTAACTATACAGAACAAACTGATGGTTACCAGAGGGCGGTGTGTGGGGTGATGGGTGAAATAGATGAAGGGAATTAAGAGTACACTTGCCATGATGAGCACTTAGTAATATATGGAATTATTGAATCACTATATTGTATACATAAAACTAAGATAACACTGTATGTTAACTACACAGGAATTAAAACTTAAAAAAAAAAGATAAAGGGGGTGCCTGGGTGGCTCAGTCGGTTAAGCGTCTGCCTTCAGCTCAGGTCATGATCTCAGGGTCCTGGGATAGAGTCCCGCATCGGGCTCTCTGTGGAGAGCCTGTTTCTCCCTCTCCCCCTGCTCTTCTCTCTCTCTCTGTCAAATAAATAAAATCTTAAAAAAAAAAAAAAGGTAATGAAGGAAATAGGTTAAAAGACTGATCCAATATTACCAACACAGCTTGTTCCCGTGGCAGTCAGAACAGAGTTGGGCTTTTTCCTGGACTCTGTCAACAGGAGTATCACATAATATCAAATAATGATAATACCAGCATGTGATCATTCGAATTCTGTAGTATTATCTTTTCCCAGAGTGGTAAAAATCCACAGATGAAAGCTCTTTAAAAATAATAAGTACACGATAACCCATACCTCTTAGCATAAAATAGGGACAGCATCTTTTTTGACATAGCATAGTTTTTAAAATTACTCCATAGTTCCAATGTGATTAAAAAGAGACCTTTCTGAAACATTGCAGGGACAGGCTATCAATTCATAGGTAGTTCATGTTTCATTTAATTTATCCCTGACTGTGAAGTCAAATGTGGAGTTGAGTCCAGGGTTAAGTGGCATTTAGTTCTTATTGTTAAATATCTGGAAATAACAAGAAAGCCTTGTTTCCTTTAATAAATGTATGTCTATACTTTTTATATTGTCAGATTCTTAAAATCATTGCCCTGGCTCAAACTCTTATGCTGACTCATATGACCATCTCTGCTTTCTTTTGTAAAGAAAAGCTTCTAAATTCCTTGTTAAGAACATCACATCTCTCAGGGTGGTTTTATATAACTATAACCTTAGATTTGATAATCTCATCAGAACTATTTGTTTGATTAAGGTAAATTTAAGTGGAAAAATTACATAGTAGCAATACTTGATTTGGCTTTTAAAAAAAAATCATGATTAAATCAATTAGAAGAACTAATAATGTATTTAGAAATATTTTGTAGTTGGAATAAAAATCAGGAGATGATTTGCTGCTTGTTTACACTGTTGAGATCCAGCTGGTAAAAATACTTGCATCAGATGAAGTTACCAAGTTCTAGATTTTTTGTTCTTCCTGTTGAGGCTGAAGGTCATACTACTTCTTCACTACTGTGTGTTGACTCTGTCACTATGACTTCTTCGTCTCCTTTAAGTGGTGTTATCTCATGTTGTCTTTTAAGGGGCTTGCCTTCATAATCATAGCCAAACCAAAGTGGAGGGTCATTAGGGTTATATTCCTGCTGCTGAACGACAGATGACATTCTCTTCGCTGCCTCCCTGCAATAACAGTGATTTGCATTAGCCAGAGCAGAAGTAATTACTAATGCAGAATATTCAAACTAGAGCAAATTTGGAGTAAAAGAACTGTCACAAGTCAATGAATTTCACAGCTCTCTTGCAATCCTGAGAAGGAGGGTAAGGATAATTATGCAAATATTCAGGGTCCCAAAGCTTAAGTAGCTCAGTAGCTCTCTGGTATAGCCAGTTCAGAGATTAACAGACTCTGAATGGGTAAGGAAACTACACATGGCAGTGGAGTGGGAACACTGAGGGCACTCTGTAGTGCCCTTGAATGAGCCTTCTGCCTGGTATTTCCAGTTTCTTTGATGAGGGAGTACCCTAACCAGCCAACCTGTGAAGTCTCACCATGCAGGAGCTCTTAACCCAGAGTCCACAGATCCCTATTGGATAGATGGATGAACTTCAGGGAGGTCCATGAATTCCCTGAAAATTCATGCAGTTTTGTATCTAATACACATTTTTCTGAGGAGAGGGTTTGTGACTTTCATCAAACTCTCAAAGGTGTCAGTGACCAAAATGATTAAAAATACTATTGTCTTTCTTAGGAAGAAGTAAGGAAGAAAGCAAAAAAAAGCATCTAAAAGTCATTCTGGACCCCAGTTTTAAAAAGGGGGCAGGGGGTCTCCACCCCCAAGCAATTCTTAGCAGCTGATGTCCTACAATTCAGCTCAATTCCAGAGACAGCATGAAAGATTCCACAGGTTAAAGGCTCAGTCTCAGTAGACTGCCCTCCACTTTAGATACCAATTACATCCAGGTTGTCACTCAGGCTTCTGACTGACCAGCTATAGAGCAGAAGTTCCAACAATTCCTTGCCCCCCACAACCCTTCTTGGGTTCAATTAATTTGCTAGAGTTGCTCACAGAACTCAGAGAAACATTTTGCTTACTGGATCACTGGTGTATTATAAAAGGGTATAACTCAGGAATAGCCAGATGGAAGAGATATATAGGACAGGGTGTGGGGAAAGGGTATGGAGCTTCCATGCCCTCTCTAGGTGCACCACTCCCCAAATCTATGCACATTAACCACCCGGAAGCTGTCCAAACCCTGTCCCGTTAGGATTTTATGAAGGCTTCATTATGTAGACATGTTTCATGAAATCATTGGCCATTGGTGATTGATTTAATCTCCCCTCCCAGGAAATCAGACCAAATATTATGACAAAAGATGCTCTCATTGCTCTTACTGCCCAGGAAATTCCAAGAGGGTTGGTAGCTGTGAGCTAAGAACTATGAAGGAAGACCAAACATATATTGGTCATCTAAATGACCAAAATATATTTCTCATAAAATCACAATATCACAGCATCAGAAAAAAACAGTATATCTAACTTGAAAATGCCTTTTCAAGGGTAGAACAATGCCACTTTTCTAGGAAGTTGGTTTGAATGTTGAGATCAGTACTCAAAAAAATGAGTAATTGACAACTTCTGTAGGATCAGAAATGAGTAATGATGTTTGCCCATGAAGGGGCTACTTTGCCCACTATTACCATATATTACATTGAGTTATTGATTGCAAAGTTCTGGAAATAGTCATTGATAAAGAAGCTGGTATTACCACATGGTTTGCGTTAAATTTGTGCTCGATGGCTATATGAGTTCAGGCAGCACAATGAAATTGGAAAAGGCTGAGATGCACCAGTTGTGTAAAATGCTATTTCATTTGAACCAAATTTTAGATGTATTAAAATAATTATAACCAAACTCAACAGGGAGACAACCATAGCATTGCTAATTCCATCTCTTACCACATTGCTTTTGGCATATATAATTGCACTCACATAAACAAAACAAAACAAAACAAAAAAACCACACAAGTTTAAAGAAAAATATGAGTAAAAGCAAATATACAAATTTCTAGTTCTGAGCCACCAATCCTATGGACTAAAACTTGGCAAACAAGTGTCTTCTCTTTAGAGAAGTACTTATTCTCAAATTTGAAAATGTTTATTGTCAAAGATGAAGTTTGGCATTCTGTTAATGTTTTAATTTTTTTAAAGTGTGGTCCTACATTTGAAACTTCTTATATGACCTTTGTATGTCCTCTAAGTAGGACATCATTATGCAGTAATAATAGTGTTGTATCTTTAGCTTTCCCCCATTTTCTTCTGAAGATTATTCTCCCTTTCCAATTCTGTGGAGTTGAGATTGCCATGTCTTTGAGGGTGTTTTCCATGAGATTGTTTTCCCTTGAGTACTTACTGCAACATAATACCAAATGCTGAGGGAATCCGAAGCATAAAATACTGGCACCATCAGTTTCAAATATAAAACACTACCCTAGGCAACGGAGCTTCATTGTTACTTACCCTTCACCCCATGTCTGCCTATTTAAACTCGATCCATCTTTCAAAACCTTAAACCAATCCAGCCTCCTGTAAAGACCTAAACCCAGTCCCTTTTTCCTCTGAACTCTATAGGAAGTTGATCATGGAGTTAATTAGTTTCCAATTCATAGCTTCATGGCATTAATTGTTTATAATTTTAAACTTTATTATTTTCCTTTTGTTTAAGAAGGTAGTAAGTTATTTAAGGGTGTATTCCATTTCTTTGTATCTTCAGTGACAACCAAAACAAGACATTTTCAGCAGTTTACACCAACAAGGGAAGCCCTTTTTGCTCTCTTCTGAAGGTCTGAGGCATTCGCAGGTTGCTATTCCCAGCCCCCTCTTGCCCTCTGCCTCCCAAACAGCAGAGCTTTGGACGTGCATACTGTAGTTCACAGTTGTTGATCATGATTCAGTGTCACCGATGATAAGACCAGTACAATTATAGGCAACAATGGCCTTAACCTTTAGGAAAAGGATGAATTTGGGGAGTAAAAGATTTGTAAGCAATTGACCAAAGTATATGTAGCTTTGGCCTCAGAAGAGCAACAGTTTTTGAGTGGTCTGGTAGGAGGATAAGTGCTCTTAATGCTGATTTGGTAACATTTAAATAATAGGTCATACAGTTCCTCAGTCAGCTACAAGCCAGGGTAAATTAGATGATAACAGGGCAAATAATGGGAGTTTGAGAAAAAAACAAGAAAGTTGGGGATACTGAATCCTCAATATAGACAAAAATAGGGAATGAATAGGGAAGAGTACTCGTTAAATGCAATGCGATGAGACAGAATCAAAATAAGTTTGAGCACTACCCATGGAGGAAGTACCCAATGGTATATGCTGTTAACTTTAAGCAGAACAAAGAGCAATTGTGTTTAAGATAAAAAAATAAGTTTATTTGGGAATAACAGAGGAATTGCAATTCAGGACCAGCAAACTATGGTAAACCATAGGCAAGTCCAAAAAGAAGAAGGGAAGGTCAGCTTTTATTATGTTTTCGGAGGAAATTGGGGAGCGTTGTTTTCAACAAAGTTTATTGGAGAAGAACAAGAGTTTGAGGTTGTGACAGTTTCTCATTGACTGCAAGTGGTAGTCAGTGCATTGTTGCTGGGGCAGGAATGGATCTTCCTTCCTTTTTGGGAAAGCAGGAGATAAAATTCCTGTGAAAAATGTCCTCCCTTGTTGAAATACAGTTGACCCTTGAACAACATAAGGGTTAGGGGAGCTGACCCCTATTTCTTGGCTCCTTGCCACCCTTAACTTAGCTCTTAGTGGTAAGCACTGCTCTTTGTTCTACCCATAGTCAGCTTCAGTGAAACTAAACATCCGAGGGTCCCCTGACCATTGGAGGTAATGCTTACAGACCAGAGAGGAGCAAAGGATCAGGTCTCAGACCCTTCTTCCCTTCCCTTCCTCCCCCAGTCTCAAAAGCCAGGAGGTTAAGGCTTTCTGTAGTCTATAGAGTGTTTCTAAGGCATATCTTAAAGCATGTAGGCTTTCACAGCAAGGGTAGTGGGGGAAAAAACTGAAAAATGTGAATCTGGACTGGGGCAAATCTGGGATTATTAGAATTTGAATGTCAGTGTAGACTATTCCCTAATCAATTTCCTCTCCACCTTTTAGAAAATCCTTAGCCCATGAACTAGCTGTCCTCACCACCTTACTCGGATCTTTGGCATCCATCCTCTTAGGACTGACTCCTAAGACTCAGGACCTGACCAAGAGAACAGACCAGCGGGGGTCACTGCCAGCAAATATCTCTGAGTTCTTTTTCACACATCCTGTTTTGCTGGGTGTTGGCACACATGCACTTTTGAACAGTATCCAGAAACTTGAAAATGTAGAAACTGAATGTTCCGGCCAAAAAGAACACACACTCTCTCTCTTTCCTTTAAAGTAGTTTGGTGTCCTGGTATGGTCAATATATAGGAGCTAGGAAATACTGAAAAGAAAATGTATGGTTAGGAATTACTATGTGTTCTAAATTTCTTAGAGTACATATGGAAGGAATCCTTTGACTCCCTTCCACTCTGGCTTGACCTAAGTGACTCTAAGGTCCTTGGACCTTGTAGGAGATGTTTTGGGAACCAGACCAGTGTGCTGCAGTGGTTAGTCATCATTACTCATTTAACTTGGTGAGACAGGTTTCTCTGGATCAATAAAAAACATGATTTTCAAAATGATATGTCACAAACAGTTGTGAAGTATCACATTAAATGTTTAATTATAATGAGGTACTGAATTTTGTGATTTTGGGGTTTTATAAATTAAAGGAGATTCAAGGTTATTCCTATAATAACATTACTTGCCCTCACACACATTTCCTCCTAGTTTCTTGAGTAGGCAAAAAAGGGTGGGGGGTGTTGAAGCCAACACAAAGACTGCTGGTAATCACCAGCTTCTCAGATTTATGCATCAACAAGTAAACTAGGCACAACAGAACTCATGTGCCCCCTTATTGATCAAGTCCTTTGAGTGTTAGAGCTTTCAAAAAGCTTGAAAATCACTAATCTAAAGGCGAAAGAGCAACATAGTAATGATTAAGACATAGGTACAAAGTATGACTCTGCCTTTTATTTGTTTGACCTTGGGACTTATTTAAGCTGCTTAAACCAGTTTCCTTATTCATTTTTATGGTAATGGGGGTAATTATGAGGATTAGATGAGATAGTAAACATAAAATAGGATTAACACAATACATAGCAAATAATAATTGTTAATATTATTTGTTCATACTAATAACATTCAGTAGCTCCAGATCACAAAGGTTTTCCCCAAAGATTTTTCCATGAGCTGGAGAAGAGAACTCTGATAATCAGAGTTTTATTTCCTAGCAACAGACCTCTCAGGGTGCCTGGCTAGTAATTCATGCTGCCAGCAACTGCTACAGAAGGCCTTTAAGAAATCTCTGTACTGCTGTTTGGGGCTCTAAAGGCCACCAAGACTCTACTCATCTCTTTAAAGTTGAAAGTTTTGGACTCCGGACACAAAAATGTCAGAAAGGGCCCTTTATTCTTTGCTAATTATAGACTTAATGTCTCTTTTACCTCCCTGTGGTTCAGACCCTCCTGGGTTGTGGGGACCATTGTTTAGGTCTTTTTTCCTCTCTCCCATTATGCTTTTCTTCCTTTCCGTTGCCTTTCTTGTTTTTCCCATGGAGGGCCATATGTTGAAAGGCTGGTTGTACACAATTGCTTCAAATCTAAACAGATATTCTTGTCATGTTTATGATCATAGTTGCTACTTATTCCTCCTTGAATTAAAGGAGCCTAGATTGTGTCTCCACATGATGCTTCTAGAACCACTTCTTGTGATCTCTTTAGGCTCTGGAGTTGGTAGAATGACAGCATATCTCATGCTGAAAGCGCTCTTGGAAAAGATCTGTAGCCAATTTTCTCATTGACCAAAAGTTTGCTACTCCCCCGGTTCAGCTGGACAGGCATCTTTGATTTGCAAAGCTGGTACAATATTTTTATAGTCCATTGAGTATGGGGGAATTTATACATAAAAAAGTTTCTTCTGATGGCTGTAATTGGATTTTAGGGCCTCATCATGCAATGTTTTCATGTTCAAATGGAATCAAATGTGCGGGAGTCCAACACTTTGTGATTCAAAGCCACTGAACGTCTTCCCACGCAAGAAAAATTTCCTCTATCTCAATTACCAAATGTTCCATTCCACCCAGACAAAACAGCCACTGCAGTTGAGGGAGCCACATTAGCCCTGGTAAGAGCAAACGACTCTGCTTTTTTAGAGTGAACATAAATAGGTAAGCAATTCGACATCATCATGAACTGGAGTCTCGAAAGGCCCACCTAAGGATTTAAGTGGAGAAGGAAGCTGCTTTATAGTCCTTAGAGCTGACCCCAAACAAACGTGACCCTGGCCAGGCCTTAACACTTCTCCAATCAAAGTTTTCAGGACCAGGTATTTTGGCAGCTTCTTGGCTAAAAAACAGTGCCCTGTCCTAGAAGCTGGAAGTCAACACAAGTACTTGGAGCCTTACTAGTCCAAATGCTGAGACTCTCCAAGCCACTCTACTGAGGGGACTGCTCTTCTTTATTGCTAGACAAAGATAGAATCAGAGGATTGTAGGCCCCGTTCCTACTGGAGCTTAGCAGGGGTGGGCCTATGAGGAAGACTGAGGTGGTTTGGCCATTTTAGACAATGAGATGGACAAAAGCCAGTTCCCCTCTAAGCACTAGGACCATGTCTCTGCTTCTTGCTGGTAGGGACAGCCAGGCTTGGTGGTAGAAAACAAGGAAGACTTTGGCTGTCCTAGCTTAGGCAAAGGAATTTTTCATAGATCCAACTAGTTAACTAGAGTTTTGCATCAGGGTTTTGTTGGCCAAGCCTAGCTAGTAGTAAAGTCTTACTTTGCCTTGTTTTCTTCACGTATTTTTTATCTAGTAACCTTGAAGAGGAGCAAGCAGTCAAAGGCAGGATTAGGATATTACCAGATAGTTTGGGTCTTCTTAACCAAATACCATTATTTATCACACTTTAATATCCCATACCATAATTAGGTTCACAGAGGCCCATGCCAGAAAGTCTCCATTCATTCTTAAAATCCCACTTATGAGAAGTTCAGTGATACTACCTCCCCAAAATAGTGATTGTCAAAATACAACCAGAAGATTAGAAGCCAAACTCCTCTGTGTAATATGTTATTCATCCATTGTCATCTGACCCGAAGTTGTGTGTTTAATGATATGACAAGGTTGGCAGGGACTCCCAGGACCTTGTTTCATGGTATCATTTTTCAATTAAGCTAATAATATCTGTATCAGTCATCTCCAGACCTATTAAGAAGGGTTGAGTCTCCGCTCTTCTTCAAAAATTTTCAGACCTGCTTCTTTTTTTCTGATCCAGCTTCAGTTGGCTGCCCTCCCCCAAACAGGCCTCGGCCAGTGGGAATGCCTATTTTACAAGTAATAATTTTTGTATGCTTTTTTTTTCATTTCATTTTAACACATACAGCCTTGGATCAGAAACCATTTTCTTCCTCAGTCTTCAAGTGAGCAGATCTCATAGTTCAGTTCATGCCAGGATTGCTTACTTAATAAGAAAATTCCTCTGTGAATATATGTGCTTAGAACACAATATACTTTGATAATGATAATTCTTAGTATTCATTTTTCCAGCCTGCAGAAAAGAACCGGACCTTCAGGGATTGGTCAAGAATTCTCATTTTGAACACTCCACAGGTTACTTCATCAGGTCAGTTAAAACTACTTGCACATTTTTACTCTCCGTCAATAGGAAAAAAACTAAACAATGAAGCAAATAACTGCTTTATATTTAAAAACTCACTGTGTAGACACCTGAGACCTTCTACTTGTATAGATTGCTTATTTGCCCAACTTTTGCTTCAACGTAAACATCTTGCCAGTTGCAGGAACCAGCACGGGCCTGTAGCGGTCAAGCCAGAATGCTTTACCCTGAGCTCTAGCTTTTACAGGAAATCCCTAAATGAGTAACAACTATCAAGCAAATAGCTTTGAGAGAGATGGGGCTTAGGGTAACTGTTAGTAATTTATACTCAATAGTTCACTGGTTTAATTGAATTATTTTTTAGCGCCTAGGGGAAATGAACTGAATGGAAATATTTTGAGAGGTGAGTAGAGGAAGAGGTGATGATAGTCCTACAAGGAGCAGAGTGAAGGCTTTGAACACCTGCATGGTCAAGGAAAGGGAAGTGCTTGGAGTGGAAGGGCTGCTGGGAAAGAGATCGGAAACCACAGAGACCATTTTAGAAGAGAGTTTCATAATGTTCAGCTCAAAATGTTGGCTTCCATCAGGCAAAAAATAGAATGACACTTCATAACTCTGAAAGCCACTCTGTATTACACATGTCAGAATCACGTATTCTGTTTTCTCAGAAAGCGGTTCTCAAAGCTTTTCATATTCAGGTTCATACTTACTTGGAAATACATCTGCAGTATTGCATCTTAAGGATTCGAAGTTGTCTGCAGCCTCTCTGAAGGTCCTCAAGCATTTGGTCAGTAAGCAGGATACAACCAGAAATATCCAAAATGTGCAAGTAATGGCATTTTGCCGATAACATCTCCATTGCCGAGTCTGTAATCTGAACACACAGCCAAAGTTAAGTACTGATTATTCCAATGAACTCCATCCCAGGGAAGAATGGTGTACTAATTGACTTGGGCTGCTGTAACAAAATGCCATAGACTGGATAGTTTAAACAACAGACATTTGTTTCTCACAGTTCTAGAAGCTGAGAAGTCCAAGATTAGGTTACCCACAGACTGTCTGGTGAGGACCCTCTTCCTGGTTTGCAGATGGCTACTTTCTTGCTATATCTTCACAGGGCAGAGTGAGAGCTCTAGTTTCTTCCTATTCTTATAAGGACAGTAATTCCATCATGGTGGCTCTACACTCATGACCTCAATCTACACCTAATTACCTCCCAAAAGCCTTACCTCCCAATCCTATCACATTGAGAATGAGGGTGTCAACATATGAATGGGTGGGGGGCAAAAATTCAGTCAGTCCATAACAAACAGAATCAAAACTCTTGCCAGCTTGTCATGTGATGGGCCTATAACTCACATTAGTGATTTAACTGTTTCCAGAACAGTAAATTATGGTATCCTGCTTTATGGCCAGGGTAATTCCCAGGGAGTTCTCTATTTTGGGTGGGTAACTTCATCAAAATTTCCTTAGTAATACCTGTCACACCAATGTGAACAACTTACGAAATACTGCCATGGTGGGATTTGGCTTTACACTCAAATCCACTCTAAGGCATCATCAATTTAGAAACATAGGTTTAATAACATAACATGTTACAAGACTATAAAAAATATGTATAGCCTGAAGTTAACCTGCAGACAAGGTCAGATTGCTCTGAGAAGGAATGTGGACATCTCTGATGGTTTGTGTGGAGAGTAACACGGTTCTGGAAAGGGACAAGTAGGTGAGATAGATGTTTGTAGGTGGGGGAAGAGAGAGAAGAAGCCACAGAGACTACATGAATCATGAATCTTACTCTGAGAAATTCTGCTGAGGGTTCCAGTGTCTTGAGAGTTTGCCCAGATGCTCTGCAGAGATAATTCAACTTCACTTCTTAGATTATTTTACTTACTCAGGGTCTAGCTTTTGAATTCAGAGCTGAACTGAGACTTGCTGTAGAATCAATGAGATCACTTTCCTCAAAGGAATTTTTTTCCAACTGGATTTAATTTCTCATTTTAAATGTTTGAACATTCTAAAAAACATGCCATGAGGCTTGGCTCTTGGTTTTAATATAAAGTTGAGAGAATTATGCAGAAAACCCTTCAGTTTGAAATGTACACTTTCTAAGTTTGGAAAAATAGATGTTGTCATTGTCTAAGCATGGCCTGTTTTCAGAACATGCTCCGGACCAAGGTTTAACATTGTGCCTGATTCTCATAAAAATGCCCTCAGATGGGATGCCTGGGTGGCTCAGATGGTTAAGCATCTGCCTTCGGCTCAGGTCACGATCCCAGGGTCCCGGGATCGAGTCCCGCATCGGGCTCCCTGCCAGGTGGGGAGCCTGCTTCTCCCTCTGCCGCTGCCTCTCTCTATCTCTCTCTCTGACTCTCATGAATAAATAAAACAAACAAACAAACAAACAAACAAAAAAGAAAATGCCCTCAGACATTCCTGCCATACTATGTTGGTCTCTGAGGATCTGATGTAATTGAAAAGAAACAGGAAAAAAAAAAGCCCTCGGAATTGTAGAGAAAAAGAAAGACCGTGAGAGGATAGAAAAGTCCAGGACAGGTAGAGTTCAGAGAGCTAGGATTTATTGATTCTGAAGGAGTGAAAAAGGAGCCTGACATTTCCCACAGATCAGAAGCTCAAGATGTTCAATGACTGAACTGACGTTGTTGGGACTTAATGGGGCTGGGAACTCGAGGTGCAGGTGACTGGCTAAATTCTTAACGCCCAGATACAAGGTCCTAATAGTCCTACGGAGCAGAGATTGTTATTCCCATTTTAGTGCTGGGTAAGATGGGGTCCTAGTACTACATACTGAACTTGGAGGTGAGCTGGTTGCAAGAAGAGCTGGCCTTCCAGGAGATGGATAAGGTGACCATTCAAGATGGACTCGTGGGCTTTGAGAAACCTAGCCTAGGATGATGAGCCAGAAACTAATGTGTTTTATAGCTCATCAAAACCAATGTAGGTGGAAATATAACACTATGTGTCAACTATACTGGAATTTAAAGTAAAATAAGATTTAATTAAAAAAAAAATGTAAGTGGACTATATTAAACTGGACCCATAGCCTTATGATTCCTCAACGAAGAGTATTCCAATTGGCCCAAATTATGGTCACCACATCTTCTGAGTCAGGATACCTACTTGACTCACAGAGATAGTAAAATTAAACCTTCTTCTCTCTTACATTGAGGTTCTGGAATAATCTACTCCCCTTCCCTTTTTTCACCCTAGATCTTTGATATAGGGTGATTCATTTTATAATATCTTATTTGTGTAAAATCCTCCTTAGTTTCTAGGCTGCAAGACAGTATCCACTGCTCAGTTTATAGAAGGAACTTCTCCTTACCAAAAAGCAAAAACAACAATAACAACAATAAAAAAAAAAAACCCCAAATCAAACAAACAAAAAATCCTCTGTCCCAATTCCTATTCTCACTGGAGTCTTTACTTCTCTCATTCTCCTACTTTTCCCCCTAATTAGTCGAGCCACTAAAAAGCCCATTCCCCATCTGTGCCTGCTTTATGGCCAGGGTAATTCCCAGGGAGCAATGTGTTGTCCATGTGTCTATGTGTCTGTGTGCAATGAAAACAAGAACTCTGCAGAGTGTCCACGGTCAGTGCTGCTAAGTGTGCTTAGTTCCTTGACCCACTTCTAGAACCATATGGTGGTGACCAGAAAGACATTTCATTTCTCTAGTTTTTTGGGGCTTTTTTAAAGATTTTATTTATTTGACAGAGAGCACAAGCAGGGGGAGTGGCAGGCAGAGGGAGAGGGAGAAGCAGGCTCCCCGCTGAGCAGGGAGCCTGACGTGGGGCTGGATCCCAGGACCACAAGATCATGACCTGAGCCGAAGGCAGACGCTTAACTGACTGAGCCACCCAGGCGCCCCAGTTTCTCTTGTTCTAAGCAAGTACATTATTAAGGGGCGCTGGGGTGGCTCAGTCGGTTAAGCTACTGCCTCCAGCTCAGGTCAGGATCCCGGAGTCCTGGGATCGAGCCCCGCATCGCGCTCTCCGCTCAGTGGCGAGTCTGTTTCTCCCTCTCCAGAGCGCTGTGATCTCTCTCACTTTCACTCTCTCTCAAATAAATAAATAAAATCTTAAAACAAAAAACAAAAACAAGTACATTATTACACAATTTTGCTGTGAACTTTCTAGGTTAATTTTGTCACAGTTTACCACATCTTTCCCCCCACTGCCTCCTCTTCCTTACTACAGTACAAATAACTGTGGAGGAATTAGGCTGTTCTAGCTTCACTCTCTTAATCCACTCACCACACTGAATTTTTAGACTAGCTAGAACGTAGGGCATCTTGAGAGTTTGACGCTTTACTAGAAAGAAGCCCATCAGTGTGCACAACAGAAGGCAAAACAGTTGTTCATGGTCTTGTAACTTCTGAGGATCTTTTTAAAAAGACTGTTTCAGGGGCACCTGGGTGGCTCAGGTCATGATCCCACGGTCCTGGGATCGAGCCCCGCATCGGGCTCCCTGCTCCTCGGGAAGCCTGCTTCTCCCTCTCCCACTCCCCCTGCTTGTGTTCCCTCTCTCGCTGTGTCTCTCTCTGTCAAATAAATAAATAAAATCTTAAAAAAAAAAAAGAAAGATTTTTTCATTTTCTTCCCTCTGCATATTTTTCTTCCTCCAAGTTTTTTCTATTAATTTGTTTTGGTCTTTATCTTCCACTTCAGAGGCTTTTCTGTTATGTCTGGTAATCCTTGACTGTCGGCCATTTATCAACAGCAAAAGGGCTAAACACTGAGCAGAAGGTCTGAGTGCATGATGTGGGTCGTCTCTACCTAAAGTTTCAATGGTTAGATGGGTTATTGGTTGATAAACCCCCAAACGTCAATATTTTTCTGTCTTTCATCCTGTGCTAGTTACAGTCTCCAGAAAAGAGGCTTTCAGTCTCCTGCCTGGAGGGAAAGATCTGGAAGCCACATTCTGGATGGGCTGTGTTGGAAGAGTGCTTGAATGTCTCTGCATTCGGCATTCAGTCACTTAATTCCTGCTTTCACTTTTGCGCTCAAACTCTCAATTATACATTGTATCTCCTAGCCCAGCAACCTTCTGCTTTTTAGGGTCTTTTTTTAAGATTTATTCATTCATTTTAGAGAGAGAGAGAGCATGCGCATATACATGAGTGGGGGTAGGAGCGGAGGGAGAGAATCCTCAAGCAGACTCCCCACTGAGTGCTGAGCCTGATACCTCAACCCATGAGTTCATGACCTGAGCCAAAACCAAGACCTGAACACTTAATCAGCTGAGCCACCCAGGTGCACCCCAGCAACCCTCTGTTTTTACTATCTGTAGAACAAGTAGTAGAACGATTTTTTCCCCCCAGAGGACATTTGGCAATATCTGGAGTCACTTTTCATTATCATGATAAGGGGGTATGGGGGACCAGGTGCTATGGACACATACTGGGAGAGGGCAAGGATGCTGTTAAGCATTCTACAGGGCACAGAATAACCCCCACTACAAAATATTATCTCATCTAAAATATCAATAATGCCAGGGTTGAGAAATCTGGGAAATCTAGGAAATAAATATCCAACCTTTATGTGAAGGTGGGGAAGGGCAGGTGCCCAGGAGTGTGAAGTAGGGGAGGAAATCTAGGGATCTGTCTGTACTTCTCAATAACTTTTAACCCAGTCTTCTTCATTTTAACCACCCTCTTAACTGAGTTCCAGGGGTAAACAGTGCTACCAAATTTGAAGATCATGATACAAATCAATTTCCGCCCCCCCCCCCCCCCCCCTTTCTCTACTGTTGGCTTAGGATTCAAAGTTATCTCTGGTTTGCTAAATTAGTTGATCTATTTTCAAGCTTCCAAAATTTTCTTGCTCTTGTCTCCTCTCCTGTTTTCCCTATCAACATGGGCCCTCACCCTTCTTCTGCGGTTCTGTAGGGTTTCAAGAGGGAGCAAAATTATATGTGTATATTCAATCTGCCATATTAATCCAGAATCAGAGATCTCTATTTCTTGACATGGAGATATGTCCATAGTGTATTAAGAGAAAAGAAAGTAGGCTACGATGTATTTTGGAAAGTGTGATTCTATCCTTAAAAAAAAAAAGACAAAGCACAAATCTTCTATAACTATTTCTAATCTGTGTACATAGAAAAATATTCTAGAAGATTAAATATAAAATGCCAACAATGGTTATGTCTGGATGGTAGTATGACTACAGATTTTTACTTTCTTCTTTTTGTTTTTATATGTAGTCCAAAGATTTTACAATAAGTACGTATTTCTTTTATAAACAGCTGTCAGAAAAATTATCAAACACTGGAAATAAGACAAAAGATGACTACGTGTCTTTTCAATGTCATACTGGAACATTGTTTAACAGGCCAGTCAGAGGAATTTTATAAGGAATTATGCCATACTAATTACTCTTGACTAGGGCCCAAACTCAGTGAAGTTACATGTTGTAACTTGTTATATTTTTGTCCAGGAGAAATGTAAATTATTTCTCTATGGTAGAAACTGTAACTCCAAGGTTATGGACTTAGTACCTTAGAGGACATTAGCCAATTTTGGATCTAACCTAACAATCATATTCCAACATTCTTTTTCTTCAGTTCCTATAAATACTCAGTTTGATCAAATGCTCTATGAGCTGGTTTTACCATTTTGCTGATTCTCGCATTAATGAATTAAATAAACCTTTGACACATTTTCGTATTTGAATAAGAATTTTTTTAACTTTTTGAAAATTCTGCTTTGAAACAAATGAAATCATAAAGCTATTTCCAGTTTGGGGAGAGGAAAAAAATGTAATGAATACCTCAGACATAATGAAGAAAATGCGTTCTATGATGCGTCTAACCCCTGACTGCTACCCTACCTGGGTTCTTTGTCTGTCTGTGCTTCAGCTGGAGACATCTAAACTCTGACTCCTGCACGTACCTTTGGACAGCCAGCAATGCTGAGAGATGTGAGGTGAATGCAATAAATGGCCAGTGCTTTAATAATCTCATCTGTCAGCTGGGGGCAATAAGAGACATCCAAATGTTCTAAGATCAGTGAGCCTTTGCAGAATGCCTGCAAGAAATTCCAAAGTCAGAGGGTTTTTTTTCTCTTTGCTACCTTACCCATAGCTGTTTACTTAGTATGCATTTCAGTCCCTGAAATAGAGATGTGTTACATCTTGCTGGGGGGAGAAAAAGCATTACATCCAATTTTTTTTTTTTTAAACAAAAGACATTCACACACCAGCTTCAGAGCTTAGTAATATTCAAATTCCTGTTAACAGAATTTGGTTTTCCTGAATTTAGTGCTAATAAGATTTTACCCAGGTGGTTATTAGAGGTATTATTAGAGTTACATTCAGCCAAATGACTGGAGGGAAAAGAATCTGGAGGGGAGAATTAGATGTGAGACACTCTGGGGTTGATGGTGTTCATGTAACGGAAAGACCATGGTCTTTGGAATCAGGTAGACCTGAGTTTTAATTTCATTTCCACCACTGATTAGCTCTGAAATCTTAGCAAATCGCTTCATCTTTCTGAGGCTCAGTTTCTTCTTTTTTAAATCAGGGAAAATAATATCTAACCTCGAGCATTGTTCTGAAATACCAAAATGTTCATCCGAAATTTCTAGGGCTAGCAAAGGCCTGGAAATCATTGGAAATTCTTCCCTTTACCTTAGTAGTTCTTAATTTTCATTCCCACTTTCCAGTTAAAAAACAAGAACTTTGTGAGAAGAATCCATGAGGAAATAACATTCAAGACTTTACAACCCAGCAATTATACAAAAACAAAATGATCCACAAAAGTAAACCTAATAGTAGTTGTAAAAATATTCTAAGTCAAGATGAGTAGGAATTGGAAACCATGACCAATTCAAGATATACTAATACTGTACTCATAAAAGTCCCTCCCCCAAATTATAAAAATTAGAAATTATCAACATGTGCTCAGTCACTCCAGAGGTTTTGCCTCATTGAGAAGCAGCTCAAATTCTTAGAATACTAAATTAGAGAACTCAGTAAATGAAAGTTTACCATTAATTTTAGTTATAAAGATTAGATTTTAGTAACTAATGAGTTACTAGTAAGGCATTGCTTATTTATATGTAAAAATGGATGTCAATTGGACTACACGTCATTTTCCTCTCAGAATTGAGGGAAGGACCTGGGCTGTTGGATCACTTGATGGCCATCAGGATGACTCCAGAGGTAAGACTACCAGTGGGCTTCCCTCCCACTGAGTATGCTAATTTCCCATTGTTTTTTAGCCCTAAGGACGACTGGAAAGAATGAGTCAGCCCACTATTTTCTTTAGCAAGTTAGTAAAAGTGGGAAAATTTCCAGGAGAGGCAGTTTAGCATAGGAGGCAAAAGAGAGTACTAAAAGATATTGGTGATTTAACCCTCAATCACGGTCTTTTCCTGACCACAATAATCAACAGCGATTCCTCTTTCCTCTGACCTCATGAGGAATCTGTCTTTTTCAATTGATTGAGCAGTTACAGTACTTGACTTATTCCTGTATTGTGGCTAACTTTGCACAAAGATCTATCTTCTCTAGCAACTAAGTGGTGTCAAAAATTGGAGGGGGCAGCTTGTCAGGAGATAGTGAGGTCCCTGTCATTGGAGATAACCAAGTATAGAGGGCACACCCAGTGGTGGTACAGAGGTGAGTCTGGCTTTGAAGAATTGGAATTATTGGTCTTGAATCTCAGCTTGGAGATTCAACAAGTTTTCAATGCAAATGCAGGAAGTTTCTCAGAGGTATTGTGTGGAAGTCTACTAGCTTTTTTTGTTTGTTTGTTTCAGAGGTAGAATTTAGTGATTCATCAGTTGCATGTAACACCCAGTGCTCATTACATCAAGTGTCCTCCTTAATGCCCATCACCCAATTATCCCACCCCCCTCCCCCCATACCCCTCCAGCAATCCTCAGTTTGTTTGCTAGAGTTCAGCCTCTCTTATGGTTTGCCTCCCTCTCAGTTTTCATCTTATTTTATTTTTCCTTCCCTTCCCCTATGTTCATCTGTTTTGTTTCTTAAATTCCACATATGAGTGAAATCATATGGTATTTGTCTTTCTTTGAGTGACTTATTTCACTTAGCATAACCTCTAGTTCCATCCACGTCATTGCAAATGGCAAGATTTCATTCCTTTTGATGGCTGAGTAATATTCCATCTTCTCTATCCATTCATCTGTCAATGGACATCTGGGCTCTTTCCATATTTTGGCTATTGTGGACATTGCTGCTATAAACATCAGGGTGCATGTGCCCCTTCAAATCACTGTGTTTGTATCCTTTGGATAAATACCTAGTAGTGAAATTGCTGGGTCGTAGGGTAGTTCTATTATTAACTTTTTGAGGAAACTCCTCTGTTTTCCAGAGTGGCTGCACCAGTTTGCATTCCCACCAACAGTATAAGAGGGTTCCCCTTTCTCCATATCCTCACCAGCATCTGTTGTTTCTTGCATTATTAGTTTTTCTGCTAGCTTTTTATACCCCCTTTACAAGCATCATATTTGTAATTCGGTAGGTTCTCAATATATATTAGTTGGTTGGTCCATCCCTTATAAGTGTCTTCAAGAATACAAAGAATTCATTTTTTTTTTTTTAAGAATTCTGTTATAATAATATAGGAATTCTTATGTCACAAGGAGTAGGATAACATTGCTTTCTACTTAGAGAATGGACAGAGTCCAGGGAGCCAGAGAAAATTTAAAGCAAGGAGGAATATTTAAACTAAGAATAATTTATTAAAAGATGAAGTGAGCTTTAAAGGGAGATTCAAGGTACTTAGTGTCTGAAAACCCTTAGAGTTACATGTTACATCTGTCAATGTTTTGGACTGCTTGAATCACTTCTGCTTTAAGCCTTTAAAAACAAAACAAAACAAAACAAAACCTCTAATATTCTTTGAAGTTGAACTTTCTCAGAGGTTTTAAAATTAAAGAATAACTTATAAAAACGCATTAGAAGGTCTATGATACATTCATGGTAGCATTCTCATCCATGGAAAATCTGAGGCACAAAGATTTGTCTCAGTCTTTATGCTTGGCATAAGTCAGTGCAGATCCGAGAAGTAAGTAAGAACTTTTCTTTATAATTCATATTTTCCTTTAGAGACATGTAAGTCATAAGTAACTTAAGTCTGCAGGCATGTTTCAATATAATCACTCATGAAATTCCATTTCTCCCCTACAGATAAGATTATTTTATGCTTTTCTGGTTCCAGTGATGCAGATTCTTACATATATGAGTGCTATTGATTTTCTTGTCTTGGAAATGTCAGACTAAGCTTCTTCCAAGACAAAATCTTTTGTAGTGAAGGTGGGGAGAAAACACAAACATTATCAGGTTTGGCTCCCAATGCACATATCACCCAGTTTTGCTGTGGTTAACAATTTTGAAGTAAACTTCCAAATGACTTAGTGAGTTAAATCATTTATTTTCGGGATCTCCTGAGCTGAGTCACAGTGTGGGAAGGCTGAATGACCACATTCCTAAATTGGGTATGTAGAGGAAACAGAGTCTCACTGACATTTACTGACTGTCACAACGACGGCTTCCGCCAAAATCCTGATTTAAGCCCCCTCAATAGGTGGCAGCTCTCAGCCTCAAAAACGCGCCCCTCATGGTGCATACCCATCTTTTGACTATTTACCTCATTAGGTTCTGATTCATTCTACTACTAAGTTTTGTGGGGTTTTGTTTTGTTTTGTTTTTTGTTGGTTGCTTTTTTGTTTTTGTTTTTTGTGGGGTTTTTTTTGCCTATTGATAATCTTGGGAAAATCTTGTACTGTCAACCATTTTCAGTAATGAAGATGATTTTTGGCTGTTTCAAAGGCTAAAATGCAACTTCCACAATTTTAAGTTATAAACTGGATTTAAAACTACAGTCTCTTGGGCATCATGTATCCCACTGAAGGTAGCCTTGCTCCCACTAGGCATCAGAGCAGGTTGGGTAGCTGTGGCCTGAGCATACCGGGCTGGGAAATCTGGGCATTGCCACCAAAACCAAACTCTATGAAGCCTCACCTCCTAGTGAGATGCCTCTCCTGTTCCCACCCTCCCTGCCAGGGAAACCAGACTGAGCAAGGCTTAGCTAAGGCATACTTCTTTTAAATATGGAGGGGATTCATAAAGGGGAAAGGCCAAAGCCCCAAACAGGCATTTCCAAAGATACTTTCATGATGCAATTTTTTACCTAATTACATGGTGATCTGGGAGATAAGCTTTAACTTCAAGCCAGCTCAAATGTGGCTTACTCCACAAACTTTTCCCCAATTCCTTCCTCTGGAGGAAATGCCTCTTCCAAATCCCTATAGTATTTAATTTTTTTGTGTTTCTCACTTTCCACTTGTATTATATAGCTATTCATATAATTGTTTTATCTTCTGCATTGACTATAGCTTCTTGAGGGCAGAATCCATGTCTGGCTTATTTTTGTGGCCTCAACATCTAGGTGCAAAAGAGGTTCAAGATGAGAGAATGTCCAAAGGGAATGGATAATGCCTCTTAGCATAGGAAACAGGAAAATGAGCTCCCATAGATTGCTCTCAGGACGCTAAGTCCAGTCCTTCCTTACACTCTGCTTGATAACTGCAGTTACGAAGATGGTTAAGAGCACAGAGTCTGGGGCCCACCGGCCTGAGTTCATATCCTGACATTTAGAAGTTCTGTGTCTCTGGATAAATTACCCAACCTCTCAATTCTTCAATGATCTCATTTGCAACAGAGGAATAACATGGTACCTTAATATGGCACCTACTTCAGAGATTTGTTGGGAGGATAAAGTGAGTTAATATGAATAAAGCAACTGAAGAGTAGATGGCACATGGTAAGCAGTCAGTAAATAGTAACTAGTACTATTATTTGTATTCTGCTTCTCTTGTACTCTTCTGCTCTATGGTATGATTGCCAAATTTTTTAAAGCATACACATCATAGTAAAAATATTTTAAGCATGCACTTTCAATAAATGTATATTAATATACTTATAAATTATATAGACATACAACTATTCAAATATATATTATATTTAAAAACAAATATATATTACCTTATAAATGTATAGCATATGGATCTTATATAAGATATATCATATCATATAAAAATAAAATAAGACAAAAATAAATCTAAATAGAAGTTCTAATATTTTCTTGTCACACTGAAATAGATTGTCTTGTTCATTCACCAAAGTAAATGTTTTCTCTGGAGACACCTACTCAGAGGTACACCTTTGGTTGTCAGTAGACCTTGATTACTTACTAGCTTCATAGACCCCAGGGTATTTGGTAAAAGCAAGGGTATTACTTTTAAAATGTAAAATGTGATAAGTACATAAAGAGAGGTCAAATGTGGGGGAAATTAAAGAACAGAAAGGGTAAGCAATCACAGAGAATGTATATTGGAAAGAAGACCTGGAAAAGAACAAAACAAAATATCTTTGAATTAGAATTTGTAATTAGAATTTGTGGGGAAAAAATTCCAGAACAGTTTCAGGTTTTAGACTTTATCTCCAAAATAAAAATAAGCCAGGTTTGGACTAACCAAAGGTCAATCAGGTATTTCTCTTGTGGCCTGTAGGAGAACCTACACTTTCTCTATTTTTCTAAGATAAGTAAAATAAAATGGGTGCTCAGTGGCCTCCTCCAGGGGCTTCTATGGGACAAGAAGGGCATAGAAAAATTACTTAAGCTATAATAATCAGCCTGAAAGAGTTGATAGGTTCCTTTTGCACAGCCAGCCACTCCAATTGTTCTCTTTCTCATTCTTTCCCAAGAAAATGGCAATTCAGAACTTTTACTCCAAGGACAAAGTCATGCTGTCGTCTTGTGAATTCTTCCATTTAAAGATCTCTAGGAAATAATGAGTTCATGAGCCATCAGTGCTGCTTTGATCTTCCATTTGGGAGCATAATGGAATAACAGATGATGTAATCAAGGGAGGTTACTGGTTTAGCAGAAAACTTAGAGGGCCTGAAGTTGTGTCTGTGACCTTGAGAAAGTTACTCAACCTCAAGTTTCCTCACCTATAAGAGAATGAAAACAACTGTCTCACAGGCTTATCGGAAGATGGAAAGAAATTGTGTACTCCAAAAGCACTTGACAGACATAACAGCGTTGACAAATGATGGCTTTTGTCTCTCAGGAGTGGAACCAGAGAGGTCTTGGAATGGGACCTTGTCTGCCATTTAAGACCTGAGGATACACCCTCACCATCTTCCACATGTTGAAGGCTTTGGGATGAGGAAATATCATGTGCAAAATTTAACTGAAGTTAATAGAGAGGGCAATTAGAAGTCATAACATGGAAAAATCATAACTCCTGTGAGAAATGCCACAGGTACTCAGTTCATGTCAGGTAAGGCATGATAAGCAAAGCCCAGGCACATTGCATGAAAGAGAGATCAAAAACAGATTGGCCACTTAGATTTAAGAAACAAAAGGAGCATAAACTCATACTCTTGTGGGAAAGTGGGATTTTGATGTTTATTTTTCCTGTCTTTTTTGTTTGCCTTTAGACAATCTGACAGGTTTTATTTAACTTTTGTCAAGTTTCATCTTACACAGGATAAATTAATATTCTAGGGGCAGCTTAAAGGTTGGGAGAGGCCTCCAAAGGATTATCTTCCTTTTGACACATTCTCGTATAGTTCTTTTCTATGGATGCTCAACATGAAAATAACAGATGTGTGCATTCGTTTAGCAAGTCTGTTTGCTTCAATTGTCCAAAAATAGTTCTCCCCGGTGGGATTGGGCAAGAAGCCAGGACGGGTGTTGGGTGTTCTCAGTTCAGCTATTTATCAGCCAAGGAAACATGTCACCCATGACTCCAGTATCCCTTGGAACCTTACAGACTGTGGGAAAATGACAAGCTGTCAAATCCCACATCCTTTGAAGTCTGGCAAATTTCTAATTCTATTGAATTGGGAACATACTAAGGTGAGGAGCAACAGGAAATACTGAGCTTATTTCTTTTGCTTACAGCCTTTGAAGAGAGAATAATGCCTAGGTATCTTGGTAAGAGTTTGTCTGTGACTCTCAGTAATTCTAAGTGCCTTAGGTCTCTTAAAGGTATGCTGTTCTATTATAAGTTCTAGGAGACCATTCTTGGCATGGATAGCCATGAAGCACAGATTTCTGTAACAAAGCCCTTCCTTATTCTAGATTTTGTGGGAGTTTCGTTTTCCACAAGGTACCAGATACTTTCTTCTTAATTTTACCATAGGAATTCCTTGGTTTCTTCTCCCCAAACCCTGTAAAATGATTCTGAACCTGGCACCTTCTGGGATGTTTATCACCAAGAGTTTAGTCAATTATTTCCTAACAGTAACCTGGAATATTGGATGAGGTAAAGAATTCTCCTGAGCACTATGGCCAAGAGATAGTGTCCAAATGTCTGGATGCCCCATCTCCCATACAGAAGATTTCAGCACATCCACTGCATCAAAGGCCAAAGATTAAGGCCATTTTGGAAAGGGATCCTCTGTTTGTTGCTTCCCTCGCAACCAAGAACATAACTGTATCCCTGGAGAAGAGGTGGAGTTATTGAAATCTCATACTTTGACAATTTTTGAATGATTTAATCTTAGAAACCAAATAGAAATCAATGTTGGTTTTTTAAAAAATTGTTGCTATGTGGAGCCAACACATCTAATCCATCTTTGGCATTGTAAGTCAGTATGTGTCAAAGGCCACTGGAACCACTCAACTACCAAGGGGGTGGAGTCAATCAACTGATGAGAATGATTGATGAAAATCTTGCACAAACAACATTTTGTAGCTAGTCAAAAAGCTTAGTGATTCAAAGAGTTTGAAATAAGAAAAGAGTCTCTGGAGAGTAATCCACTTCTTGTTCCTTGGGCAAGAATGAATCAAACATGAATGTTAGGTCAAGACATGAATCCAGTTCTTCTTACAGTTTAGAAAGACATGTCCAGAAAAGGCTGCCAATGGGCCGTTCTTGAGGAGGAGGACTCAGAAATGTTGCTGAATGAGGTGGGTACTCATAGGCCGTTCTGACTTGAGTATCCATGTTGGCTACTTGGTAGCAAACTGAGGGTTTCAGTTCTCTCGCACAGGTAGTACAGGGCACAGGACTGAGAACCCTGAGCCCCCACTTGGACTCAGCCTGGAGCAGCCTCACATCTACAGAACCACTTGACTTACTGAGAAGTCCTGGATCGGGCTGAAAGCCAAATGAACAGTAACGGATCTCGGTCTGCTGTTCTCCCCGCTGTAAAGTAGCTCATGATTTAACCCGTACAGCTCCCCTTCCCAGTCCCTTATTCCTTGATCCCTCTTCTCTTACTTCTCTATTTATAAATCAAGATAAATCTGTTATTAAAGTAAAGGTCAAATAAAAAGCAAAAGTTTGTAACACAAGAGAACAAATGAAAGAGGTTAAAGGTTAAAACAGAAAAGATTAAAGGAGAAAAGGAACTTGTTATCTCTAGTGTCCACACTGTTAGGTCAAGATTAGAGATCTCAGAAAAGAAGGGATTATAAGAGAAGAATGAGGGAAGCGTTTGTTCTAGCATCTCTCCTGCTGCTTATGCCCCATAAACAAAAATTGTCAAATACTTTTGTGATCATCAGGGAACGTGATGGCTCTTCAGATTCATCAGTGGGGCCATTTGGGAGATGTCAGTGAAGAATATATGCAACAATTAGGCAGAGAAGACACAGGAGAGTCAATAAAGCTGAACCCCTACCACATGCCTCTTATTTTTCTTATGTAGTTATAAATACCATCTGCTGCATTCTGGTCACAGGGCTTTAAAACACAAATATCGGGCGCCTGGGTGGCTCAGTTGGTTAAGCGACTGCCTTCGGCTCAGGTCATGATCCTGGAGTCCCGGGATCGAGTCCCACGTCGGGCTCCCTGCTCAGCGGGGAGTCTGCTTCTCTCTCTGACCCTCCCCCCTCTCATGCTCTCTCTCTCTATCTCATTCTCTCTCTCAAATAAATAAATAAAATCTTAAAAAAAAAATAAAACACAAATATCTATCTCTATCAGAGATACTTTTTTTATATATATAATAAAAGATAAGAGGAGGCCATATCTGGGTTTGAAGAAGAGTGATAATATCTAAATCTGAATCTTTCCTTCCTCTCAAAACCATAAAATCTGTAGAGGGAACAAACAAAACTACACAGTATTCATACATTCATCCTTATGAGGAGACAGAGAACACTACAACCTTCAAATTACTAAGTAGAGTAGAAACAGAAAGAAATTCCCACAGAGCTCCCTTAGCCTGTCTGTAGCCACCACAAGCCTCTGGAATGAGAGAGTAGGAAAGGGCACTCTATTATAAGAGTAAGACGGGCAAAGAGAGCTTAAAGGAACCACCGACAGAAGCACTCACAAGAAGAGAAAGTGTAACAATGAATGCCAAAATACTGAATAGGACGTGGTTGTTCATAGCCCTGGTTACATGACTGAGCTATGGGAAAGAGCTTGAAAATGAGGGTACCACAAATCTCCCAGGCAGCCAGATGCGTGTATGTCATCCTTAACCATGTCTTCACCCTCTTCCCTGTCCAAACTATCAACACTCCATGGATTTTACTACTTCAGTGGTCTCCAACCCATTCCTTTCTCTCTAGCCTCACTGATACTGTTCTTGTCAGGCTGCTTCTCTCTCTTCCCTGGACTATAATAAAAACCTCTTCACTTACATTCCTTGTATAAATCTTTTTTTTTTAAAGATTTTATTTTTATTTCTTTGACAGAGAGAGAGATAGCCAGAGAGGGAACACAAGCAGGGGGAGTGGGAGAGGGAGAAGCAGGCTTCCCGCTGAGCAGGGAGCCCGATGCGGGGCTCGATCCCAGGACCTCAGGATCATGACCTGAGCCGAAGACAGACCCTTAACGACTGAGCCACCCAGGTGCCCCCCTTGTATAAATCTTGATAGCTATCCTCTCTCTCCACTGTCCTTCAGTCTAACTCCTACATTTCTTCTTAAAGTGATTTTCCAATAGATAAGATTTCTCTGGTATTCCCATGCTGGATTAAGTACCTCAACTGAACCCTCCCATAGATTTATTTATCACAGTATAATAGCCAGAATTCTCACTCTGGAATTAGACTTTATACCCTAGCTCATGTGTTTACTCATTTCATGACTTAGGGCAAGATTCTTAACTTCTTTGAACCTCAATTTCCTTATCTGTAAAATGGAATTAAGAGTATTCCCTACCTCATAAGGTACCTAATTAATACACGGGAAATACTTAGAACAGTGCCTGGCCTGTAGCAGGTGCTAAATTAATGTTAGCTAATAATCACCACATGGCATTGGATTTTTCTGTTTATAAGTCTGCCTATTTGACTAGACCTAGTCCCATCATTTAAAAAAATTTCAGAATGATTTTTGCTTTCAAAAAAATGAACAGATTATCTCAGTGTCCTCTACATTGAAAGTCCAGCCCAGATGTTTTTAGTTCAACCATTGAACAAAAATTTTACAAAATAAATCTGAATGGGATAGCTTGAGTATTGTCTTACATGAAGGCATGGGGTTATTCATCTAAGTTGAACTTAATCATTTAAGTTTTCACCAACTCGGTGATTGCAAGTAATATCCTAGTGGTTGTACTACGGAAGCTTAAGAATCTTTATGAATGGACACAATCAAAGTACCGGAACTTTGGCACAGCCACAGGACCCATCTGTATGAGCACAGCCAGCTCACCAGGCTGCACATTGCAGGGAGCTCAAAGAGAGCAAGCTCATGACAACCAAGGTGCAGTGCTCACTAGCGATGGCTGCCTACCTGCCCAGCTCACAGATAGCTCCCTGATCTTGGCTCTGGAGCCCTCCAGTTCCTGACTTCATTCCTGGGTTCTCAAGATCTGATTCAAGCCTAAGTTAACATTTATCATCCCTTTTGGATGCTACTGATTCAGCCAACATCCATGGATCCAGAAGTCATGTTCTGGACTTACATTTTCCAGTCTGTATGAGAGTTTGGAACTTATCACTTCTATTCTCAAAACAAGAAAAAAAGGTGAGCGAACTGAAAATGAACAACTCTTCTTAGATCTATCAGATAATTGAGGTCACAAAGCAAACCACCATTCTGAAAACTGGAGAGACAGGTGAATGCAGAGAATCAGGGCTTACTAGGAGCAGAAGCCTGTGGCTGGAGCCAGTATCAACTGGAACATTTAAAGGGTAATTGACTAACTGCCAGAGACTGAAACTGAATTAGTTTGAGAGAAAAATTCCTGGGGCCTTACCTTAGCTGAGATCCCATACTTTGATGAATTTTACCTCCAGAGACCCACTAAGTTATCAGGGTAAGGATCAGAAAAAAATCCCCTCATGCTTCCTGCCAGGAAAAGGGGAAAATAATCATTCTGAAATACCTCCAGAGTATCTGTTCTCACTAACAAAAGCCTGATCTCAAGGGAAACTGTTCCACCAGAACCTAACCAACATGGGTTTTATGAAAGTCAGTCCAACAAGGGGTGAGGGAAATACCCAACTCCAGCCCCTCTAACCTTCTTGTCTTACCTAAGTGTAGCAGAGGCAGGGAGAGGGGTTGGAAGCACTTGTAAAGACCACAGTCCTGGGATACAGGCCCATTAAAAGACTGAGACCTGGTCATGTGACTATAGAATGAGTCTCCCCCGACAACACACCTAACTACCACACAAATAGGGTTCCTGTATAATAACACCTTAACAAAAAGATTAGAAATCATACAAAATATGCTCTCAGGTTACAGTGGAATTAAACTAGAAATCACAAAGACAGCTAGAAAATCCTAAAATATTTAGAGATTGAACAACACACTTCTAAATAAATATGGGTCAAAGAAGTCTCAAAAGAAATTTTATGCATGTTGGAAAATATGTTTAGTATCATAATCCCAGTGAAAAACAAGGATCCATTTTCTTTTAACTGGTTTGTTCTCTTGTACTATTTTCAAGAAAATAGCATTTTTATCTATGTAGTGTTCTTGATTTTTTAGATGCTTTTACATAAATAAATTTATTTAGTCAATTATATTTAAGTGCTTCTGAAAAATGCATTGATTCATTCATAGGGGTAAAAATTAATAAACTATTTCTTCCAAGAGCATATTCTAAACTATCTCCTTAGCATTAGAGCAGTTTGGCCATCGAGATTACCTGTTTTCTATGTTTAACTAAGGTAAATAAATTATCAAACCATTATACTAAATATGTTCATTTTTTATTTACTAGTATATATTAGTTTCTTCTTCATTAAATAGAATAATAATCATAAAATAGGTAATACTGATCAAGCACTCTGTGTCAGGAACCATGCTAAGTATTTAGATGTTTTATATCATTCAATCCTCACAAAAGGAAGACTGTTTTCTTATTATACCCATTTTTATAAGTGAAGAATCCAAGGCCCAGAGAAGGAAACTAACTTGCCCAAAGTCATACATCTTCACAGACTAAAATTGTAAAATTCTGACTCTAGAGCAGACCTTGGCAAACTGCTAAATTTTTACTTGCAGGCCAAATCTCATCAGTCACCTGTTTATGTATGGCCTTCACTCTAAGAATGGTTTTTACGTTTTTAAATGTTGAAATAGTCAAAGAATAATATCTCATGATATGTGAAAATTATATGAAATTCAAGTTTTATTGTCCCTAAAGTTTTATTGGGACACAACCACTGTCACTTATTTATGTACCTTCTATGGCTGTTTTTCACTCCACACCAGCACAGTTGAGCAGTTGTGACAGAAACTGTATGGCCTACAAAGCGTACAATGGAAGCCCTTAGATCTGTCACATAATTGAGGGCCATCTGGCCCTTACAGGAGAATGTTACAGAAAAGTAACAAGAAAAGATGACTCCTAGTTTAGAGCGCTAGTTCCTGCCTGCCTTACAATTATAGCCACTATAGGAGCAATGAATTGTTATGATGCTAAGTGAATTGCATAAGATTATGTGGCCAGGGGCACCTGGTGGCTCAGTCGTTAAGCGTCTGCCTTCGGCTCAGGTCATGATCCCAGGGTCCTGGGATCGAGTCCCGCATCGGGCTCCCTGCTCGGCGGGAAGCCTGCTTCTCTCTCTCCCACTCCCTCTGCTTGTGTTCCCTCTCTCGCTGTGTCTCTCTGTCAAATAAATAAATAAAATCTTTAAAAAAAAAAAAAAGATTATGTGGCCATGTAAGAGGCAGAATCAGGATAAAAATTAGGACTTTGGATTGCTAGGCCAACATTCCCAATATTATATCATTGCCTTTGTTACCAAAGAGCTAATCTCTATACTTTTGTAAAAAAAAAGAAAAATCCTTTTAATTTATATGGATATTTAATTTTAAAAATAAAAATATAAACAAAAAGATCATTCTTTAACAGACTAATTTTTAAGATTTGCTTTGAATACTGATCACTGTTTATTTAGTCTTAGCCTAAAAATATTTATAATCTTGTAGCATCTCTATATACAATTTGGGTATAATAAATATACAGAGACATTGACATATGTGTATAATCTAACATACACTAAAATCACATTTAATGTACGCATATATACTAGACACATAGATGTACACATATTTACATGTAAACATGCAATCTAATATATGCTAAAACTTATACACATTTAATTTGCACACATATACTATACACACATATACATTGACATATATTTACATGTAAATACATACAAACACACACTTTTCACTGCATACACACATGTAAGTCCTTGTGGTAAGTCATAACTAAACTTGATTTTCCCCTCTCCAATGCCCTTTTTTTTTTTTTAAGATTTTATTTATTTATTCATGAGAGACAGAGAGAGAGAGAGAAGCAGGCTCCCAAGGAGCAGGGAGCCCGATGCGGGACTCGATCCCAGGACCCTGGGATCATGACCTGAGCCGAAGGCAGACGCTTAACCATCTGAGCCACCCAGGCACCCTCCAATGCCCTTTCTTAATCAACTACCTCAACCTACCAACACCGAAATAATAAAACAATTTTTGTCCAGCTGCAAATGACCTATATAAAGAAAAATACGTACATTCGTTTGTATGACTATTACAGTAATGTATTTATAGCATACTTAATTCCCAAAAAAGGGAATGAGAAATATAAACTAGATAAAGGTGTGCAAAAAGCAACTAAATAATTGCATTTATTCCATTGGCTTTACCCAAACAAGACAGAACTTCCATTTTATCTGTATTGCAACATCCCAACTAAACCAATTCTTTTGCCAAACTTGACAGTTTGTTATTTAAGTGCATAAAATGATCAAGGAAAAGGTTTCTTGAGAAATGCTCCGTTATGACTGTATCAAACATCTTTTCCAAAATGTGTGTGCCTTTCAAGAGTACCAAATAATTTTAGTTTAACATGATCATTGAATGTCTAATGTTCTCAGAAAAAAATACCAACGTTGGAAGAAGTAATTAAAACCAGATCCTAAGTCAGTACATCTGAGACTCCAGACACTTAATCTGCATGTGCTGTGGTTTCCAGTAAAACACTAAAATGAGGTAATTTTTTATTCTTATTATGGTCATGACTCTTGCAAAACCTAACCAGGGTAAAAATGTTTATCTCATTTTTTTCTTAAATCATCATGCTGAATATAAGTTTCAATGTCTTGTGCTAAAAACAGAATCTCCTATATTTACCTTTGAGAAATAACAAGAAAGTGAAATCCTGATAAATTATAGATAATCTAAATATCTCAGTGCAGTCACCTTATTTGACTCCCTTCTCTTTTGTAAGTCAAAGTAAGAAATTGTGGAAATGGTTTATGTGTCATTTTCTCCTCTCACCTTCCTTGTCTCATCTCTTTTTGGACTTAATAATTGGGCTGGAAGAGGCACAGAGGAGAAAGATTATCATATGCCCAGAAGTGTGAACCTGGGAATCTTAGAAAGGTAAAACTGGTTAACAGCCACAACATACACACACACACACACACACACACACACACACACACACACACACCACAAAAGCAGGGAGGAGAAAATGAGATGATGAGAAAGAAAAATTTTTTTCATGAACTTGAATAGAATAGCTGATCTTGTGTAACTAATAATTAAATAATATTATAATTCCCATGCTCCTGTATTCCCTCTTTTTATTTTCTCTTTTAAATCACTGAAAAAAAATATCAGTTTTTAAAAGATTACATTTTTTTCACTCATCTGTATGAATGTGTAATTAGCATATGGAAAAATGCTTTTATCTAAAATCTAAGAGCGCCTGGAACCCACGGAGTCAAAGAGAAATGACAGAAACCACTCCTAATACTTAACCTCATATTTTGATCAGTACTTTCTCATCCCAAGAAACGTTTTAAAAATTAGTAAGTGGTGTATATTAAGAGGCCATGTCATCACTGTGGTAGGTTTCACTCCTTCTTAATGATTTGTGGTTAGTGGTCAAATGTAATTGATCACCATATAAGAAATATAACCCAATATTAGAATTATTAACATTTAACTGTTTATTTTAATAACTTTTGTTCTATCACCTTGTCAAAGACCTTTTGAAAGCCTGACTAGATCATATTCATGGATAAAGTTTTATGTAAATGTATGTTTAACTTTTAAATGAACTGCAGTAGGGTAAATAATTGTTTAACCTTAGAAGAACATTTTAGCTTTTCTCCTAGTAGATTTCAGGCATCTAGATGTTTTATAACCCCTTTTGGTATTGTAGAGTTAAAATCTTGTCCTATATGGAAGTTGTTAGTCCTCTCTGGAATTTTTGCTTTGAAGGATACTATTTCTTCTTTTTAACTCTTTATACAGTTGAATACACTACTAGACAGATTCCTTGGGAATTTGTTAGAACCTTAGTACCCAGAGTCTATAGGTGGGAGAAAATGACATTGCTTTACACCAGTGCCTCTTAAAGGAGATTTCTTAATGGTGTTACATTTTTTTTCCTTACATACCACTAATTGCCCAGATATAATGAAGTACAGCAAAAGTAATTTGAAAACAATTTTTTTCCACTAAGCCATGTTGTCAATCAATGATTTAGAATAGCAATTCTCCATTTCCACTCTTTATTTCCATAAAACTGTAGTTAGATTGGCTTATTGAGAAAGGTACAGGACTTTGGACAGTCATTAAACTCTCTCGGCCTTAATTTCCTCCCCTGTAATATTAGGGGGTTGGTTTAGATGGTTCTAGGATTCCATCAGCTGCAAAACCCTAGAATTCTGTGCTAAAGTCTAGAGCACCATTTGACCCAGCATCCTCTATAGTCCACCATTTATATAATATTTTAACACTCTCCTATGAGTCATGTTTGAACTTCCTGTAATGTCCATTTCAAATGCACAGAAGAGAGCTTCAAGTTTGTGGTGCTCTGTAGAATTCTCAGCTATCAACTTGCGTTATCTTTCCACTTGTGGAATAAATTCTTTTATCTCAGTAAGAGTTTCTGTAAAAAGATTTTTTTTTTCCTAGGTTAGCCCTGAGTTTTTATAAGTGGTTGGGGTTTTTAACTCTCAGGACACATTAAATGGAGCTTCCAGTGTATTTAATAGTTTGCACATTCCTAGGTTACTGGTTCTCCTTAAAAATGTTACTTTCTATGATTTACTAATAGGTTAGCAGATGTTGTCCTGGTTCAATACATGTACGGACCTATGATTGTGGTTTTTCTTCTTTTAACAGCACATTCAGATGCTTAATGTTATAATAAACATTACATTGAGGCTTGCTCACAATAGCTATTTTATGGCTTCTAGCACATCCCTCAAGACTTGATCTAGGAAATTTACCTTTCTCCTGAGCTCTTAAAGTACCAGTTGAGCACATAATCATTTATCCTATCCAATTACTTAGCTCATGCTTTCTGTTATGGTAAAATATACTACCCACTGTGTTTGAGTATCTGAAGTTCGTAACTGTTAAGTACCTGGTATAATTTTTCAAACTCTCCCAATTTTCATGGTTAGATTATATAACATTTTTATCTACAGAATATTTTCTTTATATGAGAAGACTTTTACCACATTGCATTTCATTATTCTCCAAGTAAAATGTCTACCTACCTTACTTATGCCATGAGTCTAACATTGGGAAGGGAGAGTAGATAGGAAAAATGAGAAAACAAATTCTCTTAGCCACCTTAAGCTATGGAGGCCTGTCTTAAGTCCAGGCATTTATTTTGTCTTAACCAAAATCACATACGAGTTATTACATTTCCAATCCACTTATTTTTTTCTACTGTGACCTACAAAGTTTATTCAGTTTGTGCTTAATTTTTAATCATAATTCTTTAGTAGAAGACCTTAATTATCTTACCTGAATTCCGACATCAGTGATTTTATAACACTCAGATAGAGAAAGTTCCTTTAATTTTTTATGTCTGGAAAGTATCATCAAACCCTAAAAATATGTAATATAAAGATCACTTTGTGATTATAATTTAGTACAGACAATATATTTCTAATAAAATAACAACCATTTATGTAAACTAAAAAAATAGCTTCTATCTTATATTTCTTTACACTTAAATTATAAAATCACTTTGGTTAGGCAACATTATTAAATAAAATTTCAGGTTTTCTCTAATGTTTTGTAAAAAGTATGACAGAATCCTCCTGAGGCAAGGGAAAGGAGAGCAAAAATAAACTATCAGGAATACATCAAAATAAACAGCTTCTTCACAGCAAAGAAAACAATCAACAAAACTAAAAGGCAACCTACTGAATGGGAGAAGATATTTGTAAATGACTTAGCCAATAAAGGGTTAATATCCAAAATATATAAAGAACTTATACAACTCAACACCAAAAGATGAATAATCCAATTTAAAAATGGGCAAAAGACATGAACAATATTTCTCCAAAGAAGACATCCAGATGGCCAACAGACACATGGGAAGATGCTCATCATCACTCATCATCAGGGAAATGCAAATCAACACTACAATGAGATATCACCTCACACCTGTCAAAATGGCTACAATCAAAAACATAAGAAACAACAAGTGTTGGTGAGGATGTGGAGAAAAAGGAATCCTCTTGCCCTGTTGATGGGAATACAAACTGGTGCAGTCACTGTGGAAAACAGCATGGAGGTTCCTCAAAAAGTTAAAAATAGGACTACCCTATGATCCAGCAATTGCAGTACTGGGTATCTACCCAAAGAATACAGAAACACTAATTAGGGATACATGCATTCGTATATATATAGTGGCATTATTTACAATAGCCAAATAATGGAAGCAGCCTGTCCATCGATAGATGGACGGATAAAGAAGATATATATAGATATAGATATATAGATATATATACACATATATATAAATAAATATTATTATATATAATATATATATAATAAAAAAGAATGGAATCTTGCTATTTGCAACACCATGAATGGATCTAGAGAGTATAATGCTAAGCAAAATAAGTCAGTCAGAGAAAGACAAATACTATATGATATCACTCATATGTAGAATTTAAGAAACAAACAAGCAGGGGTGCCTGAGTGGCTCAGTCAGTTAAGCAGCTGCCTTTGGCTGGGGTCATGATCCTGGGGTCCTGGGATGGAGCCCCATGTTGGGCTCCCTGCTCAGCGGGGAGTCTGCTTCTCTCCCTTCCTCAGCCTCTCCTCCCCGCTTGTATTCTCCCTCTCTCTCTCTCAAATAAATAAATAAAATCTTAAATAAAAAAAGAAAGAAAGAAAGAAACAAGCAAAGGAAAAAGAAGAGAGAGAAACCAAGAAACAGACTTTAACTATAGAAAACACACTGATTACCAGAGGGTAGGTGGGGGGATGGGTAAAATAGGTGATGGGATTTAGAAGTGCACTTGTGATGAGCACTGGTGATGTATTGGAATTGTTGAATCACTATTCTGTACACCTGAAACTAATATAACACTGTATGTTAACTATACTGGAATTCAAATTTTTAAAAACAGAAATACAAAAAAAGAAGAAAAAAAGAGGGCATTGGCTACTTTTTCATTTCTCCTCCTCCTACCTCAGTATTTAGGATAGGAAGAAGAAAAAAAAAAGTGTGACAGAATCCCAGAGCCAGAAAATTCCTTATCTTGTTTCCTGTGCCCAGGTACATATAATCTGAATCAATATAAACAAATCTTAAAGACCTCTAAACTTAACACTTTATTTTGAAGACGGTTTGTGTGGCTAATTAATCTATTTGTTGTAAATTTTTATTTATGCCTAACCTAAAAATCTGAAATCTTTAGCTCATTTTATTATGTTTAAGTGCTTAGAAAGGGAACAAATCTTTCTATAATAGCCTACAGACATATAATCATTCATTAATAGCCCACTTTTTCTGTTTAAAAGCTTTGTTTCTTTTTATTTTAAAAAAATGCACTTTTTAGTTCTTAAATTTTTTTTTTTTAAAGATTTTATTTATTTATTTGAGACAGAGAGAATGAGAGAGAGAGAGCACATGAGAGGGGGGAGGGTCAGAGGCAGAAGCAGGCTCCCTGCTGAGCAGGGAGCCCGATGCGGGACTCGATCCCGGGACTCCAGGATCATGACCTGAGCCGAAGGCAGTCGCTTAACCAACTGAGCCACCCAGGCGCCCTAGTTCTTAAATTTTTTAATATGTGGTTCTGCTGTTCCATTTCTCAGTACTTTCCCCACTAAACTGGGGGAACTGACTAATATGCCTTATAGATGTCATTCTCCTGTCTTTGCATTCAGGATCACTTTTATTACACTTCCTATGAGGTGGACAAGAGCACTTGTCTCTCTTCTATGGTCCCAGAGCTGCCAGGCAGGGAAAATATCAGAAACGGTACATTGGTTTGTCCTTTTAAAGTTTTATTTGTAGGACTGGTTTACATTTATTGATCTTAAATACAGCATTTGGACAATTGAAAATGGATTATGAAAATATTATATCCTGTTTTTTTCACTGATGCATTTATTAGGCCTTTTCATTAAGAAAAAAAAAATCCAGGTCAAGGAAAGAAGTGCTTGACAATCTACTTAATTGAAGCCACTGTTTAAATTGCAATTTCTAATTTCATTTAACGGTTTTGTACACCATCCAAAAATAAAATCACTCCATTCATTTTAAAAATTTTATTGCAAATGTGGATTCTTTTGTTAGGAACACATTATGTTTTCTGCCTCCTTGTTTCAAAACAAAAAATTACTAAGCCCTCTGGAGCCAGCTCATGTGGTCTAGGTTCCAGATGTGGATGCTATTTTATTCATGTAGAAGAATTGGAGTTTAGATATTCCCCCAACAGAAACCAAATTGTTTAAACAAAAATAATAAGAGATGCAAGGCTTGTCTCATTGCCCTATACCTGATAATAGCTAAGTGTGTTTTATTAGCCTATGGGGAATTTGTCCTATGAAACTATCTCTGGAGTTTTCACCTCTTTTTTTTTTTTTACTTTTATGTAGTCAAGTTAGAATTTTTAAAGATGAACTGGAAATGAGGTACACTTGCTAAGTATGACATTTGTCTATGTTCTACTTTATTCAAGATTACTAAAAGTTAATATTAAAATAGAATTTTATATTTCATCACTACATTGTTCATTAAAACATATGGCCCCAAAGTTAATTAACTAACATAATTAGACATTGGGTAAATGCAAATCAAAACCACAATGAGATATCACTGCCTAGCTACGATGATGGTTATACTTAAAAAAGACAGATAATAAAAAGTGTTGGTGAGGATATGAAGAAATTAAAATTCTCATTCATTGCTGATGGGAATGTAAAATCGTCCAGTCACCCTGGAAAATCCAGTCTGGCAGTTCTTCAAAAAATTAAACATAAAGTTACCATATGACCCAGCAATTCCACTCCTAGATATATACCCAAGAGAAATGAAAAAAATATGTCAACACAAAAAAACTTGTACTCAAATGTTCCATAGCAGCATTATTCATAATAGAAAAAAATGAAACAAGCCAAATGTCCATCACTGTGAGATATTATTTAGCAATAATAAAGCATGATGCATACTACTATGTAGATAAACATTTAAAACATTATGCTGAGTAAAAGAAACCAAACCCAAAAGGCCACAAATTGTATGATTCACTTATTTGAAAAGTCCAGAATAGGCAAGTATATAGAACCAGAAATCAGATTAGTGGTTGCCTAGGCTGGGCTGAACAGTGGGTCAGGGCTAGGGAATGACTGCTTATGGGGAGGGAGCTTCATTGTGAAGTGATGAAAATGTTCTGGAATTTGATTGTGGTGATGATTGCATAACGCGATCATCAATATACTAAAAACCGCTAAATTGTACCCTTTGAATTGTTGAGTTTTATAGTGTGTAAATCATATCTCAATAAAGATGTTTGTAAAAAATGACTGATGTAATAATTGTATAGCTAAATGCAAATCAGAAATATTCCTATAGCATCCTTCAGTCCAAGATGAACACAGAAGTTTCTCAGACCTGGATGGCCAATGGATTAGCAAAACAGGGAGCAAGAGATGTCATTATGCTAATGTGCTGGACAAGTTATCACAGGGCCTTGCTGCTGTAAGTAGACACAACTCTAACTGAGCAGCAGCAAATCTAAGCCAGCTGGAGGAGGCAAGGCCTCCACGGAAGCCTGCATGGTGCTAGTACGGGATGCCAGCTTCTCAGGACAAGTGAAATACACCATTCCAGTCAACAGGATTCATTTTTCAATGGTTTTTTGCCTCAGAAGCTTTTCAGATTCATGACCTAAAGAATATCAAGGCCAGCTAGGTAAGATGTTCTGCTTGGCACCGTGAGATTCATAAATGCCCCAAATTAGGTGTTCTCTGAAACATTTGTTAAGTGCTTGGGATCAAAGTCCTAGGGGTGCCAAACTTTTACTTCTAGGAGGGATGGAAAGAGGAGAGTGGGAAGATAAGACCAAAATAAGGAGGGATGAGGAACCCACAAAAGGGAGTGACTGGGCCTCAGTGGGGCAAAGGGCAGGTGGATGCTTACTTTTTAGGGAAGTTGTAACCAAGAAAATGTCAATCCTCCTTAAGCTCCTTCAAAAGTTGGCCAAACTCGTGAATGTTTTGCTGGAAAGGTTTTGGTTTATTTTCCCAAAGTATAGGAAGGGAATAAGTTGTTACCAGGTGAAGCACAGAGGAAAGCAACTGGTGTGGTCAGCAGGATTGCAGGTTGTATGAGAATGCAAGGCCCCAGGAGCTCACGAGAATCCTAAAGAGCAGTTTACTCCTTCGTGGGCCGTGGAACTGAGGGATCTGGACCTGAGGGGCTTAGAAATTCCTAGTAATTGGCTTATATTACAGCTCTAGTATCAGGTCCACTGAAGGGAGTGTCAAGACCTAAGACTCAAAAGAAAGTAGGCACTAAGTCCCAAGAGCCTTGTACATTATTCTAAGGAATTTGAACTTCATTCTATGCAACAGTGTTAAACAAAGCTTTTCCCCCTTTAAGGAATATGAGTTGATACATAAGTGAGCATAATGCAAAAAAGAAGGAGCATGTGTTTTAAGAGAGGTATGGGGACCACAGAGCAGGGCCTGGCAGTCTAGAAAAGACTTCCATGGAAGAAGGGGAATTTGAATTAAGCCTCAAAGACTGAGTAAGATTTTGACAAGCAAAATAATAAAAATAGTGTTTCAGGCTGAGAAAATGGCACGAACAAAGACTTCATTAGGAATGTGTGAATTGTTTGGGAAGTTGTTCAGTTTGGGGTCACCTGAAGGAGTGAGAGGGAACACTGTACCCTGCCAGGAACAGCTCCACGTACACAAGACAAATCCTTGAAAATAATTCCCCCCCCCACCCCAATTCTACATCTGGAATGATTTAGGTGATGTAGTTAGACTCGAGCAATGAACTAGTTACCAAATGTTGGAATGGTGTGTGTGTGTGTACTTAGCATATAACTGAGTCATACACCTATATACCCTTTACCTAAACTCACCAATTGTAATCATTTGCTGCATTTGCTTAATTAATGTGTGTATGAATATGCATCATTTTATTAATATATCTGTGAATACAGTTTTATATGTATACATATCATATACATAGTATATATATTTTAAGTATATATGTATATATAAATTTTCTTGAAACTTTTTTTTTTTAAACTGGAATTTTGTACCTCTAAGTTCCCTTCACCTAATTTGTCCATCCCCCCCCACCTTCCTCCCCTCTGAACAAACCACTGGGTTTGTTCTCTGTATTCGTGTTTGTGTTTTTGTTTGTTAATTTGTTTTATTTTTAAGACTCTACATATAAGTGAAATTGCATGGTATTTGTCTTTCTTTATCTGACTTATTTCACTTAGTATAATACCGTCTGGTCCATCCATGTTGTCGCAAATGGCAAGAGCTCATTTTTTTTTTATAGCTGAATAATATTCCAGTGTGTGTGTGTGTGTGTGTGTGTGTGTGTGTATTCCACTGTGTGTGGAACATTCTTTATCCATTCATCTATTGATGAATACTTGGGTTGCTTCCATATCTTGGCTATTGTAAATAATGCTGAAGTAAATATAGGGGTACATATGTTTTCAAATAATGTTTTCATTTTCTCTGAGTAAATATCCAATTGTGAAATTGCTGGATTGTATGGTATTTCTCTTTTTAATTTTTTGAGGAAACTCCACGGTATTTTCCACAGTGGCTGTACCAATTTACATTCCCACCAACAGTGCAGAAGAGTTCTCTTTTTTCCACATCCTTGCCAATACTTATTATTTCTTTTCTTTTTGATACTAGCCATTCTGACAGGAGTGAGGTGATATCTCATTGTGGTTTTTGTTTGCATTTCCCTGGTGATTAGTGATGTTGATCATCTTTTCATATATCTATTAGCCATCTGTATGTTTCTTTGGAAAAATGTCTATTCAAGTCCTCTGCCCATTTTAAAATTGGGTTCATTAGGTTTTTTTGGTGTTGAGTTGTATAAGTTCTTTATATATTTTGGATATTAACCCCTTATCAGATATATCATTTGCAAATATCTTCTCTCGTTCTCTAGGTGGACATTTGTTTTGTTCATGGTTTCCTTGGCTCCCCAAAGCTTTTTATTTTGGTGTAGTCCCAACAGTTTATTTTTGCTTTTGTTTCTCTAACCTGAGGAAACATATTCATAAATATGTTTCTAAGGCTGATGTCCAAGAGATTACTGCCAATGTTTTCTTTCAGAAGTTTTATGGTTTCAGGTCTCACATTTAAGTCTTTAATCCATTTTGAGTTTATTTTTATACATGGTATAAGAAAGTGATCCAGTTTCATTCTTTTGCCTTTGTGTAGCTGCTCAGTTTTCCCAACTTCCCCATAGCATAGTCTTGCCTCCTTTGTCATGAATTAATTACCATATAAGTGTAAGTTTACTTCTGGGCTCTCTATCCTGTTCCATTGATCACTGTGTCTATTTTTGTGCAAGAACCATACTCTTTTGCTTACTATAACTTTGTAGTATATCTTGAAACCTGGGATTGTGATAACTCCAGCTTTGTTCTTTCTCAAGATTGGCTTTGGCGATTCAGGGTCTTTTGTTGTTCCAAATTGTAGGATTATTTGTTCTATTCTTTGAAAAATACTATTGGTACCTTGATAGGGATTGCATTGAATCTATAGATTGCTTTGGATAATATGGATATTTTGACAATATTAATTCTTCTAATCCATGAGCATGGCATACCTTTCCATTTGTTTGTGTTGTCTTCAGTTTCTTTTATCATTGTCTTATAGTTTCCAGAGTACAGGTCTTTCACTTCCTTGGTTGAATTTATTCCCAGGTATTTCATTCTTTTTGGTGCAATTGTAAACAGGATTGCTTTCTTAATTTCTCTTTCTGCTACTTCATTAGTAGTATATAGAAGCACAATAGCTTTCTGTATATTAATTTTGTATCCTGCAACTTTACTCAATTCATTTATTACTTCTAATAATTTTTGAGTGGAATCTTTAGGGTTTTATATATATATAATATAATATTATAATATATATATATATATTCCTTACTAATTTGGATACCTTCTATTTCTTTTTCTTGTCTGATGGCTATGGCTAGGTCTTCCAGTACTCTGTTGAATAAAAGTGGTGGGAGTGGACATCCTTGTCTTGTTCCTCATCTTAGAGGAAAAGATTGCAGTTTTTCATCATGGAATATGATGGCTGCTGTAGGTTTGTCATATATGGCCTTTATTATGTTGGGATATGTTCCCTCTAAACTCACATTGTTGAAAATTTTTATCATGAACAGATGTATTTTGTCAAAGGCTTTTCTGCATTTATTGAGATGATCATATGGATTTTATCCTTCCTCTTGTAAATGTGATGTATCTCATTGATTGATTTGCAAATATTTGCAAATATTTGCAAATATTAAACCATCCTTGCATCCCTGGTATAAATGTATCTTTGAACCTAGGTTGCTAATATTTTGTTGAGGATTTTTACATCTATGTTCATCAGTGATATTAGCCAGTAGTTTTCTTTTCTTTTCTTTCTTTCTTTTTCTTTCTTTTTTTTTTTTCTTGTAGTGTCTTTGTCTGGTTTTGGTATCAGGATAATAGTGGCGTCATAGAATGAATTTGGAAGTTTTCCTTCCCCTTCTATTTTTGGAATAGTTTGAGAAGAATAGGTGTTTTTTTGTTTGGTAGAATTCATCTGTGATGCCATCTTTTCTTGGACTTTTGTTTGTTGGGAGTTTTTTGATTACCAAATCAATTTTATTAGTCATAATCAGTCTGTTCAAAGTTTCTGTTTCATCCTCATTCTGTTTTGGAAGATTGTAACTTTCTAGGAATTTATCCATTTCTTCTAAGTTGTCCAATATGTTGACATATAATTTTTCATAATATTCTCTTATATCTATGTTGTTGGTTGCTCTTTCTTCTCTTTCATTTCTGAAAATATTTTACTCCTCTTTCTCTCTTGATGTGCCTAGCTAAAAGTTCATCAATTTTGGTTATCTTTTCAAAGAACCAGTTCTTGGTTTCATTCATCTTTTCTTTCTTTTTTTTTTTTTTTGGTCTCTATTTCATTTATTTCCACTCTATTCTTTATTATGTCTTTCCTTTAACTAACTTTGGGCTTTGTTCTTCTTGGTCTCATTCCTTTAGGTGTAAGTGTAGATTGTTTATTTGAGATTTTTCTTGTTTTTACATAGACCTGTATCACTATAAACTTCCCTCTTAGAACTACTTTTGCTGCATCCCAAAGATTGTGGACTGTTGTGTTTGCATTCTCATTTGTCTCCATGTATTTTAAAATTTTCTCTTCTTCATTGACCCACTGGTTGTTTAGTAGCATGTTGTTTAGTCTCCATGCATTGTGGGGTTTTTTTTAGTTTTTTTTTCTTGTAGTTGATTTTTTCTTGTAATTTTTTTCTTATAATTTTCTTGTAATTGTATTCAGAAAAGATGCTTGATATGAATTCAATCTTCTTAAATTTATTGAGACTTGTTTTGTGGCCTAACATGTGATCTATCCTAGAGAATGTTCTATGTGCATTTGAAAAGAACATGTATTCTGCTGTTTGGGGATGGAATGTTCTATATATATATCTGTTAAGTCCATCTAGTCTTACTCACAGCCATTGTTTCCTTGTTGATTTTCTGTCTGGATGATCTATCCACTGATGTGATGTTAAAGTCTCCTACTATTATTGTACTGTGTTATTGTATTATTGTCAATTTCTCCCTTTATGTCTTTTTAGCTTTATATATTTAGGTGCCCCTATGTTGAATGCATAGATATTTGCAATTGTTATATATTTCATATATATGTATAAATATGAAATATAATATATATGTTATAAATTTCCCTGAACCATTTGAAAATAAGTTTCAGATATCATGATGCTTTACCCCTAAATATTCTCTTTGTATCTCTTTAGGAATAAGGGCATTTTCCTGTCTATATAGTATAATATATATAGTATTATAATACTTAAAATTAACAGTAACACTATACTATCTAATATAAAGCCAGTATTTTTTTTTTAATCCCAGGACCCAGTCAGAGTTCATTCTCTGCATTTAGTTGTCATGTGTCTTTAGCCTTTTTTCTTTTCTTTAAATTTTGTCTTTTAAGACATTGACTTTTAAAGATCCCAGGTCAGTCATTACATAGAATGTCTCACATTCTGGGTTTGTCTGATTGTTCCTTATGATTAGAATGTAGGTAAAAAAATTCTGCAAGAATACTACCTAGGTGCTATTGCATCCCTTTAGGAGGCACATATGTGAGGTGTCCCATTATTGGTGATGCTCTTACTCACTTGATTCAGGTAGTAACTATAGATCTTTCATTAGAGTATATTTTTACTTTTTATTTAGTAAATAATCTGTGGTGTGATTCTTTGAAACCACAAGAATACTGTTTCCCAAAAACCTTTCAGTCAATGGTTTTAGCATTAATTGGTGATCCTTGCCTAAATCAGTTATTTCATTGGGAGTTGCAAAATACTGATTTTTCTCATTCTACCCTTCCTTCTGTATTTATTAGCTCTTTTCTATCTTTTCTACCATCATTTCTCTTCAGTTTTGGTGAATATTTTGGGAGGTATCTTGAATAAAATATGATTATTTTAGACATAACAATTATTGCAGTTAATTTTTTGTGTTACCTTAACTATCTTTAAATTTCCTCAAATTCCTGCTGAGCACATATACAAGAGAAAGTTATTGTTTTGGTTGGTGCGATTATGTTACTTGTTGGCAAAAGACAACACACCGAGGAAAACAAAAACACCAATATTTTGCCTTATTATAAGACTGGACATTTGCTCATAATTTAAAAATAAACGAAACATGTTTTATAAATGAAACTGACGTGGATGAAACCTTATGAAACAAAGCTTAACATTCTGAAAGTAATTTATTCTTTAAAACTTGCAGGTGGCTTTTTTTCTGAGACACTGCTTTTAGAAAAAGTTTGGAAAGATGGTCTAGGAATATTGGCATTTAGAATAAAATACAATGTAATTTGTCTGACAGCCACATTGCTACAAATCATCCTTATTTATAGTATGTTTCATTTTGAAACTGTCAGCACTTTAATACAGGCACACCAGAAGAGTAAATAGCATAAATAAGCTTTATAATCTGTCCTGCATATGGTTAAAGAAACAATTTCTTGGAAAAAACCTACATAAAATTACATAAGATTTCATAGTTTGTTCAACTTTTATTTATTTTTTTAAAGATTTTATTTATTTGACAGAGAGAGACACAGCGAGAGAGGGAACACAAGCAGGGGGAGTGGGAGAGGGAGAAGCAGGCTTCCTGCAGAGCAGGGAGCCTGATGCGGGGCTCGATCCCAGGACCCTGGGATCATGACCGAGCCAAAAGCAGACGCTTAACGACTGAGCCACCCAGGCACCCCAGTTTGTTCAACTTTTAATTCATTTTTCTTGAATAGACTTTATAAGCAGTAGCTTATAGGCTTTCAAATTAAAATACTAAAATAAATCTCTCTTCCACAATAGTGAGATAAACCACTGTAAAGATATGGAGAAAATATGAAAATATGACAAATGATTAATAACTACATTATTATAAGCAACTCATACAAATTGGCGGAAGTATTGAGATCCCAATGTATAAGTGAGTAAAGAATCTCAACAGAAAATAATATAAGATGAAATATAATTGCAATGATAAGCAGCATACATAGGACAAAATTATTAATATTATTAGAATTTTTTTTAATGCAAATTCAAATAACAATAAAATTTTAATTCCTAGTTATTTTTGTGAAGTTAAAACAGACACTATTGGTAAAGGAGTGTAAGGCTACCATATTTATTTTAATGCCGATAGCAATAAAAATTGCTACAACCCATAAGGAAAGCAAGTGGCCAAAATAACTAAATGTCCTGTTCAAAAGAAGAGAAAAATTGATGGGAGATAAAGCTTATAACAACGTCCAGGCAGGCTGCTTGTCTTATTCCTGTTTTTACACTCAAACTTAGAATTTCTGCTTCAAATATAATAGGACTTAGCTAATTATGTATCAAAAGAAAGAAGAAAAGGACAAAGAAAAGAATGAATGAATAAATGCATGAAATTTCTCAATGTTTGTGAAAAATAATTTAGGATAATTTGGAAAAGACAATACATGTGTCCATTATTACGTCTTTTTGTATATCTACCAAGAATTATATAAAACATTAACACCATGCGGGTGCCTGGGTGGCTCAGATGGTTAAGCATCTGCCTCCGGCTCAGGTCATGATCTCCAGGTCCTGGGATCGAGTCCCGCATCGGGCTCCCAGCTCAGCGGGGAGTCTGCTTCTCCCTCTCCCTCTGCCCGGCCTCTCCCCCTGCTTGTATTCTCTCTGTCTCTCTCTCGCTCTCAAATAAATAAATAAATATTTTTTTAAAAAGAAAAAAAACCACATTAACACCATGCTTAATTCCTTTACACAGACCCACAACAGTTCTGGGCAGTTTACTGTCTGTTCCAAACAAACTATAATAGCACAAAGCACCAATATTCAAGCAAAATACTGAGCTATGAATGTTGCCATGTACAACTATATACATGGATGAGCAATTTTGTTTTACAAAAATTGATACTTTCTTATCTTCATATTACTAGAGCCACCTGTGAAGTTTGACCTTGCTGACAATCTGCTTTTTGAAACACCACCTCCCTTGATTCCCTTGGTAAGTCTGAACTCCTTCCTCACCTACTCGTCTGGATGTTCATTTCTAGTTTCCTTTGTAGGTTCATCTTTCAAATCCACCCAATAAGTACTGATGTTTCCCAGAGGCTTGAACTTGACCTCTTTTCTCCTATCTCATCTGTAGCTTCAACCACGTCAACCATCTCTACATCTGTCCCAGATCTCTTTCCTGAGCTCTGGATCTTTCCTAATTGATAATTAGACGGTTGAATGTGCCATAAGCACCTCAAACTCAGTATCATTACTTTCAGAGGACTAGTATTCAAACTGGAAACCACAAAGTTTTAATGGGTTCTTCCTACTCTTTCTGCTAGCTTCAGTAAGGAGTCTGCTTGAAGGTGAATAGCTCATGATGGACTTTTCTTTGATTTAAGTACCTTACTCTTTCCTCTGAATTTTGCAACTTTTATGATTCTTGTTGTAGGTCCTAGATTTCCCTGGCTGGGAAACCTATAAATATGACCTGTGCACCTTAAGATATTTGATATTTGAATATAGGATATTAGAAAACACATCCTATGAAATAAGATGCAATGGAGGTCCCAGGAGTCTGGAGGACTCTGATGTACTTATTGGAGGTATAGATCATGAGAAATCTAAAAAGAACAAAAGGTCCCTGACAGAAAACATAAGAAGCCTCCTTTCTTGTTGCCCCCCTTTTTAAAAATTTAAATTCAATTAGCCAACATATAGTACATCATTAGTTTCAGATGTAGTGTTCAATAATTTATCAGTTGTGTGTAACACCCAGTGCTCATCATATCACGTGCCCTCCTTAATGCCCATCACCCAATTACCCCATCCCCCCACCCACCTCCCCTCCAGCAACCTTCAGTTTGTTTCCTATAGTTAAAAGTCTCTCATGGTTTTTCTCCCTCTCTGATGACTTCCCATTCAGTTTTCCCTTCTTTCCCCTATGATCCTCTGTGCTCTTTCTTATATTCCACATATGAGTGAAACAGTATGGTAATTATCTTTCTCTGATTGACTTATTTCGCTCAGCATAATACCCTCCAGTTCCATCCACATCGATGTAAATGGTATGTATTCATCCTTTCTGGTGGCTGAGTAATATTCCATTGTATATATATATATATATATATATATATATATATATATATACACCACATCTTCTTTTTTTTTTTTAAAGATTTTATTTATTTATTTGAGAGAGAGAGAATGAGAGAGAACACATGAGAGGGGATAGGGTCAGAGGGCAAAGCAGACTCCCTGCGGAGCAGGGAGCCCGATGCGGGACTCGATCCAGGGACTCCAGGATCATGACCTGAGCCGAAGGCAGTCGCTTAACCAACTGAGCCACCCAGGCGCCCTGCACCACATCTTCTTTATCCATTCATCTGTTGATGAACATCTCAGCTCTTCCCATGGTTTGGCTATTGTGGGCATTGCCGCTGTGAACATTGGGGTTCATGTGCCCCTTCGGGTCACTACATTTGTATCTTTGGGGTAAATACCCAATAATGCAATTGCTGGGTCATAGGGTAGCTCTATTTTTAACTTCTTGAGGAATCTCCACACTGTTTTATAGAGTAACTGTACCAGCTTGCATTCCCACCAGCAGTGTAAGAGGGTTACCCTTTTGGGGTGCCTGGGTGGCTCAGTTGGTTGAGCATCTGCCTTTGGCTCAGGTCATGATCCCAGGGTCCTGGGATCGAGCCCTGCGTCAGGCTCCCTGCTCAGCGGGAGGCCTGCTTCTCCCTCTCCCTTTGCCTGCCACTCTGCCTGCTTGTGCTCTCTCTCTCTGTCAAATAAATAAATAAAATCTTTAAAAAAAAAAAAAAAAGAGAGTTCCCCTTTCTCTGCATCCTCACCAACATTTGTTGTCTCCTGTCTTGTTAATTTTAGCCATTCTGACTGCTGTGAGGTGGTATCTCATTGTGGTTTTGATTTGTATTTCCCTGATGGCTAAGGATGTGGAGCATTTTTTCATGTGTCTGTTGGCCATTTCGATGTCTTCTTTGGAGAAATGTCTGTCCATGTCTTCTGCCCATTTCTTGACTGGATTATTTGTTTTTTGGGTGTTGAGTTTGATAAGTTCTTTATAGATCTTGGATCAGATATCTTTATCTGATATGTCATTTGCAAATATCTTCTCCCATTCCGTAGGTTGCCTTTTAGTTTTGTTGACTGTTTCCTTTGCTGTGCAGAGAATTTTTAATCTTGATGAAGTCCCAATAGTTCATTTTTGCTTTTGTTTCCCTTGCCTTCGGAGACACATCTAGCAAGAAGTTGCTGCAGCCGAGGTCAAGGGGTTGCTGCCTGTGTTCTCCTCTAGGATTTTGATGGATTCCTGTCTCACATTGAGGTCTTTCATCCATTTCATCTTTGTGTATGGTGTAAGAAAATGGTCCAGTTTCATTCTTCTACATGTTTGCTGCCCCCCCCCCTTTTTTTGAGGATAAAAATGGGATGTAAGTTGTGATAGAAGGGATAGAACTTGGGGGAGGTTGTTGAAAATCTTTGTGTAAATTTTCTGCTTTCAGTTAATGGTTGAATTGTAATATACCTAATTCCTATGATCCCTTGCCAGACATACTGAGGAACAAAACAAAACAAAAATGGTGATTTCAATAGTCAAATGGCTAAGTCTTCTTTTTGTCACTCAGGATTGAAGGGGCCCATGGTGTAGAGAGATGTGTCCTAGTACTGGAATCAAACATGTCTAAAATGGAATTAATGTCTTAATCTCTCTCTTAGGTTCTTTTTCTGGTTAACAGTACCACCATGTCTGCAGCTGACCAAGTAAAAACTTGGGCATTGTCTATGTTTCCTCCTATCCCCTCTGCTCTCCATATCCAGCCAATCAATCAGCAAGCCCCACCTATATACTTCCTAAATCTCTCTCATACATGTCCCTTCTGCCACCACTATCAAAACCTCATTTCTAGCTGTACGAATTCTACTCGGAGTTCTTCAGTGGCTCTCATTCCATATAGGACATAGTCTGAACTTGCAGGGCACCCCAAGCCAGTCACATTCTGCCCTCCACCTTTCTCCAGCCTCATTCCCTATCTCCTTGGGCCATGCTAGGACGATACAAAGTCGCCTGCGGATCCCCCAACACATAACCCTCTCTCATGTCTCCACACCTTCCCACCTGCTTCTTTCTCCACTGTGAATGTCCGTCTTTACCTCGCAAACACCTGCTGAAGCTTTCAGCTGCACCTCAAAAGCTGAAAAGTGTCCCCTGACTTCTCTACACATCGACAACAGAGACATAAGCACTCATTTCCCACTCATCCATGCTGCCAAGATATAGCATATGTACCTAGGTGTATATCTCATCACATCAAATATACCTCATATGTCTTAATTTGAATAAATCATTGCTAAGATACTTTGAGTGCTTACCATGTGCCAGGAACTGTGCTAAGCAGTTTACATTTATTATTTACTCCTTACCACACTCTGAGGAAAGTATATTATAAACACTGTTTTAAAGACAGGGAAATGGAGGCACAGAGAGGTTAAGGAACTCGCCCAAGGTATCCTAGTGTGGTGTCACCAGATAAGATGTGAACACACACTTTGAACTTATGCTTTTGGTAACTTTTAACCAAGCAGTGTTGTTACTCTTGTTGTTATTGTTTTGCCACTAGACTATACCTTGAGACCAGAACTATGGCTGTCAATGTAGTACGCCCAGAACCTTGCATGGTGTTTAATACAGAGTTGACAATGAATACATCTTTTTTTAAGATTTTTTTTTTAATTTATTTATTTGACAGAGAGAGAGAGACAGCGAGAGAGGGAACACAAGCAGGGGGCGTGGGAGAGGGAGAAGCAGGCTTCCCGCTGAGCAGGGAGCCCGATGCGGGGCTCGATCCCAGGACCCCGGGATCATGACCTGAGCCAAAAGCAGACGCTTAACGACTGAGCCACCCAGGCGCCCCGACAATGAATAAATATTTGTGAATGAATGAGTAGTCCATAAAACTCTCTGTGTTTATGGAGCCAATTTTCTCTTATCTTTCTGGCATACTCTCGGAATTCTTGGATAGAATCTATGTCCCTTCATAATTATGTGACTTAGTGTTTATATTTCATACATTCCTTTCTGGAAGATTTGCTCTATTTGGTGCTGCTTACCACATTCTTTTAGGGATAAAGAACAAAACTTATACTTGGAAATATGTTTTATCTCAATTAACACATCCTCTTTCTAAAATCATTGGTAACACTATCTTGTGCAAAGTCCTGCAGAATGTATTTTAACCTCACAAGTGAATTTCCCTTTTAAACTATGGTTAGCAATTAAAATTTTATAAAAATAATTTACCTTTCTTTTTCTCAATTATTTTTGTTTATTTCTACTTACTTGATTGTTAGTATGAATTTTGTAATCATAATTTTTAATGTATTAACCACTCTGATCTAATTTACTGACCTAATTTACTGGTCTAAAGGAAAGCAGGCTTTGGTCAACACACGGAAATAGGTCCTCTTTATATTTATGGAGCAAAAGAAAATCAGCATCTTTGTTACCTAGAAATAGAGCAACTGGCCTTGAGACTGCTTGCCTCCTACCTGATGGAGGTCAAGAGGAGGGTTCTGGCACCAAAGATTCTCCTTGAGGGAAATGACAAGCTTAAGTTGGTCACTTCTTTTTGCAATGTTTCCAATAGGCAATTTGCTGGAAACAGGAGACAATTGTCTGTAGCCTCTGTAAGGAAAACCACTATTGCTAATGATGGTATCAACAGATTCATAGAAGGCCACTAGCTAGGAGAAGGGCCTGGAAAGGACTAAAAAAAGTCAATCTCGATATGAAAGAGTATCACCAGGGCAGACTTCTTGTTATGTGCTTTTGAAAATCCAAGGCAAACCCATTTGCCTCTGAGTTTCCCTGCTTGCTTTTAACTCCCATTCTTTCTATTTATTGAATCCCAAGTGATTTCATGTGTTTCCTGCTTTAGAGGTTTTGCTTCACTGAGCCTCAGGCCTTATTTATGTGTGTGTTTCATGCAGATGGGTGGTCTCTTGAAACTGTATCATCAGATTAAGACATGCAGCTGTAAGCACTCCTACTCCAGTCCACAGCATAGCTGAGAAAGTGTAGACACTTTAAAGAAGCCTTATGTGTTTGGTTGAAAGGAAAGAAATGGGGACGCCTGGGTGGCTCAGTCGGTTAAGCGTCTGCTTTCAGCTCAGGTCATGATCCCAGGGTCCTGGGATGGAGTCCCGCATCGGGCTCCCTGCTCCGTGGGGAGCCTGCTTCTTCTTCTGCCTCTGCCTCTCTCCCTCTCTCTCTCATGAATAAATAAATAAAATCTAAAAAAAAAAAAAAAAAGACTGAATCGGAACCAGCTTTAAAAAAAAAAAGAAAGGAAAGAAATGGTAGGAGATTCATTCATTCACTCACCCACTGACTCACAAATCAAATCTTTTATGTGCTTCTATGTACTAGACATTATGCTAGGCTTTCCAAAGATGGGCTGCTCCAACCTTTACCATCAGGAAGCTTACAGTGTTGTAGGGAGACAGGTGTGGAACAAATATGAAAATATAATGAGCTAATGGCTTTAGGGGGGGTATTGTAAAGTACAGTGGAAACAAGACAGAGAGATCCTAAGTCTGCCCAGGAGTTCCAGGAGAGCTTCACAGGGTTGAAACTCAAGGGATAAGCAAGAATTTACTAGGTGGACACGGGGAGAGGGTGTTTCAGACAGAGGGAATACTCGCAGAGATGGGAAGGCAAGGACAGTGTGACGTGTTTGAGGAGCTGCAGGAGAGTCAGTTGTGTGTCTGTGGGGCTGACAATGAAAAGTGGGTATCTGGTGGAAGTGAGGCAGTAGAGGTAGGTAGGGGCCACCTCAGGAAGAGATTGGACCTCTACACTGGATTGGTTAGACTTTAAATCTTTCTTTTTTTTTTTTTTTTTTTTGACAAAGAGAGACACAGTGAGAGAGGGAACACAAGCAGGGGGAGTGGGAGAGGGAGAAGCAGGCTTCCCGTGGAGCAGAGAGCCCGATGCGGGGCTCGATCCCAGGACCCTGGGATCATGACCTGAGCCAAAGGCAGCCACTTAACGACTGAGCCACCCAGGCGCCCCTTGGTTAGACTTTATACTGTAAGCAATGGAACTCCTGAAGAAATCTGAGCAAGGAAGCAATAGGCTCCAATTTGCATGCAGAAGGATCACCCTGCAGCCGAGTGGAGAACAGCTTGGAAGACAGTGGTACTTAAGGCAAGAGAAGTTAGTAAGGAGAAAGAGTGCTTGAACTATGGCAGTGGCAGCAGGGACAGAGAGGAGGTAGAGGGATAGAAGAGATTTTCGACTACACTTTATAACACATACAATTAAAATTAACATGGAAACCACATGCCAATATTCAATTGGAATTTTTTTAATGCAATTTCATTTTAAAATAATTTGTGTGCTACCAGTGATTCAAGAGATATTATTACTATGAGGCCATCTAAATTCCCAGAGGGGCACCTCTCTGGGAAACTATGCTGTAATGTGACAGAACTAAGGTATAGTATATTAGGAACTAGAGAATTCTTACCTATTTAGAAAAAAACATCTAGAGACATTAGGATCACCATGTGATTTATGTTTTCTTAAAGAAAGAATGCATCTTGGGCGCCTGGGTGGCTCAGATGGTTAAGCGTCTGCCTTCGGCTCAGGTCATGATCCCAGGGTCCTGGGATCGAGTCCCGCATCAGGCTCTCTGCTCCTTGGGAGCCTGCTTCTCCCTCTGCCTCTCTCTCTCTCTGTCTCTCATGAATAAATAAATAAAATCTTTAAAAAAAAAAAAGAAAGAAAGAATGCATCAATAAAATTAAACCCATTGATATTGCCTTGGAATGACCTAGACTGAGAAGTGTGATTTTCTGATAATTATGGAGAGCATGACCAATGTTTATTATAAAATCATTTCAAAAAATCTTAAAAGGCACTCTTCGCTTATGCCAAGATGCTTTCTCTATTGTTATGATCATCAGTGATTACTTGCTCAGCATCTACCTACCTAGGCATGTGAAGAATAGAAGGAGGTGCATCCCAGGCAGAAGGTACAACATGTATGAAGGTCCTGAGGTAGGAAAGATTTTGACTTGTTTGAGGAGCTGAAGGAAAGCCGTGGGGCTAGAAGAAAGGGAACGAGGGGAGCTGGGGCATGAGATGATATCAGGAGGGTAAGCAGGGATCTGTTTAATTAACAGTAAATATTTGTTCAAATTTCGGTCCTTTCCTGATTTAGCTTCTATGTTTTATTAAACACTGTTGGATATTCCCTCAATCCTCACGTGACTACACTCACCTGTTTCTCTTATAACATTTCTCACCTTCTTTCTTTATTCTCCATTATGGAGTCATCTTATTCCCACTCCTTAAATATTGGTGTTCTGATGTGTTCTTCATGGGTGCACATTTCTCCTCACTCCCCACAGTCTCTGCGGATCTTGGCCACATTCACGCCTCCATGCTAATGACTCCCATATCTGAATCTCCCTTCAAGATCTCTCTCCCAAGCCTTTGGCCTGAACATGGAAGATACTCTAACTATGTCTGATAAAAGTGAAATCAGCTTTCCCCCAAAACCTGTTACCTCTTTTTTTGAGGTAGGACCTCCATCCACCCAAAGTCAGATTTTTGGAATCATTCTTATCCTTCCACCTTCACCCCAGGTCCTGATCTCCCACAACTAATCAATCATCAAGTTCTTTCAGTTTTATGTCCAAAGTATTCTTGAATATGTTCTTTTCATGCTAGTTCTGGCCTCTACCTAGTCAAAAATTTGTCATTTATTTCTTTAACTACTAAAAGACCTCCCACTGGTCTCCCTGCCTTTAGTTTTTCCTCCCTTCCAATCTGTCCCCCAGAGAACAACCCAAATAATCTATCTAAAATGGGAGGCTAACCAGGACTGTGACTTCCCTACAAAGTGCTATTTCATCATCCACTGGTTCAAGTCCAAGCTCCTTGGCACGGTATGGAATTACTCAGTGACATCTCATTTTCATAGTATATTTTAGTAGTATTAAGCTACCTAAAGTTCCTTAAACAAGCATGCGTTTGCATGCCTGCATGTGGAGCAGGCTGAGTTAAGAGATCCCTTCTTCTCTTCCTCCAACACTACACCGGTCACACCATCTTTAAATTACCCATACTTACCCTTCCAAATTGGGCTGTAGAGAACAGGTCTTATTCACATTTGATAACCCTAGAGCTCAGCATTTATTCCTTCATTCAGTGAGTATTTATCAAGTGTCTACTACCCCCAGGATTCAGCAATGAACAAAACAGAGTCTCAGTCTTCATGGATCTCACATCCTAGTGAGGGGGCTCCAGGAGATTGCCTACATAATAGGCACTCAGGATACAGTACTTGTAATTAAAAATTTCAAACATCAGGCAAATGAAAGAGTCCTAAACCACCGTCTAAGCACACTGTCTGGAACATTGTTCTGACTCATTTTTCCTTTAAATAGCAAATATGGCAGTGACTAAGGCAACTTAAGCAATGGATTGAACTGTCCTAACTGTGGGTATTGTGGTCTTAGTAGGTGATAATTCTCTTAACTAGAGGAAAACATTTTCCCACATATGTGGAGATATAACCTCATATTCAAACGATCCTCCAGGGTAGGAAGGGAATGAATAACATCCTATTTAATTAGACATTAAGAAAAGTTATAGGAGATTAAAGATTTTTACAGGTACTTTAAGATATCATCACATTAGGGGCACCTGGGTAGCATAGTCAGTTGGGCATTCAACTCTTGGTTTCAGCTCGGGTCTGATTTCAGGGTTGTGAGATCGAGCCCCGCATGGAGCCTGCATCGAGCCCCGCGTGGGGCTTCATGCTCAGTGTGGAGTATGCTTGAGTTTCCCTCTCTCATTCTCCATCTGCCCCTCCCCCCACTCATTCTCTCTAAAATAAAAAAGTGAATCTTAAAAAAAAAAGATACCATCACTTTAGTAAGCTATTTCCCTCACTAGTAAACCCTGTCCTCTTTATATTGGAAGAGGGAAAATTGATATATTTCCTCATTCTCTAAAATGCACTTACCAGATAACTTCTTAAACAACTTTTATTCATGGATGATACATTATTCACTATTTTCTAATTATTATAAGAAATGTATACAGTGTGAAATAACTGTGCTCTCCTCTTTGCTTCCCCCATTTAAATTAGCTCTCAAACATCTTTCTAAGTTTCTAACTATATGTGTTTGTGCTTTTGCCGATTAACTTCCTCATGAGTTTCCATGATTTTCAGAATGTAACACCCCTTCACCCTCTACAAACCTAAAAAGTTCTTCTACCTCTGAGGAGTGAATTTCAGTGATTTCTCTGCTTACTTCTGAGCTCTCTACATTTCTATAAATCTGTCTTGCAGGTGACTCAGAGAAATAGCAAACCTACTCCTCCCACTGTGGAAAGGACACAACTCAATAAGGGACGCTGCCATTTATACAGAGGCTCAAGCCAAAAATCTGGCATCACCCTTGATTCTCTCCCTCTCTTCTTTACCCCCATACTCAGTCTATTTCTATCTCCTGTTGATTCTTTTTCCTCAATGCCTCTCAAAATTGCAGACTTTGCTCCTCTAGCCTTAATACAGACGCTTGTACCTGGACTACTGCCTTATAATTAGTCTCTAGTTCATCTATTATTCCTATGTCTATCCAGCAGGTAGAGTCATCTCTAAAACTTGTCTAACTGACCTTGTTACAGCCTAATTGATGATACCGAGTGTCCTTCCATTGCCAAAAGGGCAGAAAATAAATTCCTTGTGGAATGTGGCTTCTGCACCCCTCGTGACCTGGTCCTGTACCTCTTAAGCATCATCTCTCACCAGTCTCCTCACAATCAAGCCATACCCAAATGTGCAGATTTCCTTGGTGCCACCATACTTTTAAACCTCTATGTCTTTATTCAGGCTGTTCCTTTGGCTCAGTGCATACCCCTTCTTTCTCTCTTAGAAAAGGTCTTCTCTGTGAGAGAGGTTGTTTCCCACACCCATCATGGCTTGTAACCACTTGCCCCATGTCTGAGGAGCCATGTCTGCTTTGTCCATTCCAGCATCCCCAGCACTGAGTACAAAGTAGTCAGAATAAAGATTTGTTAACCAAATGAGTAGTATGATTCTAACTGAAAACTCATTATTGAAAAGAACTGAGAGTGAACATAATTAGTAGAAAATGTAAGAAACTTTTTTTTTCAAGAGGCACAATTGATCACATTTGATCTCTAGTGAATATCTGTAACATTCCACGGTTTAAATCCCAAATGTTAAGTCTCCAGTCAGATTTGCACTTCATCAGACCTACAATCCAGACTGGTGGTTAGCTGCCCAAATTGATATCTGAGCTACTCATTTTATTTTTTTTATTTTTATTTTTTTTAAAGATTTTATTTATTTATTTGACAGAGAGAGAGAGAGCAAGAGCAGGAACACAAGCAGGGGGAGTGGGAGAAGGAGAAGCAGGCTTCCCGCAGAGCAGGGAGCCCGATGCGGGGCTCGATCCCAGGACCCTGAGATCATGACCTGAGCCAAAGGCAGACGCTTAACGATTGAGCCACCCAGGCGCCCCTGAGCTACTCATTTTATTTTGACTGTTTGAGATTAGCTTCCACAGCTGTTCTAGCACTGTATTGTCAATCATTTGACTTTTAGATCAGAATTTAACCAATTTGGAGGAAGAAAACAAAAACCTTCAGAAGACTTATTTTTCAATATTTTAGCAGAACATAACTAGCATTCTCCCCATAGATAGCCACTTACAGCTCTCTCAGATTGTGTATATTCTTTACAAGAAAAAAAAAACTGTGAATGGGACTTGAGGCTATATCCTAAGGTTTTGTTTTTTTTTTTTAAAGATTTTGCTTATTCATTTGACAGAGAAAGATAGAGAGAACATACAAGCAGAGGGAGAGGGAGAAGCAGCCTCCCTGCTGAGCAGAGAGCCTGATTTAGGGCTCCATGCCAGGACCCTGGGATCATGACCTGAGCCAAAGGCAGGCGCTTAACTGCCTGGGCCACCCAGGCGTCCCTATATCCTAAGTTTTTAACTTGTCCTCAGTAGATAAAACTTTAATATGTGGTCTTTGAAAGTAAAAACTGAGTTTTCCCGAAATGCCAAAACCTAGGATAAAGCATTTAAGCTTCACTGCTTTTGTTCCACAAATGTTCACCAGACACTCCAGGCTTGTGATGAGTGCTGTGGTGGAATCATATTTTAATGTGTTTTATAATGTGCTTTGATCCTCTGCTTCTTGTTACCTCATGACCCTTCTAACGGCAGCTGGGCATCTACTTGTAGTTGTCAGGGGAAGGTTTTTACAGAAGAATACAGGAGGGGAAAAAAAAAAATCCCAGGCCTTCAAACTTTAAATTTTAAACCATGGAAGTCTTGAGACATAATGTTTTTCAAACCATGTAATCAGTTGGAACATTTTTTCCACCCCCAGATTAGTCTATGTCAAGAGAAAAGAAGAGCAGAAAAGAGAACAAGGAAGAGGAACAGAAAGGGAAGGAGAAGAGAAGGGAGAGAGCAGGGAAAGGGAGAGGAAGGAGGGGTGGAGGGAAAGAGCAGAGGAAGGGGGAGCTAGAGGGAAGCAAAGAATGAGATGCTGGGAGATCCTCCATGCAGGGCCCTGTTCCAGACCTCCATGGACTCTATTCATCTGGAGAGAAGGTTGGAACCTCCTGGTAGGTGGGATCTAGGAAATGGGAGCCCATCCCCACCCTTCCCTGGTCGGTTGTGAAAAGCAACAAGGCGTCTGGGTTTTCCTGTGCTTGCTGTTGTGTCAGCCAGGATCGAAAGAGGAAAACAGAAACAACTCTGTTCACAACTGAGGAAGTTTCACTGTGACGGGAAAATGGCTACATTTGTGGCAGAGACACTGAGAAGCCAAATAGGATAATGACAAATCTAGAGATGTGAGCAGCAGCAGGAAGCCACTACTCCCCCTATGGTGGGAGACCAATGAGAAGAGATGTTGCTATTAGACCCCAGGGGCCAAGGTCACCAGGGAAGCTGGAACCACAGGAGGCCTGACTGGAGGCAGAGGATCATGTAGGAAATGCAGCTGCTGTTGATGATGCAAAGAAAGGCGGAGGTAAACTCTGGCCTCTTCCTTCTTCATATCCTCCAATTGCTCACGAATGCCTCACAAGCACCAAACCCAACTGAATCTAGTGGGCATGAGTCAGCCACTCTGCAGCAGAGTGAGAGAAGGGTGAGGCACGGGCCTGAGGGCAATACCCCTAGATGTGAGAGCAGGAAAATGTCTGCAGGGGATGTCTAGGACTACAAACCTAAGACACCCTCACAGATTCCCCATGCTCAGAAGGGGCCCAAAGCAAGACATCCATGACAGAGGAGCCAGAAGACTTAAAGGGCCTTTGGAGCGGGACTAGGAAGACACATCAGGGATCTAACTAAACAGGAAACCAAAGACCAAATGAGCTCACAGCCATCCCAGTGTGTCCCAGCTTGGACAGAAGACAACACTGAAAAGATCAGACTTGCCTGCACCATAACAAGTTGACTCCATGTAACTGCCCCCACTCCGCTCTCATACCACACAGAGATGACACTCCCAAGGGAAGGGAGACGAGACCATCTAGCAGAATGGAGGCTGAATCTAAATTCACTCTTAGATTAAAAAAAAAAAAAAGGAAAGAACCTAGTCTTACATCTAACAGAGCCCACTGAATGTTGGGGAAGAATGGACACAACACGGATTATCAGTAATGCAGTGAGAAATGGAGAGAAATAGGTCATGTCCAAGGATGTGCTGGGGCTGGAGATCCATATAGAGAAGTTAGTTCCTATTCTTGCCTGGAAGGAAGGGCTTTTCAGAGATATTCAGAGTTCCTATACTTGCCTGGAAGGAAGGGCCTCACAGGTGATATGTGATGAGTCCAATGCCTGATCTTCAAGAGAAGCCAATGCATTCCTTATCTAACTACAGCCCATTGAAGTTTTTCAGAAACCTGGCAAATCTCTCCAGGTTTATCTTCATTTTGATTAGCAGTAGCTGGAGTGATAGGATGAGTGTGAACCGAATTTCGACTCTGATGAGTAGCATCAGCAGCTTGCAAAAAATGAGTGCCTTTCTTTAAAGATTTATTTATTTATTTTAGAGGGAAAGGGAGAGACAGTCCCAAGCAGACTATGTGCTGAGCATGGACCCTGATAAGGGGCTCGATCTCAGGAGCCTGAGATCACAACCTGAGCCAAAACCAAGAGTCCAACACTTAACCAACTGTGCCACCCAGGCGTCCCAGAAATTCGTTCTTCAAAATGTATCCTTCTGTAGATTTGGTAAGGCCATTTCTAGACTTCAGTTTTGAACTAAAGAGTGAGATCTCAAGGCACTCAGGTAGTCTTACAGAATGTTCAGTCCATAAGAAAAGCATATATAAGCCAACTGGAATATATTATGTCCACATTACCAAACTTCTATAATGGAACAGATTTCAGTCTATGATGTAACATTCCAACCTGTCAGGACTTTGCTCAAAATACTGAATTTGCCACTCTGTAAGCAGAGAAACAAGACCATTGATTTACAAATAATCTCATCTATCACTATTCCAGAAACAATATTCCTAATCTTACCTTTTATAATCTAATAATTTAGGAAATAAAAATAATTTATATTCTCTTCATTGTTTACAAAGTGAAAAATGATTCTATTACTGGAAACAATAAAAGTCATTGAAATATTTTGAAAATTTTCTTTACCTCATTAGAGATATGTGTTCCAGAGAGATCTACTGACAGCAAGGAAAAGATGTTTACGATATATTCAATTCCTAGGTCAGTCAAATATTCACAGTTTCGTAAACTCAAGTAGTTTAAATTAGGGCAGCTGAAAGAAAGCAGTATGAAGAATTAATTTTACTTTTAATCACAGGTCAGTAGCAATTTCTTTATACCAAAACTATTTGAGAGAAGCAAATGGTATTGAAGCAAGGACTTTTTTTCTCAAAATAAAAGTAAACTTAAAAGTGGAAAATAATTTGGCATTACGAAGTAGGATGAAAGGGAGGTGGATTATTATATATTATATATTATTATATATTATGTATTATTTCTATGGCAAATATATCTATTATATCTATGGTTTCATTTCATATCATAATTTCTAATAAGAAAAAATATCACATGTATACAAAAAACTATCATGTAAGTATGATGAATGACCACTAAAAGTACAAAGCCAAGTACAATGAGAAAATCCCTTACACGTTTGCTATAGGAATTGACTCTTACTTACTGTACACAAGGTCTCTGACAAGTAAAGAGGATAAGGAATAAACCCACCAGCCAGAACATCCATTGGGAAATGCTTACATAGAGATAATATCCTTGAAAAGTGCAGAGAAGTCAGTCATGTCTAGATAGTGATAACTTCATTAATGACTCCATCTCAAACATTCTCTAATGTGAGATTAATAAGAAACATCTCAGATATGATCAAAAGACTAGTTTTATCTGACTCCAATGTCTTTTATTTTATTTTATTTCCCTGAGTATTAGACCAGTTTCTCAGTCTCCTGGTGTTTCCCAAATGGTTCTGAAGGTCTATTTCTGAAGTCTCCTATTAGCAGATACACATTACTAATGATATGATGTAAAATTTTACTGTTTTATCATACCGTTCTGATAGTTTCACAATAGAGATATCGCTCAGGTGGATACAGTTACTTAAATTTAGCTCTCTTATCCTGGTGCTCACAGGACCATCAAGAAATTGTCTTAGTCCCACATCACCAATTCTGTAGGAAAGAGAAAAGCTCACATGTGATTTTATGTGTAAAGATATAGAGTACTACTTAAGTAATAGTTACTGTATTCAATACATTCTAAAATAGCTTGGTAATATCTTTATATGGGTATTGTGTCAACATTTTAAAACCGAATTTGATCATATAAATTCAGTATAATAGAAAAAGTATAAATGATAGTCACGGGAGAAGGATTAATTAACATGTTCTTCCTGTTCATTGTTCATTTAATTAAATGGCATGATTATTAGAATTATTAACAAGACAGATGGTTCTTAAGGTCTCTTTGGTGTTAAAATGTGATCAAGTTAAGCAGTCCCTGATGCAGTCTCCTGCAAAAGAAAAACACCAAAACTTAGGAAAGGGAGAACCAACACTAACAGTCAAACTACAGCCAGAATCTTGCAGGAATTTTCACTAAATACAGGGTCAAGTAGCTGGACTGAAAATCCAATAAGTGACCTATGGAATTTTTTCTGCTGAAGTACAGAAAACCTGGAGGAAGACCTTGACCTCAGTCTTCCCACACTGTCTATCCGTAATCAGAGACACCTTTGTGTCAGTGCCATTTTCACTCTCCATCAGGAACTATGCTTTATGAATGGCTAGAAGTCTGTTCGGCCCATCTGTTCCCTATCTTCCAATGGGAGCTTTATTTCTAATTCCATTTGGAGACCACCAGTTCCTTCTAAAAAGCATTTCAGTAAATACAGCACAACAGGAGATTGCACACTGCATCCTAAGAGAGGTGGCTTTCACACACAACAATCCTATAGGTAGGTGTACCAATGGGAAGAGCCTTGGGAGCCATATAAGTTGACTGCTGATATCTCTTATACCCTCTATTTGGTCAGATTTACAAAGAGCCGAGCAATACAGGCAGAAGGTGAATGGGCCTGTTTCAGTTGAATGGGATACCTCCTTTGTCCATCAACTCCCCTTCCATCTGTAATAGGACAGGGGGACTGTGGCAGCACCTGGGAAAGCAGTTAAGGGCTTCGTGGGTGGGGGAATGGGAGGGCAGAAGGGAGAAGGAGAGTATAAACACAACTGATCAACTTATCTCTTGGCAAGCAGCAGGGCTGGTGTATTCATTGAGAGATATTTTTACTAACCAGAAAACAAATACGGCATGGCATTTGTAAGACTTGAGAAAGCATACCTCTGAAAATGACTTTTAAAAGAAAATACAAAAACATTAGAACATAGTAAACAGTGTAAAGAAGCAATAGGAATTAATAAGGAGCGACCTGACTGTAACAAGATGCATTCTAAGATGAAAAGGTGGCCACCTGAGATAAAGAACAGATGGCAAACATAGCAATATTTTTCTAGATATCTAGGTTTTCTAGATATGTCTTCTAAGGCAAGGGAAAGAAAAGCAAAAATAAACTATTGGGGGACTACATCAAAATGAAACCTTTTGCACAGCAAAAGAAGCCAACCAAACAAAATGGCGACTTACTGAATGGAAGATGTTTGCAAATTATGTCTGATAAGGGGTTAATATCCAAAATATATAAAGAACTTAAAAAAGTCATCTTCTGGTGGCAGGGTCTGGAGAAGGGGGGGGCAGGTGCCATGCCCAGCTGCAAAGGTGGCAGGAAGAGGCCCCTGAAGCAGCCCAAGGAGACGGACGAGGAAGAGAAGGCGTTGAAGCAGAAACAGAAAGAGGAGCAAAAGAAACTCAAAGAGCTAAAAGCAAAGACCACGGGGAAAGCCTCCAGGGCCACAGGTGGAATTAAGAAATCTGGCAAAGGGCACCTGGGTGGCTCAGTCAGTTAAGTGTCAGCCTTCGGCTCAGGTGACGATATCAGGGTCCTGAGATCAAGCCCTGTATTGGGCTCCCTGCTCAGCGGGAGTTTGCTTCTCCCCCTCCCTCTGCTGCGCTCTCTCTGTCAAATAAATAAATAAAATCTTAAAAAAAAAAGAAATCTGGCAAAAAATAAGCTGTTCCTTGTGCCTGAGGCAAAGGTGATCCTTAATTCCATTCCCGTTTAAACATCTGGATTCCCTGTCATAGCATCTCTTGCCACCTACAGCTAGAATGAAGTGTTTTCTTAGATCTTGTTGTACATTTAGGAATAAACTTTTGTAAAAAGAAAAAAACAATCATTTAAAAAAAAAAGGCTTAGGGGCACCTGGATGGCTCAGTCGTTAAGCATCTGCCTTTGGCTGAGGTCATGATCCCAGGGTCCTGGGATTGAGCCCCACATCGGGCTCCCTGCTCCCTGGGAAGCCTGCTTCTCCCTCTCCCACTCACCCTGCTTGTGTTCCCTCTCCCGCTGTCTCTCTCTGTCAAAAAAAAAAAAAATTTAAAAAAAAAAGCTTATGCAAGTCAACATCCAAAAAACAAATATTCCAATTAAGAAAATGGGCAGAGGACCTGAATAGACATTTTTCTTTTTTTTTTTTTTTTAAAGATTTTATTTATTTATTTGACAGAGAGAGAGACACAGCGAGAGAGGGAACACAAGCAGGGGGAGTGGGAGAGGGAGAAGCAGGCTTCCCGTGGAGCAGGAAGCCCGATGCGGGGCTCGATCCCAGGACCTGGAATCATGACCTGAGCCGAAGGCAGACGCTTAACGACTGAGCCACCCAGGCGTCCCATGAATAGACATTTTTCTAAAGACCTATAGATGGCCAAACAGACACATGAAAAGATGCTCAGCATCACTCATCACCAGGGAAATGCAAATCAAAACTACAATGAAATATCACCTCACACTTGTCAGAGTGTCTGGTATCCAAAAGACGAGAAATAATAAGTATTGGTGAGGATGTGGAGAAAAGGGAAAATTTGTACACCATTGATGGGAATGTAAATTGGCACAGCCACGACGGAAAACAGTATGGAGGTTCCTAAAAAAATTAAAAATAGGACTACCATAGGGTCCAGCAATTCCACTATTGGATATTTACCCAAAGAAAATGAAAACACTAATTCAAAAAATATATATCCACCCCATGTTTATTGCAGCATGATTTACAATAGCCAAGATATGGAAGCAATCTAAGTGTTCATCAGTTGATGAATGGATAAAGAAAATGTGGTGTACATACATATATACACACACACTATACAGTACACACAATAGAATATTACGCAGCCATAAAAATGATGAGATCATGCCATTTGAGACAACATGGATGGACCTGGAGGGACCTACATGACCTAAGTCAGACTGAGAAAGACAAAACCATATGATTCCACTCAAAAATTGTTGGGGTTAATACGGAGCATGAAATCAGCCATAATACCTGGCTTGCTAAAATGTAACACACAGGCCGCTGGGGGCAAGGGAAGGTTTCGGAGAAGGGCGTGGGCCTTTGGAATGCCGAGGCCTACGTGACCACTCTGCCGTTGGAATGCCGGGGGAGTTGCCTTCCCTGAAGCTCTCTTAGCCCAAACAGCCACCCTGTGATCTAAGAGATGTATGCATTGTACCTTAGGCTATGTTTAGTTGAACACGTAGATTAGCATATCTTATCTTTCCCATAAATCCTCTCAGTTTCAGTAAGACCCCTTGTCACACATCACATGCTTGAGAAACAGTGACAAGGATAGCCTGAAGGACCAATAAAAGTGGGAGCAAAGAAGAGCAAAGGGTCTTCATCTCTGAGCGTTGCCCCCTTGCCTTCCCCTCTCTTTCACGGCAAAGTTTGGAGTAATCTTTCATCCGTCGGTACAGGGATTGCTGACCATTCCCAGCAACAAATGAAATCTAAAAAAACCCATACGATTCCACTCATAAGTGAAATTAAAAAAAAGAGAGAAGAAAACCAAAGGAATAAACAAACAAAAAGCTGAATCAGACCTATAAATACAGAGGACAAACTGATGGTTGCCAGAGGGTAGAGGGGTGAGAGGATAAGCAAAAGGCTGAAGAGGAGATACAGGCTTCCAGTTATGACCAAGTCAAGGGAATAAAAGGATAAGGAATACAGCATAAGGAATACAGCTAATGATATTGTAATAATGATATAACAGGACAGATGGTAGCTACATACAGATGGTGAAAACAGTATAATGTATAAAGGTGTCAAATCACTAAGTTGTACACGTGAAACTAATGTAACATTGTGTGTCAACTATACTCAAATTAACAAACAAGTCAAACAAAAAGATGACAAACTAAAAATTCAATGATAAGAATAATAACCTAATTTAAGTCATCAAAACCAAAATTGACCCTTTAAAATATTAGTAGAAGGCATATTTGAGAAGTTCCTTTGAAATGCAGAAAGATAAAGAATTAAAAATAAATGAGATAAAAAATAGAGAACTAGGATTCAATCTTTAAATAAAGAGGATTCTTGGGAAAGATACAAGAATAAGTAAAAACAAAGCAATAATCAGTGATATATAAAGCTTTTAAAATAGCAAAACATGATCCATATGTTAAAAAAGAAGAGTAAATAAAAACAAAAAGGTAAAAAGTAAGTACAAATAGTAGAAACATGGAAGAAGCCAAGGAAGACCTAATATATCAGTTTTATAATGATAAATATAAATAAGTTGAAAATATCCCCTACTAAAAGACAAGAGGTTTTTAAATTGGTTTAACAAATAAAATCTAAATTATAAGTAGTCTACAAAAAACACATTTAAAATAAGATGACAACATAACAAAAAAAATTGCAAAGATGTATTAGGCAAATGTAAATAAAAATAATACAGCAGTGGCAAATAATGAATACATTGAGTCAAAACACTATGCTAATAAAAATATTAAATTAGACTACAAGGTAATTTTATGTTGATTAAAGTTACCACCCACAATGAAGATAGTATATTGGGTATAGATTCTTGAGATCATATTCTTTCCCCCGTAAAACTGTGACAGTGAAATGGAGTAATTATGTAGTGATTTTAAAAATACGTTGTGTGTGTGTGTGTGTGTGTGTTATTAAAAAAAAAAAAATCGGACTGACCTCTGGATTTCTCATCCGCAATAGAAATACCGAACATATAATAATATAAAGAATAATATATACAATAATAAACATAATATAAACAGTAATAATATAAATATCAATTATAAATATATTTTCTGTTACAGAGGGGAAGTCCAAGTTCAGTCTGTTTGTTTTGGTAACTTTAGTTGTGAATTTTTATGCAACATATAATAAAGCATAAATATAAAATAAAATGAAAATAGAAATTCAAAAAGAACATAATTAAGATACAATTTTTTTGGTAGACTGAGCTTTTGACAAACAAAAAAGAGGCATAAAAATTAGAATAATATAAGTAATTCAGTTTAAGTTCCATGCAATATTTAAAGGTATCCAACATATTAACATAATCATCATCTTCCCCACCACCTTTACCCCTAAATAAAAAAATCTCAATTCCGAAAGACGGAAATTGTGCAAGCCATCTTTTTGTACCATGATGTCATAAAACTGAAAATTATTTACAAAGTGATTATTAGCCATAAACTACACGGGAATTTTTTTTTAGCATTTTATTTATTTATTTATTTATTTATTTATTTATTTATTTATTTTTAATTTCTTATGTTCAGTAGCCAGCATATAGTATATCACTAGTTTTTGATGTACTGTTCAACGATTCACGAGTTGTGTATAATTTGGGAAGTTGAATATATCTTCAATAAATAATTCTTGGATAAAGAGAAAATCAAATAACTATTGTAAAACTATATTTTTCCAAAATTAATTTATATATTTAACACAATTTCAATTAATATCTCAATAGGATTTTTTCTGAAATGTGACCAAATTGTTGTAAAGTTCATTTGGAGGGGCACCTGGCTGGCTCAGTTGGTAGAGCATGTGACTCTTGATCTTACAGTCATGAGTTCAAGCCCCACATTGGGCATAGATTATTTAAAAAAAAAAAAAAAGTTTCTAAAGTTCATTTGGAAGAATAAACTGGCAAAAAATATCTAACTTACTAAGGAGAGTCTAATTCCATTAGATATTAAAACATATTATAAAGCAATAATAATAGGTAACATTTATTGAGTGTTTATTATGTGCCAGACGCTATTCTAAGCATATTACATGAATTAACATATTTGATCCTCAAAACAGTCCTGAGTTTATACTCTTATTTTCCCCATTTTACAGATAAAATACTGTATAAAATTAGATAGAAGACAGATAAGTGAATGGAACAGAAAAGGTAGTCTGAAAACAGACATACATACACACATCCATATATATATATACACACACTCATATGTGTGTGAATGTACATATATATGTAAATGTATGTATAAATATGTGTATATATATGTATCTATAATTTTATATTATAATCCAGGAGGCATCAAAAGTCAACAGAAAAGGATTATTCACGTAACGGTCCAGTTAATTGGTTAATGTAGTTAATCCCAAATCTGGCTGTGCGTCAAAAGCATCTATGTTGTTTTGTTGTGTGTGTTTTTTTTTAAGATTTTATTTATTCATTTGATTGAGAGAGAGAGCACAAGCAGAGGGAGAGGCAGAGAGAGAGGGAGCTGGGAGCCCGACGTGGAGCTCAATTCCAGGACCTGGAGATCATGACCTGAGCTGAAGGCAGACGCTCAACCATCTGAGCCAACCAGTTTTTTAAAAAAAAATACAGAAGCTGGGGTTCCATTCCTAAATATTCAGATTCAGGAGCTCTAGGGTAGGGCTTGGGCATGTGTAGTTTTATTCAGCTCCTTGGGTGATTCTGATACCCTGGAATTTTTGCTTTTAAATCATATATATGTTTTTAATTTACCTTTTCATTACTGATTCCTAATTTAATAGCATTGTAGTGAGAGAATAAAGTTTGTTGATACTAATAATTTGAAAGTTATTGAAACTTGCTTTAAAACTTCATGCACAGCCCATTTTAAAAAAGATTGATGTGTGGTTGAGGAAAATGTATATTCTCTGACTCTCAAAATTACTGTTTTAGGCTTGTCTCTTATAGATGAAGTTTTAAAATCTAATCTGAAACTCTGATACTAAACTTCTCTGTCTTTTTACCCTATGATATACTCTTTCATATTTTTCATCTTCTTCTTTTTTTTTTTACTCTGCTGTCATTGAAGACATTATCTTCCATCTCTGTACTTCTCTCCTCAGTGAGTTCTAATCTGCTGATTGGCAATCCACTGGGTTTCTTTATTTCAATATATCATATTCAAATATATTTCAATATATTATATATATATCAATATATAACTATATTATATTTTTTTATTCCTAAAAGTTGTTTTTCTAAATAAATCTAGTTATTTTCTCATATTTTGTTGCCTGCTCATATTTCTGATTTCATTAATTTCTTCAAACATTTCATACATATTTGCTTAATATCCTATGTCTGACAACTCCAATATCTGAATTATTTGAAGGTCAAATTTATTTTGCTGTTTCTGGTAACTCTTTCTCATGGTGACTCATATCTTTATACATGTAATAATTTTTAATTGTGAGCACCTATATTTTATTCTTAATCTAAGGAGTCCTAGAAGCCTAAATAGAAAATGCTTTCCTGGGTTGCCTGGGTGGCTCAGTCATTTAAGCGTCTGCCTTTGACTCAGGTCATGATCTCTGGGTCCTGGGATCAAGCCCTACAGTGGGCTCCCTACTCAGCGGGGAGTCTACGTCTCCCTTTCCCTCTGCCCCTCCCTCCCACTCGTGTGTTCCCTCTCTCACTCTCTCAAATAAATAAATAAAATCTTAAAAAAAAAAAAAAAAGAATTTGATCCTTGCCCACCTGAGAATACCAGGATAGAAGCCCAATACCCAGCTGAAGAAAGGGTTTCATTAAGAACTTGTCATCTGTCCATCTGTTAGGGACTCCACACAGAGGACAAATCTAACCAAGAGTATGAAGAGGAAACCCTTCAGTAAGATTGGTTTCTCCTAAGCAACTAACAAAGTCCGTTTGGGAAAAGTCCTGTTTGTTCTATACACTGTGGTAAAACTGAACTAACCATGAGAATCCTCATTAGGAAAAGTAGCCCGTAGTGTTCCTGTGAATTCATTTAATCTTATAAGAGTCCATGATTCCACATGGGTGCCCCTTCTTTATGTTACCACAGAACTCTGCACTTCCCTGTACTTGAACTCCTGACTTTCATGTTTACTAACTAGTGAGCCCCTTAAGAAGAGGGTCTCACACATTTTAGATAATCAATATTTCTTGAATATATAACTGAGTGACTCATTACCTTATACAATTTGCCAAATTCAACACAGTCAGTTGCTTCAAAGGTGAAAGTGACTTAAGGCTACCATCTGTTATTCTCTTGCAGTCTGCCATGTAAATGTGATTGATATTTGGATAATTCTTGTCTATAAACTTGAAGCACGCATCAGTAATCCTTTTATTTCCTGTTTAAAAAAAAACAGAAGGCAAGTATTGTATTTGTAATGCCCCAAGAGTAAAAGTAAACATTAATGCTGAACCCCATTTTTAATATCACAGACCTTCAAATCGGATCTTTCTGAGGTTACAAGTAGAAAGAGCTTTAAAAGCACAGTCAGAGATATGAGGCGCACCAATGAAAACTATTGATGTTATACGAGAACACTTTTCAACTAAAGCCTTTAGAAGAAAAAAAGATGATTAAATTTACCACAGTGTATAGAACAAGCTTAGCAAAGTAATGAGGTTATTTATTTTTCTCAATATTTTCAGAAGGAGACATATTATCTATTAAATTTTCCTAATTTCAAAGACAACGGTACCTTTATTCAATATATTTGAGCACACTTACACTTGAGTAATGGAGAGGAATCAAAATTAAATCATGTTACGAAGTGGGGGAAAACATGAGAAAATGGAATGCTGAAAAAATCACTATATTTAGAAGTTTGACACAGAGAACTAAAGTTAAAGTTTATGCTTAGGCTACAGGATCTCTGAAATAAAAATATCCTAATTGGGAAACGGAGTTTTTTAGGGTATGTAAGGATTGAAATGTTCAAATGTTTGTGTGTGTGTAAATTTCTTAATGATTTTCTTACTATAAAAACAACTAAATTGAAAATCCCATTCATATTTTTCAGTAATCCAAGCCACTAGAAAATGTGCCCATCTATTAGGACTGAGAAGAAAATGTACTTTGCAACTACCTACTCTTATACAGTTGTCCGTTAGAGTTGGCATGTCGTTGATGGTCAGATGCATAATTCCAGTGCAGCTGTTTGCAATGTTCCTGAAGCCTTGGACTGAAATCTGAATTGTACAGAGTAGATGAAAATGATGGAAGAATTCGTTAGCATGACATCTAATAAAACCCTAAAGAAGTAATAACCCAAGGTATGTCATGATTTTGCTACTGTATTTTAAAATTGAAACCATAAAATATGGACGACCTAAGCGGGAAAGGATCTAATCTTGATTTCTTTACTACTTAATTTCTTATATGTATATATTGTGAAATGATCACCACAATAAGTCTAGTTAACTTATTGTTTAATTTTTGTATTGAGGCAAAATTCACATAACACAAAATTAATCACTTAAATGGGCCATAAACCATTCATAATCTTATGTAACCATAACCTCTATCTAGTCCCAAAACATTTTTATCACTCTAAGAGGAAATTGAATCTACTAAGCATTGCTTCTTACACACCCCTCTCCCAGCCCCCAGCAGTCACTATCTTTGTGGATTTACCTATTCTAAATATTTAGTGTAAGTGGAATTATACAATATATGGCCTTTTGTATCTCCTTTCTTTCACTTAGCATAATGTTTTTGAGGTTCATCCACAATGTAGCATCATGTATCAGTACCTTATTCATTTTTATGGCTGTATATAAAAAAAAGATTTTATTTATTCATTTGAGAGAGAGAGACTGAGAGCATGAACGGAGGGGAGGGAAGTGGCAGAGGAAGAGGGGGAGGCACACTCCCCGCTGAGCAAGGAGCCCGACATGGGGCTCGATTCCAGGACCCCAAGATCTTGACCTGAGCCAAAGGCAGACGTTTAACTGACTGAGCCACCCAAGCACTCCTGTGGCTGAATAATATTCTGTTGAATGAATATACCACATTTTGTTCAACCATTCATCTGTTGATGAATATTTGGGTTGTTTCCATCTTTTGGATATTTGAATAGTGCTACTATGAACATGCATATACATCTATTTGTTTGAGTACCAATTTTCAGTTCTTATGAGTATATACCTAGGAGTGGAATTGCTGGACCATATGGTAATTCTATGTTTAACTTTTTAAGGAACCACCAAAATGTTTTTTTACAGTGGTTGCACCATTTTACATTCCACCAGCAATCTATGAGTGTTCCCACTTCTCTACATCTTTGCCAGCATTATTTTTCATTTTCCCATATTTTCCTTTAAAAAAATTTTCTAGTGGGTTTGAAGTGGTACCTCATTGTGATTTCGATTTGCATCTCCTTAATGACTAATGATATTGAGCATCTTTTCATGTATTTATCAGTCACTTGCATATCTTCTTTGGGGAAATGTCTATCCAAGCCCTTTGCCTATTTTTTAATTGGGTTATTTGTCTTTCAGTTCTTGATTTATAAGAATTCCTTATATATTCTGGATACTAGAGCCTTAGATATATGATTTGCAAATATTTCCTCCCATTCTTTAGGTTGTCTTTTCACTTTTTAAATAATGTCCTTTGATGCACAAGTTTTTAATTTTATGCAGCCCAAATTTATCTGGTTTTTTTCTTTTGTTGCTTATGGTTTTGGTGTCATATCTAAGAATCCATTGCCAAATCTAAAGTCATGAAGCTTTACCTTCAGTGTTTTCATCTAAGGTTTATTATTTTAGCTCTTATATTTAGGTCATTGGTCCATTTTGAGTTAATTTTTGTATATGGTATGAGGTAGGAATCCAACTTCATTTTTTTTTTTAGCTTTTCAAGTATTTTTTTAAATGTAATTTAATTTTATTATGTTATGTCAGTCACCATACAATACATCATTAGTTTTTGATGTAGTGATCCATGATTCATTGTTTTCGTGTAACACCCAGTGCTCCATGCAGTACGTGCCCTCCTTAATACCCATCACCAGGCTAACCCTTCCCCCCACTGCCCTCCCCTCTAAAACCCTCAGTTTGTTTCTCAGAATCCACAGTCTCTCATGGTTTGTCTCTCCCTCCAATTTCCCCCCCTTCATTTTTCCCTTCCTTCTCCTAATGTCCTCCATGCTATTCCTTACGTTCCACAAATAAGTGAAACCATATGATAATTGACTTTCTCTGCTTGATTTATTTCACTTAGCATAATCTCCTCCAGTCCCATCCATGTTGATGTAAAAGTTGGGTATTCATCCTTTCTGATGGCTGAGTAATATTCTATTGTATATATGGACCACATCTTCTTTATCCATTCATCTGCTGAAGGGCATCTTGGCTCTTTCCACAGTTTGGCTATTGCGGACATTGCTGCTATGAACATTGGGATGCATAACACCCTTCTTTTCACTACATCTGTGTCTTTGGGGTAAATACCCAGGAGTGCAATTGCTGAGTCATAGGGTAGCTCTATTTTTAATTTTTTGAGGCACACTGTTTTCCAAAGTGGCTGTACCAACTTGCATTCCCACCAGCAGTGTAAGAGGGTTCCCCTTTCTCCACAACCTCTCCAACATTTGTTGTTTCTTGCCTTGTCAATTTTTGCCATTCTAACTGGCGTAAGGTGGAATCTCAGTGTGGTTTTGATTTGGATTTCCCTGATGGCTAATGATGATGAACATTTTTTCATGTGTCTGTTAGCCATTTGTATGTCTTCTTCAGAGAAGTGTCTGTTCATGTCTTCTGCCCACTTTTTGACTTGATTATTTGTTTTTTGGGTGTTGAGTTTGAGAAGTTCTTTATAGATCTTGGATACCAGCCCTTTATCTGTAGTGTCATTTGCAAATATCTTCTCCCATTCTGTGGGTTGCCTCTTTGTTTTGTTGACTGTTTCCTTTGCTGTGCAGAAGCTTTTTATCTTGATGAAGTCCCCAAAGTTCATTTTTGCTTTTGTTTCACTAGCCTTTGGAGATGTATCTTGAAAGAAGTTGCTGTGGGCGATGTCAAAGAGGTTACTGCCTTTGTTCTCCTCTAGGATTTTCATGGATTCCTGTCTCACACTGAGGTCTTTCATCCACTTTGAGTTTATCTTTGTGAATGGTGTTAGAGAATGGTCAAGTTTCATTCTTCTGCATGTGGCTGTCCAATTTTCCCAGCACCATTTATTGAAGAGATTGTCTTTTTTCCATTCCATGTTTTTTCCTGCTTTGTCAAAGATTATTTGACCATAGAGTTGAGGGTCCATATCTGGGCTACCTATTCTGTTCCATTGGTCTATATGTCTGTTTTTGTGCCAGAAAAATGCTGTCTTGGTGATCACAGCTCTGTAATATAGCTTGAAATCGGGCAACGTGATGCCCCCAGCTTTGTTTTTCTTTTTCAACATTTCCTTGGCAATTCGGGGTCTTTTCTGATTCCATACAAATTTTAGGATTGTTTGTTCCAGCACTTTGAAAAATGTCATTGGAATTTTGATTGGGATGGCATTGAAGGTATAGATTGCTCTGGGTAGCATAGACATTTTAACAGTGTTTATTCTTCCGATCCATGAGCATGGAATATTTTTCCATCTTTTTGTGTCTTCTTCAATTTCTTTCATGAGTGTTTTGTAGTTCCTAGAGTATAGATCCTTTACCTCTTTGGTTAGGTTTATTCCGAGGTATCTTATGGTTTTTGGTGCTATTGTAAATGGAATCGTTTCTCTAATTTCTCTTTCTACAGTTGCATTGTTAGTGTATAAGAAAGCAACTGATTTCTGTGCATTGATTTTGTATCCTGCCACATTACTGAATTGCTGTATGAGTTCTAGTAATTCGGGGGTGGAGTCCTGGATTTTCCACATAAAGTATCATGTCATCTGTGAAAAGAGAGTTTGACTTCTTCTTTGCCAATTTGAATACCTTTTATTTCTTTTTGTTGTCTGATTGCTGTTGCTAGGACTTCTAGTACTATGTTGAACAATAGTGGTGAGAGTGGGCATCCTTGATGTGTTCCTGATCTTAAGGGAAAGGCTCTCAGCTTTTCCCCATTGAGGATGATATTCACTGTGGGTTTTTCATAGATGGATTTTATGAACTTGAGGAATGTTCCTTCTATCCCTATACTCTGGAGAGTTGTAATCAGGAAAGGATGTTGTATTTTGTCAAATGCTTTTTGTGCATCAATTGAGAGGACCATATGGTTCTTCTCCCTCCTCTTATTAATGCGTTCTATCACATTGATTGATTTGCGAATGTTGAACCACCCTTGCATCCTGGGGATAAATCCCACTTGGTCGTGGTGGATGATCCTTTTAATGTATTGTTGGATCCTATTAGCTAGGATTTTGTTGAGGATTTTGAAATCCATATTCATCAGGGATATTGGTCTGAAATTCTCCTTTTTGATGGGGTCTTTGCCTGGTTTGGGGATTAAGGTAATGCTGGCCTCATAAAATGAGTCTGGAAGCTTTCCTTCTGTTTCTATTTTTTGAAACAGCTTCAGGAGAATAGGTATTATTTCTTCTTTGAATGTTTGGTAGAATTCCCCAGGGAATCCATCAGGCCCTGGACTCTTGTTTTTTGGGAGGTTTTTGATCACTGCTTCAATCTTGTTACTGGTTATTGGCCTATTCAGGTTGTCAATTTCTTCCTGTTTCAGTCTTGGCAGCTTACAGGTTTCCAGGAAGGCCTCCATTTCATCCAGATTGCTCAGTTTATTGGCATATAGTTGTTGATAACAATTTCTAATAACTGTTTCTATTTCCTTGGTGTTAGTCATGATCTCTCCCCTTTCATTCATAATTTTATTAATTTGGGTCCTTTCTCTTTTCTTTTGGATAAGTCTGGCCAGTGGATTATTGATCTTATTAATTCTTTCAAAGAACCAACTTCTAGTTTCGTTGATCTGATCTACTGTGTTTCTGGTTTCTAATTCATTGATCTCTGCTCTAATCTTAATTATTTCTCTTCTAATGCATGGCTTAGGCATCGTTTGTTGCTTTTTCTCTAGTTCTTTAAGGTGTAGAGTTAGTTGGTGAATTCGGGATTTTTCTATTTTTTTGAGTGAGACTTGGATGACTATGTATTTCCCCCTTAGGACCAACTTTGCAGTATTCCATAGGTTTTGGACCAATGTGTTTTCATTCTCATTGGTTTCCATGAATTGTTTAAATTCTTCTTTGATTTCTTGGTTGACCCAAACATTCTTGAGCAGAGTGGTCTTTAGCTTCCAAGTGTTTGAATTTCTGCCAAATTTTTTCTTGTGATTGAGTTCCAGTTTTAAAGCATTATGGTTTGAGAATATGCAGGGAATAATCTCAATCCTTTGGTATCCGTTGAGACCTGATTTGTGACCCAGTATGTGGTGTATTCTGGAGAAAGTTCCATGTGTGCTCGAGAAGAATGAGTATTTTGTTGTTTTAGGGTGGAATGTTCTGTATATATCTATGAGGTCCATCTGGTCCAGTGTGTCATTCAAAGCTCTTGTTTCTTTGTTGATTTTCTGCTTAGATGATCTGTCTATTGCTGAGAGTAGAGTATTGAGGTCTCCTACAATTAACGTATTGTTATCAATATGACTCTTTATTTTGGTTAACAGCTGGCTTATGTAGATGGCTGCTCCCATGTTGGGGGCATAGATATTTAAAATTGTTATATCTTTGTTGGATAGACCCTTTAAGAATGATATAGTGTCCTTCTGTGTCTCTAACTACAGTCTTTAGTTTAAAATCTAATTTGTCTGATATAAGAATTGCTACCCCAGCTTTCTTTTGAGGTCCACTTCACTTTCAGTCTGGATGTATCTTTAGGTTCAAAATGAGTCTCTTGTAGACAGCATATGGATGGGTCCTGTCGTTTTATCTAATCTGCAACCCTGTGCCGTTTTATGGGAGCATTTAGGCTGTTCACATTGAGAGTGATTATTGAAAGATATGAATTTATTGTCATCATGTTGCCTGGGAAGACCTTGTTTTTATAGATTGTCCCTGTAAATTTCTGTTCTATATCACTCTTGGGGTCTTTCTCCTTTTATAGAACCCCCCTTAATATTTCTTGCAGGGCCGGCTTAGTGGTCACATATTCTTTCAGTTTCTGCCGGTCTTGGAAGCTCTGGATCTCTCCATCCATTCTAAATGACAGCCTTGCCAGGTAAAGTATTCTTGGCTGCATGTTCTTCTCGTTTAGTACCCTGAATATGTCTTGCCAGGCCTTTCTGGCTTGCCAGGTCTCTGTGGATAGGTCTGACGTTATTCTGATGTTCCTCCCTTTGTATGTAAGGAATCTCTTCCCCCTAACTGCCCTTAAGATGGTTTCCATGGTTCTAAGATTTGCGAGTTTTACTATTACATGCCGGGGTGTTGGCCTGTTTTCCTTGATCTTGGGAGGGGTCCTCTCTGCCTCTAGGACACGAATGTTTGTTTCATTCCCCAGAATAGGGAAGTTCTCACCTACGATTGGCTCAAATATATCTTCTAGTCCTCTCTCTCTCTCCACCCCCTCAGGAATCCCAATAATTCTGACATTGGAACGTTTCATGGTGTCACTTATTTCTCTGATTCTGTTTTCATGGATTTTGAGTTGTTTTACCCTGGCCTCCTCTTTTTCCTTCGTGTCTATTAATTGTTGGTCTTCTATTAGATCACTAATTTGTTCTTCTGCCTCGCTTACTCTAGCTGTTAGATTATCTAGAATAGATTGGATCTCATTGATAGCATTTTTAAGTTCTGCCAATTTAACTTTCAGTTCTGCCCTTAGACTGTATGTTGCAATTAATTGATTTCTCCATTCTAGCTATTGTCTTCACATTTGCTGCCCTGAATTCCATCTCTGACACCTTGGTTATGTCTGTATCCATTTGTAAATCTGTGGCAGAAGTCACAGTCCCGGGGCGCCTGGGTGGCTCAGTTGGTTAAGCGACTGCCTTCGGCTCGGGTCATGATCCTGGAGTCCCAGGATCGAGTCCCACATCGGGCTCCCTGCTCAGCAGGGAGTCTGCTTCTCCCTCTGCCCCTCCCCCCTCTCATGTGCTCTCTCTCATTCTCTCTCTCTGAAATAAATAAATAAAATCTTAAAAAAAAAAAAAAAGAAGTCACAGTCCCTGAGTCTTTCCTATTTTAGGGGTTCCTCCTCCTAGTCATTCTGTTGAAGGGTGGTTGAGGGAATGTACAGAGTCCAAATTATTGACCACAACCCAAGCAAGATGCACCTGTTTTCTAGGGACCTTAGGGTTGCTGGCCCCTTGTTCTCCCAGCCTGCCTTTGAGGGGGGAGCGTGCCACACTGTTTCTCAGGCAAACCTGTTTGGGCACAGTTGCCCTGCCCCTGTGGCAGGGGATGGGCTCAGTGGAAACTGGTTTTTGGGGGCTTTTGTTCTCTCGTGGCTTTCCCTGGCAGCTTTCCACGTCTCTTCCGAGAGTCAGAGCAGAAGAGACCGTTTCCAACCTTCTGCCTCAGAGCAGAGATTGCAGTCTGTTCTTCAGTGGGCTCTCCAGGCCACACTCTCTCCGTTTCTGTCTGTGCTGCTATAAACTGCAGCGTCCTGGGTTGTGCGCCCCTCAGCAGCGCTCCCAGTCCTCGCCTCCAGGTCGGGGCACGTCTCTGCCCTTTGTGCTTCTAAAACCGCCAGTCACCCCCAGTTCCCACGTGTGGCCCCGCTGCTCCGATTTCAGTCTGGGGGCTGCCCTAAAGTCCTTTCCCCGCCGCTACAGGTCTGCGAGTCTGTGCTCCATCCCCAGCATGGGAGGCTGTTGCTCACCGGCGGTGTCAGATCCCTGCAGCCAGGCTCCTTCCCCCTTCCATTTATCCTCCAACATCTGCCCGCAGAATCACGGCTCCCTGCTTCAGACCTTGAAACCAACCGCCTGCGATATTCTGTTTGTAGAGATCCAGATCTTCTTACATCTCAGGCTGATTTCATGGGTGTTCAGAGTGGTCTGGTAGATATTTAGCTCAATTCCGGGGACCGGTTGGAATAGGGTCCCCTACTCCTCTGCCATCTTCAAGCCCTCTCCCAACTTCATTTTTTTGCATGTAGATATCCAGTTGCCCCAGCACCAATTGTTCAAAAGAGTGTTCTTTCCCCCATTGAATGGTCATGACACCCTTGTTGAAAATCAATTGGCCATAAAAGTATAGGTTTATTTCTGGTCTCTCAATTCTATTTCATTGGTTTATATGTCTGTCTTATGCCAATACCACACTGTTTTGATTACTGAAGTTTTGTAGTATTGATTTTTCTTTCAACTATCATTATCCACATTAACGGAAGTACCAGCCTTGGAGAATGTTCAAAATACTGACTGATTGAAGGATCAAATGCATTTTCCTATGATGAATTATCTTAAAATAATTTATTTAGGTTTCATTTCCTATAACAAATAGGCATGAATGGGAAATTAGATGGTATTTAGACTCAGTAATGGGAAACTGAGAGTTCACCTAACAACAGACAGCAGAGGGAACACCCCTGCAATGTTATCTTCACAACAGCATGACAGGGAGAACAAGCAATAGCAGCTGTAATGGACCTCTTAGGAGACCTTTGGAGACTTCATGTGTCCCATCTGTCACTGAAGGTGACTTCCAAGGTTCTATCATTACAGCCTCCACCTATTTAAAAAGGACTAGCCAAAAGTTGGGGAACTGAGTGCCGCATCCTCAGAACAACCAGAGCACAGCTCAAATGCCACCTGCTCAGGAAGTGTCCCTGAGCCTTAGATTAGGCCAGGTTCTTATTATACACTCACAGCACCATGTAAGTATCATAACTATAGTTAAATTAATGTTATGATTTGTTGTTGAACTAACTCCCCTGTACCCCAGCTCCCAGCAGGGTATCATAGTGTCAGCTGAATAATCAAGTAATATTATTATGTGAGTAAATGAAAGAATGTATGAATGAATTATGAGAACAAAAAGAAAGCTTGTGTCTAACTAGGTTCTGCTGCCCAGCAGACACTGACAATGTGAGCACCCAGTCAAAGGCCAGGGGAAGCCCTTGAGAGCAGGGGCTGAGCATGCAATCTTGAGTGGCTGCAGAAGCCAAGCCCTCACTCAGGTAGAAATATATTTGGTGCTATGGTCTGAATGTTTGTGTCCCCGCAAAATTCATATATTGAAATCCTAAACCTCAAGGTGATGTTATTAGAATGTAGGTCCTTTCAGAGGTAATTTTGGACTCTGCCTTCATGAATGGGATTAGTCCCCTTATAAAAGAGTCCCTAGAGAGATCCTTCACCCCTTCCACCAGGTTAGGTTACAGCAAGAAGGCGCTGTCTGTGACCCAGGAGGCAGACTCTCAATAGACACTGAATCTGTCAGTGCCATGATCTTGAACTTCCCAGTCTCCAGAACTATGAGAAATAAATAACTGGTTTTTTTTTTTAAGATTTTTTATTTATTTATTTGACAGAGAGAGACAGAGCAAGAGAAGGAACACAAGCAGGGGGAGTGGGAGAGGGAGAAGCAGGCTTCCAGCTAAGCAGGGAGCCCGATGCAGGGCTCGATCCCAGGACACTGGGATCATGACCTGAGCTGAAGGCAGATACTTAACGACTGAGCCACCCAGGCACCCCTAAATATCTGTTGTTTATAATCTATCCAGTCTCTGACATTTTGCTATAGCAGCCCGAATGGACTGAGATACTAGAACAATTTTTTTCTAAAGAATTTTTGGGAAATATGTTTCTAATGTCTGAACAGGGTATCTGTTTTGGCCCAGGAATTAGACAAAATTATCCTAAAGAAGTAAAGTTGCTGCACTCAGAGATTTATATATAAGGATTCTCTTTTCCTTAGCCCTTTGTTCTACTTAGGCCTTCAAAGACTGGATGAGGGTAGTCTACTTTACTCAGTTTACCAATTTAAAAGTTAGCTTCATCCAGAAACACCCTCACAGACAAACCTAGAATAATGTTTAATCGAAAAGCTGGGCACCCCATGGGCCATTCAAGTTGGCACATAAAATTAACCATCACAGCTACCTTGGGAACTTTGGACATTTGAGAGTCATAGCTGATGCTGTTTGCTCTTGCCTGCTTGGTTTTGGCCAATCATATGAACTTGCGTGACCACATTTTCTATCCATATCAGCATCTTTGAGATTACCCACCCTATCTGGCACCACTAAGTACCTGAACCAGGCATAACCAAAAAGAAAGCTTTAAGGGCGCCTGGGTGGCTCAGTTGGTTAAGCGACTGCCTTCGGCTCAGGTCATGATCCTGGAGTCCCTGGATCGAGTCCCGCATCAGGCTCCCTGCTCGGCGGGGAGTCTGCTTCTCCCTCTGACCCTCCCCCCTCTCATGTGCTCTCTCTCATTCTCTCTCTCTCAAATAAATAAATAAAATCTTTAAAAAAAAAAAAAAGAAAGCTTTAAGATCTTACTGTTGTCTCACGTTGTGAAGTTAAAATAGAAGCATTCAAGACCTTAAAGTTCCAATCCCAAATACTTAATTAAGGAATTTCAGTTTCTCCAAGTTAAATAACTAAATTAGTAGGGGAAACATTCCATTTTTAAATGCATGTGCATGAGTATTATTTAACTTGTGTAGCTTTGTGAGAAATCATGTTCAGCACTGCTAGAGTTCTCATGGAGTGAGTGTAATTATCCGATGTTATGGAAGTCTCAGCCATAAGTGACTGCTCACACGTGATGACGTACTACAAAATGGCTGGATGTGGGAACAGCAGGAGAAGAGGCAGGCTATTCTAAGGAGCTTGGACTTCTCCTTTACGCTGAGGTAGCCTCCAGGAGATGAGGAAACAAAGGCTCGTGTTCCTTGATCGATTTCCCCCAGATTACAGATTGACAGAGCAAGAACACAGATGTTCAAACTCTTAATCCAGTGTTCCTTCTGATTAGCATTCTTCAACAATAACCTCCATTTCAACTGTCTCATCCCAGCTGTCATCGGTCTTTAAACCTAGCTGCTCCAGCCAGAAAGGCATCTGACTTCTCCAGGACTCAGTGGACCTCTCTGCTCTTTGTCTGACCTTGTACTTCCCTTTGCCTCTTTCTCCTTTCATCTACTCCAGTCTTAACTATTTCTCAAGTTCCAATGACTCCAGCTACTTTCCTTCTCTTTCCCTTACAAGTCTAAAACTCTTTATTTTAGCCATAACTCTTTCCTATATTCTGCATGTCTTAATTCCCCTAAAGAGATGATCTTATACTCTTTTTAAAATTTCTCGGGGCGCCTGGGTGGCTCAGTCGTTAAGCGTCTGCCTTCGGCTCAGGTCATGATCCCAGGGTCCTGGGATCGAGCCCCGCATCGGGCTCTCTGCTCGGCGGGAAGCCTGCTTCACCCTCTTCCATTCCCCACTGCTTGTGTTCCCTCTCTCGCTGTCTCTCTCTCTGTCAAAATAAATAAATAAAATCTTTAAAAAAATAAAAATAAAATAAAATAAAATTTCTCACTGTGTTGGACAACTACTTGGAGCCGAATGAATTAAATTTAGGAGTAAGACAAGTAAAGTCTGGGAAAGAGTACAGAATTTGGCTACAGACAAAACTGAAAACAATTCCAAGTCGAAGGTAAAGCACAGGCGAAAGCAAAACAGTGGAAGCATTGGACTTGGATAAAGTTGCAAAATCTTCTTGGGATGAATAGGAAAGGAGGTAAGGAGGTAGGGAAAGCTAATGGAAGACCCATAAGGCAAAAATGAGGTCTTTTGTATTGTCCTGTCATGGATTCTTCTAAATTTTCCACAAGTATCCCCAGAGAAAAGTCCAGGGGAGATGAATGAACACTTAAAATCTGGAGATTGGAGGACGGAAGAACACTGGGCTTGGACTCAGCAGAGCTGGGTTTGAGTCTGGCTCTGCTTCTCTCTCCTTTGTAAAAAAAGGCAACTCAACCTCTCTGACCCTTAGTTTTCTCATCTGTAAAATGGGTATAATACTCCTCCCTCCTTTTTTTTAGGAACTACTTGAGAAAACAAAATGGGGTAAAGTGTATGTAAAAGTGGTTAGTTAGCACAATGCCTGGCATGTAATACTGGATACTAGTTTTCCTATTACTATTCTTCTGGGTGCATTGTGCTCCCACAGAGAAGTAAAGATTCAAGAACTAGAGGTAGAGGCTTGCAAGATCATTCTAGTGCATCCCTCACATTGCAAACATAAAGAAATGATATTCCGAGAAGTCGTGTGATTTGTCCCCAGTGCTGGACAGTGTCAGACAGAGTGGTGCTCCATAAGTGCTGAATGAATGAACAAATGGTCCTGAGTCACACCGTCTACAGCAGAGCCAAGGCTAGATGCCACCTATCCCCATATGACACACAATGCCAGGGATGGGAATAGTTGTTTTTTAACAATACTTCTAAATTCTTCCCCTTTGGGGTGCCTGGGTGGCTCAGTCGTTAAGCGTCTGCCTCCGGCTCAGGTCATGATCCCAGGGTGCTGGGATCGAGCCCTGCATCGGGCTCCTGGCTCAGCGGGAAGCCTGCTTCTCCCTCTCCCACTCCCCGGCTTGTGTTCCCTCTCTCGCTGTGTCTCTCTGTCAAATAAATAAATAAAATCTTTAAAAAAATAAAAAATAAATAAATTCTTCCCCTTTATCTCAGAACCTGGGCCTTCACCTTACCACTAGTATTTCAAATAATGGCTTCCCCTGGAAAAAAAAAAAAAAAGAAAGAAATTTTTTCTCTCTTGCTGTCTTGGAAACATATTTTTGACAAGATTTCCTGAACAAGGAAAAAATTATAGCAGTAATCAGCCACAGCTGAGTGATTTCTTGCAATGCAGCCAAACACTTGGTGCTATCAACCAATAAGACTGTATCCAGAAAAGGGGTGGATGAAACCTCTAAGAAGAGCTTTTTAGTTTTGCTTTGGCATGAAATGCTTAGTTCTCTGCATGGTTTATTTTAGAATATCCAAAAAGATGCTTGGCTAATAATTTATGACTCAAATATTCATGTCAGAATCTTTTAGGCCAACCAACTATTAGTGGTCCTTTCTTTTCACTGAAATAGTGGTAATATAAGCCTGAAATTAAAAATTCCTCTCTTAGGAAAAAAGCAGAATATTTTACCATGTTAAAAAGCAGGCCTTGCCACAGCTGATACCTTTGCATTTTCTGTTTAGTATTCCTACAAAACTTGGGATCTAATCTCTCTTTATTAGTTGTTAAGTGGCTTTAGTCTGGACACCAACTGGAGCCCTGCCCCTCTGCTCTTTGCTGGTCAAACTCCCATTGGTTAGGCAGTTGGGGAAGTTGGCCACACCAATGCTGTTCCAATCTCAAGTCCCAGCAGACAGCAACTGCTGCTGATGGGGGCAGAGGAGTTTTGGTGATCATAGGAAGTTCTCTCCACCTGCCTTTGGGTGGGTCTGAACCCATGAGCAGGACAGGACAGAGCTGTCTGTGAAAGAAGTGAGTTTTCAGTGAGCCATACAAAATGGAAACCAAAGTGTTGAGCACCAAGGACTATCTCAGTTCCCCCTTTGCCACTCCAAGGTGGTAAAAAAGAAGGAAGGAACTTATCTCAGAGACAATAACATATTACCAAGCTCACTTTCCACTTCTTCTTTACAACACTGTCTTTAAACCAGTTAGCTCAGCAGCACAGAAAAGAGATATATGTAGGGCCAGACCCTCTGTGACAGCTAGAGATATCTATCTTAGGTAGACATTGCCCAAGTTGTGTTCCTGTACCATTTCCAGCTGTTTCTCTCATTTGAGCAATGTTGTAACCAATGACTAATGGATAATGTAATGACTTTAGTCATATCCCTATATCCTTCATGACCTCCTGGTGACCTCCAAGAAGCCTGGCTCAGCAAGTAGAATGGATTGTTGGAGAGAAAGACAAAGATTTTTCCCAAAACATGGAACATTTTGTTTTGTTGCATTCAAATGTGCTACAAGTTTCTAAAATAGCAACACTTCCCCAGGTCTGTGCTAAAACGGTTTGAGAGGCTTTCGAATATTGTGTCTTCTCTTGACAGGAAGAGAGGCCTAGTTATTAGCCCTTTGATGATCCCATACTTTCCAGTCTATATATTCTTCATGCTGACCCCCTCCTCTGTGTTTGCTAACGCACTTCTCCTCAGTACCCTCCTTGATCACTTCAGGTAGAACTGTTTCTGCCTCTTAGATCCCAGGGCACCAAAGACCATAGCCCTCGGTTTGAGTTTTGCATCTTTTGCCTTGTATAATAATTACTTACGCACATGTCTAATATTCCTGCCAAGGAACACAGACAGCATCTTATCCATCATGTCCTTTACAGTTACAACACAGGTGCTTGGAGCAGAGTATGATAGAGCAAGTATTTGTTAGTAGACTGAGTCGTTGTTGAATAAATTGTTTGTAGAATGTAAATTAGAATTAATAGTTCCAAAGGCAGAGGGTCATTTGTTAGAGATTGCCGTATTTATCTAAAAACATTGGATAGCCAATCACAAAAAGGAGAGTTTCATTTTCCAATGTGAGTGAGCAACTAGAATACAAGATTAGTGAAGCCTACAGATGCCAGGAAGGCAAGCATGCATGCCAATTCTGTGCACTCACTGCATCATGACTCAGAGCTGTGATCTGCAGAAACAGGCTTGACCCTTCTTAAACTTTATCATTCCTGTTTAGAGTACACAATCCTGTTCTTTTCCTCACCCAATGGCGAAATCACTCACAGCTTCTCCTGTACTAAAATGGAGGTTTATCTCCTTTTTGACCGAAAGAATCACAACCATAATACTTTGTTATTACAACGCAATGAACATGGAGCTACTTGGTTTGTCTAGATTTATTGAGCTAGATGGTGGCTTTATAGCTAGAGTTCTAACCACAGGCTTCACCCAGGTCCAAAGACCTAAGTAGAGTTTTGTGAAGAGTTTATGAAATTCTGTATGTAAGTCACGTACGTCCTAAGATAGGGAACAGAGAAGAAACTGAAATAAATGTAGTTTTTCAGAGAGCGCTAAAATTTTTTTCAAACCTTTTTTCAGAAGTGTGAAACAGGATCTTAGTCCCCTGAGACTTATTTTGCCATCTGATTCTTCAAAATCTAAAAATTGTTGCCAGATGTTTCATTTTTTACTGCTTAATGTAATAAACATCCTTATACAGTTTGCCTACAAAGAGATTGCATTAAGCTATGGATGCTAGTAGTAGGTGTTTGTTATATTTCTTTATTTTTATTTTCAATATGGCTATCATAGAGTTATATTCAAACTAATATTATAATAGCCATTTCAATTTATAAGAGTCCTATCTATAAGAAATGTAAAACGATTTTCATGAATTTTATTTCTTTCCCCAGCACAGTTTGAAGTCTGATTCAGAAAAGACAGAAAGCATTCCTTTAACAGGGAAACTGAAGCACAAGAACTGACCCAGAAAAGCAGAAATTGTACTGTGACTTTGCTGATTCATGACTGCTTTTCCACTAGAACTCCTTCTTATTAATGACACGACCATATAAGTTTTCAAATAGAAAATGCAACATTTTTTTTTACCAATTTACTGTAAATTGCTATATACTGCCTATGGTAAAAAATAGTTTAGTGGTATAGAGTCTGTTCTTCAGAATTAGGTTAGATCAAGGTTCTAAGCTTGACCCAGACATTTTTTGTGTGAACTTGGGCAAGTTACTTACTCTGTCTCAGTGACATTTTCACATTTTCAGTGGTGTGTGGGGTCAGTTTACAGCAGCTTGCATGCACAAATTGTTAAATTTTTAGGAATTCTGCAAGCCCATTGTTAGATTAGATTAGAGGCGCCTGGGTGGCTCAGTCAGTTAAGCATCTGACTCTTGTTTTTGGCTCATGATCTCAGGATTGTGAGATCGAGCCCCTCGCTCAGTTGGGAGTCTGTTTCTCTCCATCTACCCCTCCCCTATTTGTGCTCTTTCTCTCTCTCAAATAAATAAATAAATCTTAAAAAAAAAAAAAACACACAGCCAGATTTAAAATTAGATCATATAAACTTAAAATTAAATAAGTTATATTAACAAAGGTGGTGAATACTCAAACTCATCACTTCCTAGTTATTTTATTACATGTTACTATTACCTATGCTCTTGAGGATATTTATGTTTATTGTATCTGTACAGTGAAAATATTACATAATGGTGTACCACTGCACCTCTCTTCCCAACTCCCTCTTCAGTGACTTCTCACTGGTAACTCGAAATAGTAAATGGTGAGAGTATTTACACCATGGAAGTTAGTAATCATTGAAAATCAGGGCTTTCCCTGCTCCTTACCAGTTGTTAAATGTTTACCAGCACATCATTTTTCAGTTTCCACATCTCTCAAATGGGAATAATGACACCCACCTCATATAGTTATTTATAAAGATTAAATGAGATAATAAATGTAAACACTTACCTCAATACCTAGCACCTAGTCAGTACCCAACAAGTGACAGCAATTATTACCATCCACTAAAATACAGGATAAAGGAAAATGGAATCCAAAAAATATAAATGAATTATAATTTTGAGTTTAACTGTCACCAATTAATTTTGGTACAGAATCTGCTTATTTGCAACTGGTTTAGCTGGTTGCACAACTCTTATTGTTCCAATTACCCCTTATTGATAATCTAGCAAATCTGTACCTCTACTCCCAGTTCTGTACCAAGAACCAGACTTCCACACAGAAGAACAGAATTCTAACGCTGAAAAAGATCTCAGAGATCATGTAGCCATTCTATAGACAAGGGAACTGAGGCAGAAAAACCAAGTAACTGTCCAGAGTCACACAAGTAGTTAGTGGCATAGCAAGGACTAGATCCCAGGTCTCCCCACTCCAGGTTGGGGCTCCTTTTACCATCCCACTGCCTTCTGCTGTACGAGAGAGAGAAAAAAAGAGAAATTGCTTTCTACTCTTGCTTTGCTTATGCAATCTCCTTCCTATTTGGCTAGTACATTCATTCCTGGGCATGGCTCTGTGGCTTTCACCTACCTCCACCACAATCCCTAGAGGTGAACAAGTAAGACCTTCCATGATCTTCACATCTCTGGAAGGGGAAGTTGGAATTTATGTAGCCTAGAGAGAACTGAAATGACCTTGGAATCTTCCCGTTTGCAGTTTGCACAACCTACCTTTAAGATTTGTGGGTCCCAGAGAGAGACTTAACAGTACAAGAACTACTGATAAACCAGTTATAATAGCGTTGAGTGATTTGAACATTTCTGGGATACTATCCCTTTTCATTTTTGTTGACTTGTGTCTAGTGAAAATGTCAGACTCCACCCTTACCAAGAAAAGACTCTGAGACTTTGCTCTGGCAAGGTGCCAACTTCTGAGCTGCTTAACAGACCTCCTGAGCTTCCACCTGAAGCGCCTGGCTGGCCATGCCCTGAAATTGGCTGCTGGTTCTTTCGTTCATTCATTTATTTATTCATTCATCAAGAATTGATCACAGTCCTACTACATGCAAGGTACTGTATCATGTGCTAAGGATACAGATACAAAGATAAATAAGGCACCATCTTGGCCATCAGGGAGCCTGCAATGGGAAGAACAGCAGACAAATAAGCAGACCACTGAATACATGGAGAATGCTTAACGAAAGTACAATGATAGAAGAATACACAGGAAGGATCATAACCTAGCTTGGGTGGGAGGAAACGAGGGGTCAGTGAGAGCTTCCTAGAGAAGGTTGTGATTGAACAAAGCCTCAAAGGATATGTAAAAGTTCACCTGGTGAATGGGAGAAAGGGTCAATATGAGGGTGTCTAAGCAGAGGGCAAAAGGTGAGCCTGGTGAAACAACTGAAGCTGGAAGTGAAGAACAGGGGAGGCACAGAGGCAGAGGCTCCTATTGCAAGCTCTCTAACTCTGGTTTAACTCTCTTCAATCTGAACATATACATCAGAACCTTGGCCTTCATCTGGCTCCTTCTTTCACTCCATGTTCAGAGTTGTTGGTTTTCTTGGCATTTGGGTTTCAGCCCAAGATTGGCTACCGCCCTAGCCTTCCTTCCCAGCATAGCTGTGGTCGTTCCAGGCTTGGCTTCCTACACAGTGCCATAACCCACTGCTATACACAGTTGGGGATGCATAAATCTTAGGAGAAGTGGCCACCCCAAGATAATATCAACAGGAGAATCCCTGGAGTTACACACAAACAGGGCAGAGGAAAAAGGGAAAGCCTAACCAGGAATCACTGTCCTCCTCATGGGGACTTTCTCATGGACAGCTAGGAAAGCTTTGTCCTCGCCATTAAAACTCTTCATCCTACCCAGATTTTCTATTTTGAGATTTTGAAAAAAACAAGAACTTTTGGAGAGCTCTAAAATTAACAGGGAACTAATGTAGATATCTTTGGTGCATTTTAGCTGATACCTCTCTATCCATTTACTCATTCATCATGGGGATGTGTGAGGAAAGACTTGAAGGAGGTGAGGAAGTTAGCCACACAGCCACAGAAGGAGGATTACAGGCAAGGAAAATGGCCAGTGCCAAACGCCCCGAGGCAAGAGCTCGTGTGCTGAGAGAGCAGCAAGGAAGGCAGTGTGACCCACGGAGAGCTGGTGAGTAGGAGAGTAGCAGGAGAGGACAGATTACATAGGGTCTCGAAGGTCCTTCTGAGGTTTTTCTTTTATTGAGTGAATGGGGTGCCTCGACAGGTATTTGAGAAGAGGAAGGACATTGACTTGGGTTTTAAAAGGATCACTCTGGATGCTGCGTTGAGAGTAGACTTGTAGGAGGCAGAAGTGAAAGCAGAGAGACCCGTTAGGAGGCCATCACAATAACGCAGGCAAGAGATGATGGTGACCTGGGCTGGGGTGGTAGCTGCAGAGGTAGTGACGAGTGGTCAGATCCTAGGGAGTTCTGGGGTCACAGCCATCTGGCCTTCCTGACAGTGCATGTGGGGTGTGTAAGAGAAAGAGAAGGTCCGAGATAACATACTAGTTTGCTAGGTCTGCTGTAATGAAGTACCACAAACTGGGTAGCTTAAACAACAGAAATTTGTTGTCCTACAGTTCTAGAGGCTAAAATTCCAAGATCAAGGTGTCAGCAGGGTTGGGTCCTTCTGAGGTTGCTTCCTTTAATGTGAGGGAGGGAAATGGTCCAGGCCTCTCTTCTTGGCTTGTAGATGGCTATTCTCATGTTCACTCTTCTGTATGCATATATCTATGTCCAAATGTCCCCTTTTTATTAAGGACATCATTCGTCTTGGATTAGGGCCCATCGTAATGATTTCATCTTAGCTAATTATATCTGGAACAACCCTATTTCCAAGTAAGGAGGTACTAGGGATTGGGATTTCAATATGTGCATTTGGGGGGTTACAATTCAATATGTAATAGATGACTCCAAGATTTTTGACCTCAGCAACTGTAAACATGGAACTGTCCTTAAGTGACATGGGGAAGGCTGAAGGTGGAGCAAGGAGTTTTTTTTAGAGCAGGGATTTTTTTAAGATATGAGTCTAAAATTTGAGGTTTGGTTTGGAGATACATATTATATATGTGTGTCTGTATATATATATCATATATATGCATATTACTTCTGTAATCATGTATTACTTCTATCTATATGGTCTTATATACATATATACACTTCTATAAACATATATACATGTATAAACACCCTCTTCTATACATATAACATACATATGTATGTATATATGTGTGAGTGAGCATCTATATGTGTATGTGTATGTATATACACAAACACACATATATAAATAAAATATACACCATATACATACACATAAATATATAAATAAAATATATAAAATATTAAATATATATACATATATATTTGCTCATTATTGTAGGTGATATTTAAAGCCATGATCTAGGTGAGATCAGCATGGGAGTAGGTGTAGGCTGAGAAGAAAAATGGACCAATAACTGAAACCTGGGGCCCTCTGTAATTAAGGGTTTGGAGAGAGGAGGTGACTAAGGGAGTCAACTTTAGAAATATTGCCAAAACAAAAAGAGCAAAATATATAACACAGTATCATGCAGGAGAATTAAAATACATGCACATAGAACCACAATATAAGAATGCAAGAATACATAGGTATCCCCTGCTTTTCGAAAGTTAGGCTACTTCACTTTTACAAAAGACCTACATTAGTACCTGTTTTCACTAACCATAAGATATGCAAAGAGGATTTTGTGGCGAGCCATTCCAGAGACAGAGTGGCACCTTCCCTGGGAACCACACTCAGCATCTCAGTATCAAGCCGCCATGAGGTTTCAACTGTGTCTAAGAGCATCTGTGCTGTATCTCTATTTATTTTGTGCATCCGTCAGCAAGATGTGTCCTAAGATATCAGAAAGCCTAAGAGAGATTATTCTGGGGGCCTGGGAGCGCTCAAAAATGTTTCCGTATAAATTAGTGGTAACTGCTTCTTTGCTTTATGCCATTTCTGCTTAAGAAAGGTTTCATAGGAACACCCAAATTTCAGATAGTGGAGGAAACATATATTCTTATATGAAAGCACATAAAACAAATTAGAGGGTTTGCTCATGTAGGGGGAGGGGAACGGGAGTGGGAAATGTGGGTAAAAGGGAATCAATAAAACAAGAGAGTGGCCTTGCATGGACTGATAGTGAAAGTGTGCCGTGAACTGAGGAGTATGATTAAATCTGTTCTTGGTGCCTGAGATCCAAAATAGGTAAGATAAAATAAAGTAAATCTAACATGAAATAAAATCAAAATTCCTGGTTATGTTTCTTTCCCTGAGTACTTTTTCTCCCCTGCAAAAAAAAACAGCAGAGAAAACAATATTTTTAATTCCCTCTGCTTAATTTCTTTTAGTGAAAGTGGTCACCAATAGATAGGTTCTGAATGCTTGATAAAAAAATATTTGAAAAGAGGGAAGTTTAATGAAACCTACTTAATATGGAAGTGGATGTAAGATGATATAAAGACTTATTGCTCATTTCTGAGACAGGAAGCGTCCTTATCAGGATAGAAACCCATTCTAGGTTTGAATGTTGATCTCCTGCCTCTCTAGCAGTGCACCTTAAGAAGAGTGCTGCTATGAAAATAAATTATGTAGGTAAATATAGGGAGTAAGTATGGAGAGCCACGGCATTAGCTTTCCCAGAGAAATCATATCTATGTGAGTTTCTCTTTTTTCTTTTTTTAAAGATTGTATTTATTTATTTGTCAGAGGGAGAGTGCACACGCACACAAGCAGGGAAGTGGCAGGCAGAGAGAGAAGCAGGCTCCTCACTGAGCAAGGAGCCTGATGCAGGACTTGATCCCAAGACCCTGGGATCATGACCTGAGCAGAAGGCAGACGCTTAACCGACTGAGCCACCCAGATGTCCCTCTATGTGTTTTCTAAATCATAAAAATGTCATTAGGATTGACACAGCCAATCTATGAAACTAACAGTATTGATAAAAACCAAACGTACACACACTTCATGACCCACACATTCAATTCCTATGTGTATACCCAACACAAGTGTCTGCTGTATTCATAGAAGGACATGTACATGAATGTTAAGAGAACCACAAATGAGCCTAGACTTACACTCTCCAGGCCCTGCAATCGCAGGAAAAACAGAATTTATTTTTCCCAGTGTTGAATATCTAGACGGATTCTGAATGGTTCTAGTAGGGTCATCCTCCTCTCCTGGAAAAATCACAGCCACTGCAGATGGAATTTAGGATTGTCTAGGCCTGGATCAAATGATTCAGTGGCCATAGGAAAATCCTAATGGTTACTAAGCATTTACTCTATGAAGCCACTGTTCTAAGCACGTTATATGTATGAAATCACTTCATTTACACAACACACTTATGAGGGAGGTGCTAGTATTTTCCCCATTTCATAGATATGGAAACTGGGGTATACAGAAAGCTTGGGGAACCTGCCCCAGTCTCATAACTAGTAAATGGCAAACTCAGGATTCGCATGCAGGTGCCCCAGACCCTATGCCCCCAAATACTATCATGTACTGCTCTCCAGGTGCCATGAGTGACAGTTCTGCAGAGCCACAAGAGAAAGGAGAGAAGTGATTCCTGAAGCAAAGTATGAGGTGCAAAGGAAAAACTACCAACATTTCATAAAACAGCTCATTAGTTTCACTTATTTAACTAAACATGAATCCAAATATTCAATAAGCATATGATAAATGTCTGCCATGAGTTAGAGCACACACCATTCGTCAGAGCAGAGAACAAGATGGACCCATTCACTGTCACCAAATGTCTCCCTGACCGTAGATAACAAAGGACCAACAGGAAAGGGTACTTTCTTTTGGTAATAAAACTATTTTGTCTCCGAAAATCTTCCCAAATTGAGTTTAAATACAGTTTTTAAAAAAATTGTTTTATGGCATAAGCTTAGCTTTTATCACTTTGAGTAAACAGTAAATGTAGAAGCAGGTATATTAAATTTGTTCAACTGATTTAACCAGAATTTTGGTTAAATGAATGTAGATTGTTTCTTTCTTTCTTCTGAAAACAGTATAATGAAAATGTTGCACTCTGGTTCTGAAAGAAAATTTTTAATTAATTTAAAAAATATTTTTACCAATGGCAGCCTGTTGGGATGAGAATGCTATTATTTAACAAATATTAATTAAGTGCCTGGTTATGGTTTAACCTTACAAGTGATCAGAGAAATATAAATTAAAGACATATAATACCATATTCAATGTCAAATTAGCTAAAGTTTTTTTACATAATATTCTTATGAAGATACCAGACATTATTTTACATTTATGATAAATTTATATTGGCTACCATTGTCGTGCATGGATGGCCTTAAAAATAATTATATCCTCTGACCGTTTCACTTCTAAAAATTCATACCAAAATATTACAGACATATGGAAATATCTGGCTATGAAAATTTTCCTCACAAGTTATTGATGACAGCAGAAAATGGTAGGCCAATAATGAATGATTAAATACATGTTGGTATTTTGATAGGATGGAATACTATATAGCTATTAAAAGTAAGTTATAGGAAGAGGCCAGGAGCAAGATGGCAGAGGAGTAGGAGACCTAAATTTCATCTGGTCCCAGGAATTCAGCTAGATAGGGATCAAACCATTCTGAACACCTACGAACTCAACAGGAGATCGAAGAAAAGAATAGCAGCAACTCTTAACAGAAAAGTGACCACTTTCTGGAAGGTAGGACGTGCGGAGAAGTGAATCCGAGGAGATATTCAGGAGGATAGACTGCGGGGGAGGGGGCCTCCATTGGCCGCTTCTGGCAAGTGATAGAGCCGTGGAGCACAAAATCGGAACTTGTAGAAGTCGGCTCCGCTGAAGGACGTCACTCCAGTGGCTAAGTGGGGGGTGGAACCCTCGCTGGGACAGTGTGGTCTCAGGACCCTCGGGGCCACAGAAAGACCAGGGGTGACTGAGTGTGGCAGAGCTCCCAGGTATCGGAGTGGGGAAGCCAGCTGCAGAGACAGAGTGGAGGAGCGGGCTCTCAGCTCAGGGTTGCCATAAACTGTGATCTGCAGCACAGTCGGGCCACTGCTCTTCCAGCAGGGACCCAACCAGCAGCAGATCTGGGGAGACTGCCCTTCCTCCCCCCAAGAGGAGCGGTGTGGGAGCGCACCTCAGGCATCTGCTGGGTTTGGAGACTCCACACGGGGTCGGGTGCCAGAGATAGAAACACTCGGTCACAGGTTGGGTGAGCATGGAGTGCGGCCTGAGACCGGGGAGACGGGAGTGACTGACTGCTTTTCTCTGGGGGTGCACTGAGGAGTGGGGCCCCGGGTTCTCGGATCCTCTGGGACAGAGATTGGGAGGCCGCCATTTTCACTCTCGTCCTCCAAAGTGGTACAGAATGCTTGCAGGGAACAAAAGCTCCCGAGAGCAAACCCAAGCAGATTACTTAGCCCGGACCGGCAAGGGCAGGGAAATTCCGCCTCTGGCAAAGACATCTGAGAACCACGGCAACAGGCCCCTCCCCCAGAAATCAGCAAGAACAGCCAGCCAAGACTAAGTTTACTGATCAATGAGAATGGCAGAGCTCCACCACTAGGGGAATACAGCACACAGAATTCATGGCTTTTTTCCCCATGATTCTTTAGTCTTTCAAAGTTAATTTTTAAAATTTTCTATTTTTTCTTTTTCTATTTTTTTATTTTTCTTTTTCCCTTTTTCAACCAACATCTTATCAATCCCTTTTCTTTAAATCTTTTTTATTTTTCATTTTTAGAGTCATATTCTATCCCTTCATTGTAGTTAACCTTATTTTTGGTATATATATTATAAGTTGTTTACTCTTTAAAATTTTGGGATACAGTTGCTTCTAACAGACCAAAATATACCCTAAATCTCTAGTGTATGGTTTTGTTCTAGTCTCCTGCCTAATCACATTCTCTTTTTTTTTCTTAATTTCTCTTCTTTCTTTTTTCAACCAACGTCTTATCTTATCAATTGCTTTTATAAAATCTTTTATAATTTTCATCTTTACAGTCATATTCCATCCTTATATCATATTTACCCTTATTTTTGTACATATATAAGTTTTTCTTTCTTTAAAATTTTGGGAGGCACTTTCTTCTAACAGACCAAAATACACCCAAAATCTAGTGTGTGGCACTGATCTATGCACCAGCCTGATCATATTTGATCATATTCTTTTTTTTTTTTTCTTTTTTCTTTCTTTCTCTTTCTTTTCCCCCGGTTTCGGGTCTCTTCTGATTTGTCTAGTGTATATTTTTGGGGGGTCACTGTTACCCTGTTAGCATTTTGTTCTCTCATTCATCTATTCTCCTCTGGACAAAATGACAAGACGGAAAAAATCACCTAAAAAAAAAGAACAAGAGGCAGTACCAACTGCCAGGGTCCTAATCAACACAGGCATTAGTAAGTTGTCGGAACTAGAGTTCAGAATGACGATTATACAGATACTAGCTGGGCTTGAAAAAAGCATGGAAGATTACTAGAGAAACCCTTTCTGGAGAAATAAAAGAACTAAAATCTAACCAAGTTGAAATCAAAAAGGCTTTAATGAGGTGCAATCAAAAATGGAGGCTCTAACTGCTAGGATAAATGAGGCAGAAGAGAGAATTAGTGATATAGAAGACCAAATGATGGAGAATAAAGCAGCTGAGAAAAAGAGAGATAAACAACTACTGGATCACAAGTGCAGAATTCGAGAGATAAGTGATACCATAAGACGAAACAATATTAGAATAATTGGGATCCCAGAAGAAGAAGAAAGAGAGAGAGGGGCAGAAGGTATATTGGAGCAAATTATAGCAGAGAACTTCCCTAATTTGGGGAAGGAAACAGGTATCAAAATCCAGGAGGCACAGAGAACCCCCCTCAAAAAGCAATAAAAATAGGTCAACGCCCCGACATCTAATAATAAACTTACAAGTCTGAGAGACAAAGAGAAAATCCTGAAAGCAGCTCAGGAGAAGAGGTCTGTAATCTACAATGGTAGAAACATTAGTTTGGCAACAGACCTATCCACAGAGACCTGGCAGGCAGAAAGGACTGGCAGGATATATTCAGAGCACTAAATGAGAAAAATATGCAGCCAAGAATACTATATCCAGCTAGGCTGTCATTGAAAATAGAAGGAGAGATAAAAAGCTTCCAGAACAAACAAAAATTAAAAGAATTTGCAAACACGAAACCAGCCCTACAAGAAATATTGAAAGGGGTCCTCTAAGCAAAGAGAGAGCCTAAAAGTAACATAGACCAGAAAGGAACAGAGACAATATACAGTAACAGTCACCTTACAGACAATACAATGGCACTAAATTCATCTCTTTCAATAGTTACCCTGAATGCAAATGGGTTAAATGCCCCAATCAAAAGACACAGGGTATCAGATTGGATAAAAAAACAAGACCCATCGATATGCTCTCTGCAAGAGACTCATTTTAGACGCAAAGACACCTCCAGATTGAAAGTGAGGGGGTGGAAAACCATTTACCATGCTAATGGACATCAAAAGAAAGCTGGGGTGGCAATCCTTCTATCGGACAAATTAGATTTTAAACCGAAGACTATAATAAAAGATGAGGAAGGACACTATATCATACTTAAAGGGCCTATCCAACAAGAAGATCTAACAATTGTAAATAGCTATGCCCCTAACATGGGAGCAGCCAATTATATAAGCCAATTAATAACAAAAGCAAAGAAACACATTGACAACAATACAATAATAGTAGGGGACTTTAACACCCCCCTCACTGAAATGGACAGATCATCTAAGCAAAAGATCAACAAGGAAATAAAGACTTTAAATGACACACTGGACCCAATGGACTTCACAGACATATTCAGAACATTCCATCCCAAAGCAATGGAATACACATTCTTCTCTAGTGCCCATGGAACATTCTCCAGAATAGATCACATCCTATGTCATAAATCAGGTCTCAACCAGTACCAAAAGATTGGGATCATTCCCTGCCTATTTTCAGACCACAATGCTTTGAAACTAGAACTCAATCACAAGAGGAAAGTCGGAAAGAACTCAAATACATGGAGGCTACAGAGCATCCTACTAAAGAATGAATGGGTCAACCAGGAAATTAAAGAATAATTTAAAGAATTCATGGAAACAAATGAAAATGAAAACACAACTGTTCAAAATCTTTGGGATGCAGCAAAGGCGTCCTAAGAGGAAAGTATAGAGTAATACAAGCCTTTCTCAAGAAACAAGAAAGATCTCAAATACACAACCTAACCCTACACCTAAAGGAGCTGGAGAGAGAACAGCAAATAAAGCCTAAACCCAGCAGGAGAAGAGAAATAGTAAAGATCAGAGCAGAAATCAATGAAATAGAAACCAGAAGAACAGAAGAACAGATCAACGAAACTAGGAGCTTGTTCTTTGAAAGAATTAATAAGATTGATAAACCCCTGGCCAGACTTATCAAAAAGAAAAGAGAAATGACCCAAATAAATAAAATCATGAATGAAAGAGGAGAGATCACAACCAACACCAAAGAAATACAAACAATTATAAGAACATATTATGAGCAACTATATGCCAGCAAATTAGATAATCTGGAAGAAATGGTTGCATTCCTAGAGATGTATAAACTACCCAAACTGAGCCAGGAAGAAATAGAAAACCTGAACAGACCTATAACCACTAAGGAAATTGAAGCAGTCATCAAAAATCTCCCAACAAACAAAAGTCCAGGGCCAGATGGCTTCCCAGGGGAATTCTACCAAACATTTCAAGAAGAATTAATACCTATTCTTCTGAAACTGTTCCAAAAAATAGAAATGGAAGGAAAACTTCCAAACTTGTTTTATGAGGCCAGCATTACCTTGATCCCAAAACCAGACAAAGGCCCCATCAAAAAGGAGAATTACAGACCAATATCCCTGATGAACATTCATGCAAAAATTCTCACCAAAATACAAGGCAATAGGATTCAACAGTACATTAAAAGGATTATTCACCACAAACAAGTGGGATTCATTCCTGGGCTGCAAGGTTGGTTCAACATCCGCAAATCAATCAATGTGATACAATACATTAATAAAAGAAAGAGTAAGAACCATATGATCCTCTCAATAGATGCAGAAAAAGCATGTGACAAAGTACAGCATTGTTTCTTGATCAAAATTCTTCAGAGTATAGGGATAGAGGGTATATACCTCAATATCATAAAAGCCATCTATGAAAAACCCACAGCGAATATCATTCTCAATGGGGAAAAACTGAGAGCTTTCCCCCTAAGGTCAGGAATGTGGCAGGGATGTCCACTATCACCACTGCTATTCAACACAGTACTAGAAGCCCTAGCCACAGCAATCAGACAACAAAAAGAAATAAAAGGCATCCAAATCGTCAAAGAAGGAGTCAAACTCTCACTCTTTGCAGATGATATGATACTTTATGTAGAACACCCAAAAGACTCCACCCCAAAACTGCTAGAACTCATACAGGAATTCAGTAAAGTGGCAGGATATAAAATCAATGCACAGACATCAGTGGCATTTCTATACACCAACAACAAGACAGAAGAACGAGAAATGAAGGAGTCGATCCCATTTACAATTGCACTCAAAACCATAAGATACCTAGGAATAAATCTAACCAAAGAGGCAAAGAATCTGTACTCAGAAAACTATAAAATACTCATGAAAGAAATTGAGGAAGACACAAAGAAATGGAAAAACGTTCCATGCTCATGGATTGGAAGAACAAATATTGTGAACATGTCAAAGCTACCTAGAGCAATCTACACATTTAATGCAATCCCTATCAAAATACCATCCACTTTTTTCAAAGAAATGGAACAAATAATCCTAAAATTTGTATGGAACCAGAAAAGACCCCAAATAGCCAGAGGAATGTTGAAAAAGAAAAGCAAAGCCGGCGGCATCACAATTCCGGACTTCCAGCTCTATTAGAAAGCTGTCATCATCAAGACAGTATGGTACTGGCACAAAAACAGACACATAGATCAATGGAACAGAATAGAGAGCCCAGAAATGGACCCTCAACTCTATGGTCAACTAATCTTCGACACAGCAGGAAAGAATGTCCAATGGAAAAAAGACAGTCTCTTCAACAAATGGTATTGGGAAAATTGGACAGCCACATGCAGAAGAATGAAACTGGACCATTTCCTTACACCACACACAAAAATAGACTCAAAATGGTTGAAAGACCTCAATGTGAGACAGAAGTCCATCAAAATCCTAGAGGAGAACACAGGCAGCAACCTCTTCGACCTCAGCTGTAGTAACTTCTTCCTAGAAACATCGCCAAAGGCAAGGGAAGCAAGGGCAAAAATGAACTATTGGGACTTCATCAAGATAAAAAGCTTTTGCACAGCAAAGGAAACAGTCAACAAAACCAAAAGACAACCTACAGAATGGGAGAAGATATTTGCAAATGGCATATCAGACAAAGGGCTAGTATCCAAAATCTATAAAGAACTTAACAAACTCAACACCCAAAGAACAAATGATCCAATCAAGAAATAGGCAGAAGACATGAACAGACATTTTTCCAAAGAAGACATCCAAATGGCCAACAGACACATGAAAAAGTGCTTAACGTCGCTGGGCATCAGGGAAATCCAAATCAAAACCTCCATGAGATACCACCTCACACCAGTCAGAATGGCTAAAATTAACAAGTCAGGAAATGACAGGTGTTGGAGAGGATGCAGAGAAAGGGGAACCCTCCTACACTGTTGGTGGGAATGCATGCTGGTGCAGCCACTCTGGAAAACAGTATGGAGGTTCCTCAAAAAGTTGAAAATAGAGCTACCCTACGACCCAGCAATTGCACTACTGGGTATTTACCCCAAAGATACAAATGTAGTGATCCAAAGGGGTACGTGCAGCCCAATGTTTATAGCAGCAATATCCACAATAGCCAAACTATGGAAAGAGCCAAGATGTCCATCGACAGATGAATGGATAAAGAAGAAGTGGTATATATATACAATGGAATATTATGCAGCCATCCAAAAAAATGAAATCTTGCCATTTGCGACGACGTGGATGGAACTAGAGGGTATTATGCTAAGCGAAATAAGTCAATCAGAGAAAGACATGTATCATATGATCTCACTGATATGAGGAATTTTTAATCTCAGGAAACAAACTGAGGGTTGTTGGAGTGGTGGGGGGTGGGAGGGATGGGGTGGCTGGGTGATAGACATTGGGGAGGGTATGTGCTATGGTGAGTGCTGTGAATTGTGTAAGACTGATGAATCACAGACCTGTACCTCTGAAACAAATAATGCAATATATGTTAAGAAAAAAAAAAGAAGAAGAAGAAGGTAGCGCGGGAGGGGAAGAATGAAGGGGGGGAATTGGAGGGGGAGACAAACCATGAGAGACGATGGACTCTGAAAAACAAACTGTGGGTTCTAGAGGGGAAGGGGGTGGGGGGATGGGTTAGCCTGGTGATGGGTATTAAAGAGGGCACGTACTGAATGGAGCACTGGGTGTTATACGCAAACAGTGAATCATGGAATACTACATCAAAAACTAATGATAAAAAGTACGGTGATTAACATAAAATAATAAAATAAAATTTAAAACAAAGAAGAGAAAAAAGTAAGTTATAAGGAAATATTTAATAAAATAGAGAGGTGTTAACTTTATGAAATGTTAAATGAAAGGTAAATGTACTGTATAACCCACTTGAGTTTAAAAGAAGTATCTCTGTGCATAGAAAAAAGACCAGGAAGCCTTATCCTGAAACGTTAATAGTGTTTGTTATTTCTGAGTGGTGAATTCTCAGATAACTTAAATTTTTTGCTTATTTCTTGTATTTTTGTGTTTAACATGTAAAAAGGGGGAAAAAAGCAGAGGTTTTAAAAAGTGAAAAAAGAAACTCAAAGTGATAAGTATATGGTTAGAGGTTTCAGTGGATAGCGAAAGAGCTCACTAGAGTGGCTGTATCCTCAGTCAGGGCCGAGCGAGCAGAGGCTTTTTTGCGAAGAAACTGCCTAGAGGCATCACCTCAACCACATTAAAGATGATGACATGCAAGTACGTGTGCAAATGCTGGTATTCCTTAGGAAATCAGTCCTATTACTTAATGCACCTACACTCTTTATCCAATCCCAAAAGAATGCAGAGTATTTCTAAAACATGTGTAATCGATTTTCACTTTTCTTTGCAGTTCTCCGCCATGCATTTATTTTTTTTTTCTAACAAGTGTTGTTAAAATACTTCCACAATATTGTATAAATACATCTTTCTTTTTTTGGCAGCCATGACTGCGTTAAAGTTTAGCCCTTGACATACTTTGCTTATGTTAATCCAGAGCTCCTAGAAGACAGGACGCTGTTTTATTCATCACCGTGCGCAGTATCAGCAGGCGCTCGGGTAACACCAGCGAAAGGCAGCTAAGTGTGAGCTTCTATTCTCAAGTCTTTTTGTTTTACTAGGACCTTTCTTCTTGGGCAGATACATTAACACATGACTTCATAGTACAAAATTCCAAACTTATAAAAAGAAAATAGATTTTTAGTTTCCAAGCGGAGAACCAGAGAAATCTGTGAATCATCGATTTCCCTTCTTTGAAACCATTTTTGTACCGTCGTATCAATACATGTAGGCCTGGAAGAGTGAAACTGTCCTCACACCCAGAGCTGGGGAGGTAAAGGGAGCCTCCTCATAGAATTTAACAAATCCCTCAGAAGCAGTAACATCCAAGTTTTACCAATTCTTTCCGCATCCAGAGCAGCAGCTATTTTCAAGATACCTGTGGTTCATAACGAGCCCATTTCTTACTCCCAGGGGGCCTAACGGGGCTTAGCTGGAAACGGCACAATTTCCAGTGACTGAAACAGTGTCTGACACCTGGAGTTAAATCTCTGTTGAATTATTAAATAAACAAATGGAAGTGGAAGACGGATGAACAAAAGAAATTTAACATTCTTTTGCATAGTGATGTGAAATACTAGCTTCACTGTGGTTTGAGACTTAAAAATTAAGGCACAATTCAGGAAAAGAAATCTATTCTTTATACACTCAGGCCAAACTTAAATACCCACTGAGGACAGGCAGGCGATGCAGTTGAATGGTTAGGTGTCTGGGCATGTGTGGACCTTATGGAGTGGAGGAGAGGCCAGCGTGCTCCATTTCAGTGGGGTGAGGCCAACTCAGTCCCGGGCCTTTGTGGCCGAATGGCACTGCAGGCCCAATTTCGCTAGCTGGAAGTCTAGATTTCTTTATGAAGACTCCAAAAATTTCAAATGTTGGCTCAACATTTAAAAATAGATACATGATGTCCTTGTGTTTTGCGTATCTGGCCAGAGGCACATAGATTTGAAACCTCTCATTTTGACTCTACTGTGTCTGAGAATATGTATCCTTAGGACACGTGTATGTGTGTCTGTGTGTCTGTGTATGAACTGTATGTTGTTGCTACAATCATTACCTTGTGGAAACTGAAAAGATCAAAGAGGTAAGTTACACTCTGGGGGAGGGTTTTTAAGCACTGGGTGAGCTGGTGGAAAAATCCTGGAGGATGTATCTTTTAAAGGTACGTGTCAAAAACATTGAGTTATTCCTGAACTTGTAAATATTTTGCTCTGTGATTAGGTCATTTGTGTTTGCTAACTGACACCCATAGCGAAAGGAAGCACCTACCCTCCCCCACAGGGACTGGGGAAACTCAAAGTGACTCCCAGGCCCTCGAGGAAGGCATTCCTGGGTTATAAAACCATCAAGAAGTTTTTAATGAGGTTTTTATCTATCTTAAAGAGAGCAAAGAAAGAATGTACAGTTGCAAGTTTTCTAAAATAAATGCTCCAAGGAAAGGGAGGTCAGGGGCTAGAGTTTAGTCAAGTTGGAGAGAATGTTAAGTCCATCTCAGTCATAGAGTGATGGTAGATGTTGATGTTTAGCAAGCTACACATCAGTAGATCAGAAATAAATGTAACTTCTAGATGTTCCAAGCCTAGCTTAGAGCCCTCCCCACCTTTCCCCTACATCCTCCCTACTGCCTAGTGTACCAGGGAACCATGGTATGCCAGTGACAGTGAGTAGCTAAGTTCTATCCATTTAAGGACTTGGAGGAGAAACCCATACTCTGCCTGTATTCCCTCCAGGGGACTCTACCTGCCCACATATGTACCAACAGGTGCTTATAAGGGCACCAGTGCCACGTGCTTTCACGGGGTGTGCAACCTTGGGAGCCTTGGTCTCTTCATTTCTAAATGGGCGTAATCAATGCACACTATACAGCATTTGTATGAGCAATGAATCTGATCTGTGTAAAGCACTCAACATGGTGCCTGGCATATAACACCGACTCAGCAAATGGTAACTATCAATGTTTCAGCCAGTTTCCATCTGTGCTATTATATTATTTTCACAGAAGGATGATCATACTATGATACTAATAGTAACAGAATACACAGAGAGGTGGAAGAAAAGAAGTTAAAAAATCGGGACGCCTGGGTGGCTCAGTCGGTTAAGCATCTGCCTTCGGCTCAGGTCATGATCCCAGAGTCCTGGGATCGAGTCCCGCATCGGGCTCCCTGCTCTGCGGGGAGCCTGCTTCTCCCTCTGCCTCTGTCTCTCTCTCTGTCTCTCATGAATAAATAAATAAAATCTTTAAAAAAAAAAAAAAAGAAGTTAAAAAATCGTGACTTAAATCTACCAAAACAGAGCAGAAGAAACTACCAACGAGGCAGCAACTATTTCCAAAGTGCCCTGGCCTACCCTCCACAGCTACACCCCAGTTTCTACCCAACTTTCCTTCGTCTTGTTCCCGCAGACTTAACTATTTCCCCATGTAGATCTCAAACCCTCATGTTCTTTAGCCCCACGACACAATGCAATTCTAAAAATTACAATCTTTGTTGTATTTCCTTTGTTATATTTAGCACTTGTGGCATTTTACCCAATGCTATTTATTTTTTGAAGCCCCTGGGGGAGCTCTTTGACTTTTCAGGAAGTGCTTTGCAAATTCTCCCCCCAGAAGGTTTTCCCTTTGTTTGTATCTTGGTAGCAATTCTAGTTTTCAACATTTGGACTCTGGTATTATAATTGTGCTCAAAGTATCTACACAGAAGTGGTCTGTTTCATCATCCAATGAGCTCGGCCTGTGTGTGGATATGACACTCCAGTGGAAGGAAGCCTATAGTAGCGATCCTGGGGAAAATTTAAGCAGCTGTGGCTATGTAATTCAAAACCTCTGGAAAGTGTGCTGCAGTCCGTGCACAGCATTAGTATAACATGAGGGCTGGATGTAGCCCGTCCCCCGGAGGACTTCCTCGCTTGCTGCAGGAAAGAGAAGACTGAAAGACAAACCTGGGTGCAGCCGGAAAGGTCCAAATAGATGAGCTTGTGGCATCCATTCCCTAAATTCAGGTACCGTAAACCTTTGTCTGTGAACTTTCTGCAATAAGCCAAACTAAGATTCTGTAAGTTCTGGAAGTACCTGAAAAGACACGGGCGAGAGGAGAGAGGAAGGAAAGGCATTATATTTGAGTCGTTTTCCACATCTTTCTTAAGCCACTATGACAAAGAGAAGTAAAACTATCAATTACTCTTTTCTCTTTGCAGATCTTCAGCAGTTGAACGTAATTATTAATGCTCTACCTGTTATGTGAAGGAGCTTGGAGTAGTATATCAGATAATGCATCATTACATTTTAAATGAAAATATAGATTTGCCTAGATTTTTAAGAAGGCTGATTGAGGGAGAGCTCTGAGGGTGGGGGACGTTTGTGCATTCCTATTGTTTGGACATTAGTTTGTGTTTGAAACCAAAGTTAAAATATTTGCAGTATTGTTGCATTTAAGTTTTATCTTTGGGGCACCAAAACAACGTGCAAAACGTGTAGATGGACAAATCCTTTGTAAACATTTAAATGGTGATTAACTGTTGCATGACAGTGAGGATTTGGGGCAGAAAGGAGGCAAAGTTAAACATAACAAGCTCCCAAAATGGACATGATAAGCAAATGGTTTGAAAAAAAATTTGAATATGCATGCTTTTGTGTTTCTTTATTATAGTTAAAGAAAGACTAATTGATATAGAGAGCTTAAAAATGGGTTAAAAAGAACAGTCTGCAAATGAGTTGAGCAACACATGAAGGGAATAAAAATGACATCAGAGGCTATCAATCTCACTGGAGTTCAAACAGATTAAATATGGCATTACCACCATGACCAAAATGATTGCTTCCAGAAAAAAAGGGAGGTAATTAAGATGAGCCGGTACAACCGTGCAAGGGCTTACAGTTTGAGGACATTCTGTGGACAAGTTTCCAAGCCTTCCTAAGCCTGGCATTTTTTTTTTAAAGTGCAATAACTCCCACTATTGCTCGCCCTTGTAATGGAATTAACAACATGCTGTTGGGTTGTGATCTGCAACAGTTTAACAGCAAATTGGAAAGCAAAAAGAACGAAAAGTGGGAAGAAGATGCCTTTCTGTCCCTCAAAAACCCACAAATGACTCGTAAAATTTACTTTCATGCAAATGGGAAATAAGATATGCAAGCATGGACAGTTAATCAGATTTATTCCTAAAATTTGAAAAGCACATCTATATGATATATAATGATTCCCATTCCATAGTGACTGATTTGATGCAGACCACACATTCCCCTCCAGCAATGTCCATGAGATTCAACAGAACAAAGAGGGACGCCATCTGGATTCCCCAGTGGCTGTGGGCAGGGCCGTGGAGCAGAAAGCAGCACTAACATCCCAAGGACACATCCCCTTTCCTGGGGCCCTTGAGTTAACCAAGGGCTATGCCAAAGTTTTGGAAACGCTTTCTCTTCCTCTCCTTCCTCTCCCTGGAGTGTATCCCTGTGATTCAACGGAGCAAAGTACGGTTTTCTTGGGGTGTGTGTGGGAGGTTGTCATTTCTAACAACCCTTTAGCTCTCTAATTTGGAGAAAGGAATAGTAAGGCAGACAGCACAACACAATGGAAAATGCACAAGGTTTTGGAATCTGACCAAATTGGATTCGAATTTCAGCCCTGACACTGCAACTTCCCGAACCTCTCACAGATTGTTTCTGCGTCTGTTAAGTGGAGATTATAATATTATCTCTCTCTCTCTTTTTTTTTAACCCTGACCAACTGTGTCCAGCTTTCCTGAATCTTAGTTTTCTCATCTGTAACATGGATGTAATTCTATCCACTCTTTCCTCTCAGAGGTATGACAATTACATGAGAACATAGATGTAACAGTATTTTATTAAGGATGATTTTTGATGATTAAAATCAGCAAGTAGAAGCTTTAAAATATATATTCTTGCTACTACTATTTCATATAATTAGTTGTTCTTATGAAGTTTGTACTATCTTCTTCCATGTAATGGAATGGATGCTTATCTGACAAAAGTGGCGTATACAACTGATACCAAGACTTTGGGAGACCTCACGTTACATCTACACCCTCATTTTATCAAGGTTTAATGCCCTTTTTAATCTGTTTTAACTCCAGTGAGACTGATAGCCTCTGATGTAGTTTTTATTCCCCTCATGTGTTGCCCACTCATTTGCAGACTGTTCTTAACCCATTTTTAACCTCTATATCAGTCTGTCTTTAATTATAATAATGTAGCTGTCACTTGTAAAATCATGCATATTCAAATATATTCAGATCTAGCCCAAGCCTATTGTCTGATTTTTTTTAAGTCCTTGTGATCAGTTAACAAATACTCAAAGTAGAGGGGCACCTGGGTGGCTCAGTCAGTTAAGCCTCTGACTCCTGATTTCGACTCAGGTCATGATCTCAGGGTCCTGGGATTGAACCCCACATTGGGCTCTGTGCTCAGTGTGGAGTCAGCTTGCCCCTCTCCCTCCCTCTGCTTGTTCTCTCTCTTTCTCTCAAATAAATAAAGAAAATCTTAAAAACAAAACAAAAAAACCCCCAAATACTTAAAGTAGGAATTGAATGGGGAGTTCTTAACGTTTTTGTGTGTAACATACCTCTAGATCTATGGACCCTTTGTCAGCATAATGTTTTTAATGCGTAAAATAATACTTAAAATTACCAAATACTTAAAATTACAAAAGCAGCTAATTATATTGAAAGATATCATTATCAAAATTTTTAAAAAACCAAATGAGTGGAATAATAATATATGTGCTTCTTTATTAGCATATTAAATAACAAGATCTAGGGGCAGGGCTAATAACTACCCATGATTTTGAAGTAGTGATGAGTGTCAATAATGATACTTTGAGATACTTGTAACAACTATAATAAGAAAATGTTTGAGATTTTTTTTTTTTTAAAGATTTTATTTATTTATTTGAGACAGAGAGAATGAGATACAGAGAGCATGAGAGGGAGGAGGGTCAGAGGGAGAAGCAGACTCCCCGCCGAGCAGGGAGCCCGATGCGGGACTCGATTCAGGGACTCGATCCAGGGACTCCAGGATCATGACCTGAGCCGAAGGCAGTCGCTTAACCAACTGAGCCACCCAGGCGCCCCAATGTTTGAGATTTATATGGTCGAGGAGACCCAGGAACTGCTAATACTACTGTGATTTTTTTTTTTTTTACCTACATTTCAGTTAGAGCTTAGTGAAAATAGAGATTATTTTTCTCCCATCAAAATTCATGGAACCTCTGAAGTCCATCCCTGGTCTCCTTGGGGGATCCACTGAGCCCAGGTTAAGAACCTCAGGTTTGTCACAAGAAGTTGTTCACTGGACGAAATGACTCCCAGATTGAAAGTCCCTAGATGGCCGTCTTCAAAGTGGAACCTCATGGGAACCATCAGTTTGAAAACCCAGCACAGGAGGAATCCTAAGTGGCCCTGTAGACCTTTCTAGGGATTTACAGGGCCGCAGACTTAAAGCTGTTGGGGATGGGAAAATAATCAGTTGACAGTGAAATCACTTGGCAAATTTTATGCAATACTGCAACTTTTTATTCTGAATTTTGGCAAAGAAATAAGTCCCTTACATGAGTGAGATCTGGTTCATCATTTTCTCAAGCCAGAGACAACTTGGTATTTCTAATTCTACTTTGAGGCAGTGTTTGCAGCCTGTGTTTATCTTTTCCTCATTATTTGATAACTAAGTGTTTCTAATGGGGGGAGGGGTTCCCTTTGTGACTTATTTTTCTACTGCTATTATAATCTTTAAGAGTCACAGTTCTTATAGAAACTACAGAGATCACTTTTTTTCTTTTGGCTTTTTTCCATTAACGAATTGAAACCTTCTGTGTTAGATCGCCAATACCTGAGGGAATTACTATTGGAAGGAATGTAGAGTTATGTATTTAAACAAAAATTTCTCTGAAAAATCACCAAGACAAGGCCTTAAGTTTCTTTTAAGTTAAGTGTTGGGCTCTTTAGTTTCACAGAGGCAGTTTTGCATAATAGAATTTCTGCTGAAATCCAAATGCAGTGTTTTGACCTCTTATTCATAGGGAAGACCTTGAGGATGTCCAGGCAAGGCAACAGCTTACTCTGCCCCATTCTGATGGTTACTGGTAAGACTATATAACATGAGAGCACCTATAAATAAGAAGTTTCCGAGCCAATTGAAGAATCTATATGAAAAATAATTAAACACCATGCCACTGTAACGTATGATGCTCCATTAAGGAGCTTTATTTGCCAAGTGATTTCACTGTCAACTGATTATTTTCCCATCCCCAACAGCTTTAAGTCTGCGGCCCTGTAAATCCCTAGAAAGGTCTACAGGGCCACTTAGGATTCCTCCTGTGCTGGGTTTTCAAACTGATGGTTCCCATGAGGTTCCACTTTGAAGACGGCCATCTAGGGACTTTCAATCTGGGAGTCATTTCATCCAGTGAACAACTTCTTGTGACAAACCTGAGGTTCTCCTGCATGCCCAGAATGTCTCCCACACAATAATTGATCAATACATGGTGAATAAGTGAATGAATGTTGCTGTTAGGTTTCAGGGAGAGAAGAAATCATTGCAGAATTCTGGTAGATGGTATGACTTGAGGTGTAAAGGCTATGGCTTAGCAGAGAGGAGGAGAAAGGCATTCCAGCTGTAAAGAATGAGAAGCATGCAGCAATCTGGTGACCAGAGTTAAGGGCCTCCCTTGGGAAACCTGGGCAGATAGGTTTGATCAGATAATGTTAAGGACTGTCAGGGAAGAGTCTAGACCCTAAGCTTGTCAAAGACATGACAAGACTATTTTTCCAGGGTGATACTTCTGACAGCATAAGGCAGAACAGATTGAAGGAAAGAGAGACCAAGGGTGAACCATCAGGATGCTATGGCAAATGAAGTGCTGAGAGTGCCACTAGGTTGTGGAATGAATGGAAAGGGTTTGATTCAGGAAATATTTAAAAGCAAACATGTCCTGGAATAGGCATGAGCCAGGAGCAGCCCTCATTTTCAACTTTAGAAAATTGAGCAAGTCCCTAAAGAAGTGAGGAAAAATATTCAGATAAGAAGCTGGCAATTCAACGTTGTCAAGAAGGGCAAACAAATTATATTTTTCTTCTGGCAAATGGTTTCTTTGGAAAGAAAGGCTAAAGGCACTGGAGAGAGAATGACAAGAGCACAAACAACATTTCTCTGGTTATTTATAGTTTAAAGAACACATTTGCATACCCATGCATATTTGAAACAGTGGAAAACAGAGCAAAAATAGAGAGTCATTATGAAATATATTTTTATCATAGATAAGAAAGTCGGTGTACATTTTTTTCATCTGATAAAAATCGTCAAGATCAAGTGCATTTACCCTGGATGTTCTCTCAATAGCAAGAACTAGAGTTAAAATCAAGACAAAATTCTCATTTTGGGTCCTATTTTTCTCTCCGTTGCCCATTAAAGGTACAGCTTCGTTTGTACAATAAATGTCCCTAAAAACTATGCATGGTTGTAGTGTTATTTTAAATTTCCTAGGAGAAAAGATGATCTAAAAGTATGCTATCCCGAATCACCTACTTTGTAAGTTCAGATTTTCATATGGGGATTTAATGGATTTTGTAATATATTCTCTCTCTTTCTACACACGCACAAGCATATATGTTCTCTCTCTCTCTATATATATACACACACACACACACACACATTCATACATGCACATATATTCATACATACGTATCTCAATATGGAATGCCTAAAGAAAAGTACTGAGTGATATTCTATATTGGAGGACTAGAGAACTTTCTAGAACTCCTGAGAGGGTCGGGGCCCTCCATGGTGGTGTCACTGGAGCTGGCTTACACCAGCCCATGAGAACCAACTATTAGCATTTCTTCCCAACTCCACATTCGATACATCATGTTGGTAGCTTGAAATTGATCATGGTGGTAGTTTTCACACCACAGAAATCAGAACATCCCCTTAGCCTCTACCCAAACTAGTTATTAAACATTTACTGCAACACAGCTATCCTTGGAACACACTTTGAGAACTACTGATATAGAGAACGTAGTATGCTGAGGAAATATATACAGAGATAAAAATGACAAGAGAGATGACAGCTTTGAAGGACAGCAATAAAAATTCAACTATAAATAAAAGAAGATTCTTAAGATAAAACCTGAACAAATAGAATAAAGGCATTAAAAAAGAAAAATAGCTTCCTTGGCTGAGAAAAGATCGAAGTTTTAATGTTCGAATGTTTACTATGTTCCAGGAAAAGTTAATTGAAAGAATACAATTAAGTTTGGAAAATGTTTTTAATTTCTCAGGAAAAAGGAAATTCTTGCAAGCATATTGGCAGAAAAAATAAGTTACCAACAAAGGAACAAAAAAATCAAGCTGGCTTTACACTTCTCTTTAACATGAAGTATCAAAGATTATGGGGCAGTATTTGTAGGATTTTAAGAGTAAAGTAAGGGACATAATTCAAGAACCATATGCCAAGAGGAGATGCTCACCCTCCAAGACAAAAGAAAGTAATTTTCAGAAAGCAATGGCCGTTTATTCTTCGGATAAAGACTTTTTAAAACTATATTTCCAGTCATCATGGGATGAATAAAAATCAGAATTAAAGAATAAGGAAATTGTGGAACAAATGGACCATCAATGAATGACAAAACTAGAGTTAGGACTACATAATTATAAATATCATCACAAACATGAAAGTCAATATTAAAAGGAAAGTTAAATGATTAATAAAACTCATGATTTATATGTGTTTATGTACAAAGGGTAGAAGTAGAGAAGCAACAAGTTCAGGGGAGAATGAAAGTGTATTAGATCTCTGGTCTAACATGGGGAGAGGGGCCAAAGTCATGGTTCCATCACGACTTTGATAACTGGAGAAATACATATTAAAAGGATGTTTTTAAAAAAACCATACAGGGGCGCCTGGGTGGCTCGGTCGGTTAAGCCGTCTGCCTTCAGCTCAGGTCATGATCCCTGGGTCCTGGGATCGAGCCCCAAGTCAGTCTGCCCCCTTCCCTCTGCACCCCGCCCCCCGCTCATTCTCTCTCTCTCTCTCCAAGAAATAAATAAGATCTAAAAAAAAAAAAATACAAATAGCCATTGGTTAGAATACAGAACAGAATGTGCACATACCTCTGAAATACCTTGAGACAATAAAAGTCAACAACATAGTGTATATAGCAAAAGGTGAAAACAGTGAGTACAGTACAGTAACAGAAAAATCAAAAACATAAAGCAAGATGATAAAAATAAGACCATATACTCCATTTTGAAAGGAAATATTAATCTTCTAAACTATCCTCTTAAAAAGGCAGAATTAAAAATTTTAAGATAGAAGTTAGCTATGTGCTTCATATAAAAGGCAAATCTAAAATACACCAAAATAAAGATTAAAAATGCAAGGATACAGGGGCACCTGGGTGGCTCAGTCAGTTAAGTGGCCAACTCATGATTTCAACTCAGATCATGATCTCAGGGTCGTGGGATCCCACTCAGCACAGAGTCTTCTTGAGATCCTCTCTCTCCCTCTGCCTCTCCCCCCGCTCACATGCTCTCTCTCTCTAAATAAATACATAAAGTCTTTTAAAAAATAAAAATACAGGGACACATAAAATTATTCCACAAAATCACAAGCAAAAGGAAACAAAGGTGACTATATTAATAGCAGATAAAGAGTCTGAGGCAAAGAAACATCAACCACGATAAAGAATATAATCTTATGTGAATAAATGCTATAATTTATAATGAAACATACTACTTATTAATCTTTATATGTAAAATAAAAATATCAAAATAAACTAAAGAAGCTTGATTATAAAAGGCAACCAATATCACTATTATACTATGAAATATCAAGAATTTATATACATATATACACATACACGTAGAAATTTTTTTCTCTAAAAGAAACTCTCTTGTTTTAAACATTCATGGATGATTTACTAGAATTAATTATATACACTAGTCCACCACAAAATCTCAATAAATTCCAAAAGGTAGAAATAATTCAGTCCACATTTCTTGACCACAGTGTACAAAATTAGAAATTAAAACCAGAAGTTTTTTTTTTTTTAAAGATTTTATTTATTTATTTGAGAGAGAGAGTGAGAGAGAGAAAGAGCACAAGAGGGGGGAGCGGGAGAGGGAGAAGCAGACTCCCTGCCGAGCAGGGAGCCCGATGCGGGACTCGATCCTGGGACTCCAGGATCATGACCTGAGCCGAAGGCAGTCGCTTAACCAACTGAGCCACCCAGGCGCCCAAAACCAGAAGTTTAATCAAAGAAACTTCAACTACTTGGAATCAAAAATTCTCTTCTAAATAATTATTGGGTCAAAGAGAAAATCAAATATACAAGAGTTTGTTTAGAAAATGAGAACAATACTTATCAAATCTTAGAAACTTTGCCTAAATTCTTATTTAGAGGTCATTTCATATTAAATCTTACAAATGAAAGAAATCAACTAAATCTTACAAATTAAAACCTTAAAAGATATTTGTACTGTACCCAAGTCCAAAAATGACCATTTAGAAAATATAATGAGAAATTAAAATCAGAAAGGATAGCATTCATAGTGACAATTGAAGAGATACCACAAAGATTAGCCATATGCATAAAACAAAATTTTGAGACATTTAATAAAACATTTGAAAAAAAATTTAGAATTAGACTATGTTCCTGATAAGGAGACTAAAATTATAAAAATATAAATTAGTTCTTAAATTATTTTATCTTTAATTATTGGCGTACTGGTAAATATCTAAGAACTGGCACTTTAAAAACATATATGCATATAAATGTGTATATGTTTACTATAAATTTGTACAGCTTACTATTTACATTTACTATCTTAGAGATAGGAAATATGTATAACACACAACTTATAAATAATAATAAAATACACAATATTCTTTATTGTAAAGTCGATACAGTCAATAGATTCTCACACAATGCTTTCATGGACTTTTGCCAAACTTATAAATGCAGCTAGTAATTTTGTCTTCTTTGTGTTCAAAGGAAAAATAAAATTCTGTGACTTTGACATATTTCTTGTTTTCACCAAAATATAAAAACAAAGTTCAAAGATATTGAGGAATGTGTATAGTTTCAATCTGAATATTTTCATTTACATTCATGAGTAAGACAAAAGTGAAACAACAAAGATGTATATGCAGACTTCACTCGTCCATCAGCGACGTGAGTGACTTCTTTGCTGAATCAGGTAATAGTTTCCAAGTCCTGAAAGAATATTTCCTCAATCTTTTATGGTATTTGCAATGTTGCAGCTATAAACATGATGCACTTTAAAAAAAAAAAGATTTTATTTATCTGAGAGGAGAGAGAGCATGAGTGGAGGGAGGGGCAGAGGGAGAAGGAGATGCAGACTCCCCACTGAGTAGGGAGACCCAGGGATGCAGGCTTGATCCCAGGACTCTGGGATCATGACGTGAGCTGAAGGCAGAATTTGAATATTCTGTCAATGTTTGGTGATGCCTTGTATTCTTCTGTCCCTTCTCTTCCAAAGAAGCACTAGCTGAGGAAAAGCAACATTTGTGTTCAGGTTTGTCAAGAGTCCATAGATCGAAAAACAACAAGTACCAGGTTTCCTGGAGGTGATGGAGGTACCGGCAGGTGACCAGAGCAGGGCAAGAGGGAATGTGGGCCTGCAGTGCTCAAGGTCCAAGGAGGGAAGACACTGGTGTTCCATTGTTGAGAAGTCCAGACATGGGACTAGAATTTAGGAGCCAGGCTCCATTGCCCAGGAAGGAGGACCAGAAAGAGGCAGAGCCCAACTCAAGCTACTGGGCACTTGGCTCCAAGAGTGACACAGAAACGCTGGCCAAGCACAGGACCCGTTACTTAAGTTGGACGCTCCCCCCCCTACCCCCCCGGGGCGGGAGAGAATAGGCACCAGCTTGGGGACGTGAAAGCAGCAGTGCAGTTACCACAATCGTGGTGCCACATTGGGGGAGGGGGTGTTGGCAGAAGGGGAATGCTGGAGCGAGCCAGAGCCTCGAGGGGCAGAACTCTTTCCAGGGTAATACAGATACCACAAGCCTTACCTGGGCAGGATTCGCATCGTCCTATTGGTGATGGTGGTGTTGGATAGATTGAGGTACAGGATTCCAGGACAGCCCTCGGAGATGTATCTCATTGATTCATCCTGCATGAAAACGGAGGGGAGAATTAGCAAAGTCTAGCAGGTTTTGTGATTTCCCCATTATCTCTCTCCGAAAGAGTATATGCAGGCCTTGGTCTCTTCATATTCTTGGTTATTAGTTGTAAATCAAATTAAACAGAAGGTGATGGTTTTGTTTGAAGCTTCACTACTCTCTCCCCTGCCCTTTCTTTGGAAATAAAATCCCATTCCATCACAGTGACACTTTGTTAAAATTTGAACCCTTGCAAGTTCAACGCTGACAGGAAATTTGAGCTCAAGTGTCAAAGTGTCAACCACTCCTGACTCTTCAGATGCATGAAAGTGATTAAAACCTGATCTATTTTTAAACTTGCTAAAATCATTCTGAAAGACAGGAATAGTAAAAGTGAGTCCATATTTACACATATATATTTATGGAAGTGTGTGTGTGTGTGTGTGTGTGTAATTAAGTTTCTGTGGTCCTATAGTGAACATATTAAAACAGCTAAACAGAATCTCACCAAATTTACTTGAAATGGTCTGAAGCAAAAGAAAAAAAAAAGGTACATACATTTTGAACATGAAGTTCAGTGTTGAGGGTGTTGTGGGTGAGACTCTCCAAGATTCAAGCAGCCCTCCCCCAGAGCTAACACTGAGGTACAAGAAAACAGAGCGACTGTGACAGGAGAGAGACAGGAAAACAAATAGTCATTTCAAGCCTCAGCCCTAAACTGACATTTACAAGACCAAATGAATTGCAAGCTTTGATTGTGGTGGAGCTGCTGCTTATATGGGTAACTGCTTGTAAAATGCTCTAGTATGAGTAAGTAGCAGCAGGTTTTTATTTATTTAATGATGGTGGATGAGTCTCCCCAGGAACACCGACAAGGTCAGCTAGTTTTAAATATTTGTGGCACATCGGTCCTAGAAAGAATAGGCCATTGCTGGAAGAAGTAAATTGTCCCTTGCCTAGGGAATATGGTTTGGGAAAGAATTCTGCATGTTCAATAGGGCCACCTCCAACACCACTAAGGATGGCAAAGGTTTATTTTCAGTAGGATCATTAATGTTTAGCAGTCTATTCCTAGCTATTTCTCGGAGTCATGGATAATACAATAACAAATTCCTGCAGTTCTGCTATAGGAAATGCTCTGTGTGCTGACGCTGCATGAGTGCAAGTGCAGGGATTCAATAAGCACTGTATTCTTGCCACTGCATTCAAGCTGCCAGCAATTTTTCTACATATTCCACCACTAAAATGCAGGATTTAGTATACGTGGATAGAGTAAAAAAAAAAAAACAAAAAACAAAACAAAAAAATATATATATATGGTACAACTTTCCCAGAAGGAATGAAGAATCGTAATAAATGGCATTGTAATTTAATATAAATGAAATCCATCTTCAAAAATGTTTCATGGTGCCAACCAAATATCAAAGTGATTATGCACCTATTGAATGGCCAAAATGCAAGTGAGATGGGGCAAGGAAAGGATAGGAAGCTGGCTAATACACCCTCAGGGAGGTAGCCACAGAGAAGATGCAAATATGGGGCCAGGAAGAGGAAGATGAAGTATGTTTTATGTACCAAAGAGGAAGCTCATTTTTCCTTTAAGATAAGGAAGCAAACCATTCACTGCATTTTCCTGTCTGGAGGAGCTTGGACATCGAAGAAACTTCAGACGAATCCCATTCTCAGCATTTAAAGGAGCTCAAGGTTCAGCCCCCAAATGCAGGAGCACATAAATGCAAACACTGTTTGAGTATCTTCATTGCAAAATGGTTTCTGAATTGGTCCACAATGCACCCAAATCTTTCCGAATGTAATATATTCATAAGGCAAGCTTCTTAGAAACAAAGCTTTGTGAATGAATGTTACTCAACTCTTTAAATGTAAACCTGTCTCCCAGTCTATGCTTCAAAGGGAAAAACAATAGTAAAGTGTGGCTGGATAAAATTATCAGCCTAGTATTAGACTCCAAAATTGGAAAAGACTTTGATGTTCACAAATTCAATGCAGATGGCATTTGTTTCCTATTAGAGAGGCAAATTTAAAGACTGTGATCTTTTATTCAAGTGTAGAACTGAAGCTCCCTGAGGGCAGGAACTGAAACTTGATTCATTTTCAATTCCCTCTAACACTTATATTTTATAGCATATAAATTCCCTATATATCTTTTTAGATAAAGATAAATATATCTTTAATGTAGTAGGTACTAAAAATATCCACAGAATGAAACAGAAGTTTGAAAGAAAGAACTAGAATGACGACTCTGGGAGGTGTGGATGTCATGCTAGAGTTGCTGCTTAATGAAGAGCATGACAAAATCAGGCTCTTCTGTTTTCACCCTACTTCTCTTACTGTTTCGTCTTTTCTTTATTTAAGATTTTATTTATTTATTAGAGAGAGAGAGAGAGAGAGAGCAAGAGAGAGCAGGATCAGGGAGGAGGGTGAGAAGCAGACTCCCCAGTGAGTGGGGAACCTGATATAAGACGCGATCCTAGGACCCCGGGATCATGACCTGAGCCAAAGGCCGATGCTTAACCAACTGAGCCACCCAGGCGCCCCCTCTTACTGTTTTTTCTTAAGATTCTTTGCTATTTTTTCTCCTCTACCTACTTTTAAAAGTCAGCAATCTCCAAGGTTCAATCCTAAATTCTCTTCTCATACCTACTTTCTCTCTCTAGGTTGATCATATTCACTTTTGTAATGTAATTAAGAATACAAAAATGTCAACCCAAGATGGAATCTCAAGTTCTATGCCATGCTCTCCATTACCTACTCAGTATCTCCATACAATTTCATTCCTTCTTAATGTTGTAGACTATTTACTATGCCAATATCTGTGCTGTGTGCTAGGACTACCACAGAAAATAAGACACAGCTCCTGCCCTTTGGGCTCTTGGGCTAGTGGAGGAGGCAGAAATGCTGTGATTAGGGATACTTGTTATAGGGACCCAGAGGAGCAGCAACAAACCCAGCCCTGGGGGACAGGGATGTCTTGGTAAAGGAGGTGGTACCTAAAGTAAGCCTTAAAGCCTGACAAAAAGGAAAGCAACACCTGAGGACAAAGCAAAAGGGCACTCCATGCAAAGAGCACAGCCCAAGCAGAAGCAAAACAAACAAGGAGCAGCTTGGCTCATGCAGCAAAGAAAGTGTAGCAGTGTATGGTTGCTGAAACTTAATGTGTGTGCAGGAATTGGAGCAAGATGAGGCTGGGAAAGGAGGCAGAGGCAAGACCACCGAGGGTCTCCCAAGGCATAGTAATGTTAAAGAGCTTTGACTTTATCGAATAATGTAGATGACACACGAATGTGTGTATAAATGATGGAAAATGGCAGTGAAATGATCCGATCTGCCTCTTAGAAAGTGTACGTGCTCACGGGGGAAGACAGATTGGAAGTAAAAGAAAAGCCTGATCAGGGTAAAGAAAAGCCTGATCAGGGTAAAAAAAAAACCTGACAGGGACCAGGAAGGAACTGCCCAGGGTAATATGTTCATTTCTGTCTCCATTTGCACACAATTGGTAGCCATGAAGACCACTAAAATGAGCCTATTGTCTTTACTGGGACCCAATTTTTTTCTGTCTCATACACACATGGCCCTAAATATAAATATAGTTCATTTTTGTGTAATTGTTGAATAGTTTCCACTTTCCAGAGACTCCAACCTTGGGCATATAGCTACAGAATTAATAACAGCATTATACAAATGGGATAAAACTTCTTGCCAATGTTTAACATAGTTTGCTTTTTTACACATTTGATCCTAAATGAGCACACAGGCATGTATTTTGGCAAAATCTCTGTATTGGCACTGCAATATAACAAGTCTGAATCTATATAAATAAGAGTAAAATTTTTAAAGCTTCATATACTCACTGTGAGTGTTGGGCAGTCAGAGACATTCAGCTCTTGCAGATTTCTACACAGGCCTAAACCGAACAAGTTAAACATCACTAAACAACATAGCACAAATGTTTAAACTTAAAATTTTCCTTCCTACGTTCAATGCAGTGTATTCATTAGAAAACAAACAAAACCCTTGGCAAGTAATTTGTTCTAAGTATATGGTTCCCTTTCCCAGCAACCAATTTCTTCTGGCTTTAAAGTTAAAATATATACACATGTTTATTATCATTTGAGGACTACAGAAGAAAGGGGAAAAAAGGAAAATACTACTTTGGAAAACAGTATATACTTAGAGCTTTTAGATGGGAAGAAAACCAACCTGCTTTTTTTCGTGGCACGACTTTTTTGGGTTTTGTTTTATCATTTTATTGTAAAAATTTTCAAACACAGAAAAGTTGAACTTGAAGAATGGTATACCCGCTACCTAGATTCTATTTATATTCCACTGTATTTGCATCTATACATCCATCTTTCTATCTATCCTTCAATCCATCTTATTTTTTATGCATTTTAAAGTAAGTTACAGACATCAGCACATGTTCCCCTCATACATCAGCATGGTTATTAGAAATAATTCAGCATGCATAATAATTAACAAAATATTTATCTTTTTTTTAAGATCTTATTTATTTCTTTGACAGAGAGAGAGAGACAGCGAGAGAGGGAACACAAGCAGGGGGAGTGGGAGAGGGAGAAGCAGGCTTCCCGCTGAGCAGGGAGCCCAATGCAGGGCTTGATCCCAGGACCCTGGGACCATGACCTGAGCCGAAGGCAGACACTTAACGACTGAGCCACCTAGGCGCCCCTATGATTTGTTTAAATGAGATTTACATACAGTTTACAATGAATTGCAGACAGAGAAGTGGAGGATCGGAATGGCCAAGTGCCTGACTAACTCTGGGACTAGAGGAAACTGCACAGCTGATGGTCTCGCAGGGAAGATTACACATGCACACAAAGATCTGGATAGCAGAGCGTTACCCAGTCTGCACTCCAGTCTATACCGACAGGAAGTAAAACTCCAAATCTGAGACAGAAAAGAAGTATCTAGGGGAGAGGACACAAAACAGTAAAGGGGAGAAATGCGTGAGGCAAAGAGGGGGAAGTCATTCGAGGTGGGGGAGACCCCCATCAAGCAGGAAGACTCCAGGCAGGGGGGTGACCCTGGCATTAACACTGCTACAATGAATAGAAAACACATCTGCTGCTCATAACCACTTAGCCCCACAATAATAACAACAGAAATGCTATTAATTATAAACTGGTTCTGAAAACAATGTAATAACTAAACTGATGATACTAATATTTTTATAGAATAGTTACGTGAGAGTAAGTAATTCGTGCATTCAACAAGTATTTATCAAGAAACCGTTATGTGTCAGAAACTCTACAGGTGCCAAAAATACAGCGGTGAACAAAAAAGATGAAAATCCCTGCCTTTGGGCAGTTCACATCCTAGATGGGGGAGACTGACAGTAAACAAAAGAAGTAAAATATCTACTTTGACAGATGGTGATAAGTACTACGGAGAAAAATAAAAAAGGGAGTGGAGAGAGTGGCTAGCAAGTGGAAAAGGTGCCACTTTAAATAGAGTGCTCAGAGAAGGCTTTGCTGAGGTGACATTCGAGCCAAGATATGCAAGACTTGACAAGGACAGGGCAGTATACTTTGAGCATTTCTGGATCTCACATTCAGTGTGGCTGGTTAACTGGGAGACAGTCCAAGAAAGAAAAAAAATAAGCTGGGGAGGACAGCCATTGGAGACCTACTTTTTTTTTTTGCATGTCTCAAAGCTGTAAGAAGAATCCCTTTAATGTCTTGAATCCAATTGTGCTGATACATTACATGTTTCAGTTTTCCTGATGCTAAGCCCTAACACTGTGGAGTACTTCCCCGGGACCTGGCACTGATGAGTGTCTTCTGTGCATGAGCCTGTTTCATTCTCCCAACAACACTACACGGTATCCTCAGCCCCATTTTACAGATACTGAAGATGAGGTTAAATAACTAGCTTGAGGTCACATAGTTGTTTTTTTGTTTGTTTAGATTTTATTTATTTATTTGTCAGAGAGAGAGAGTGTGTGTGTGTGTGTGTGTGTGTGTGTAGAAGCAGGAGGTAGCCGCAGGCAGAGGGAGAAGCGGACTCCCTGCTGAGCAAGGAGCAGGATGTGGGGCTGGATCCCAGGACCCTGGGAACATGACCTGAGCTGAAGGCAGACGCTTAACTGCCTGAGCCACCCAGGTGCCCCATGAGGTCACATACTTAAGGAATTAGGAAAGTCTTCATTCCAACTCAGGGCCCAAACATTTAGCCACCAAACCAGGCAAGCGGGAGGGTGCACTACACCACTGTTCAGAATGTGTCTTTATTAATTGCAATGTCTTTGCCTAACAAAAACTTATTAAATATCCAATCATTATGTTATACAACTGAAACTAACATAATGTTATATGTCAATTATACTACAATAAAATATATTTATAAAGAAAATGAAATTTTTTTTTTTAAAGCTGCTGTTATTAACACAATGCTCACAATGGTTCTTCATATATTTTTTTCTCTTGCAACCTAGAGACTCCCCTCGTACCTCAGCTGGGTCTCATTGTTCCTGAACTGCATTGGTTAAGATTACCCAACCTTGGATTTCAGAGGAATACTTTTCATTGTTCCGTCTGTCACACCAAGTAATTGGGACCAGCTGGATGTCAGGATGCGCGTGGTTACCGTGGTAATTCTGCTCTTCTTTTGTGAAGCCGCTGAGCTCCGCAAGGCAAGCCCCGGGGGCCCGAGAGGCCGAGCGAATCATGGCAGGGCGGGTGGGAGCAGGAGAGGCTCCAACCCGGTCAAACGCTACGCACCAGGCCTCCCCTGCGAAGTCTACACGTATCTTCACGAGAAATACTTAGATTGCCAGGAAAGAAAACTAGTTTACGTGCTGCCTGACTGGCCTCAGGATTTGCTGCACATGTTGTTAGCAAGAAACAAGATCCGCATATTGAAGAACAAGATGTTTTCCAAGTTTAAAAGGCTCAAGAGCCTGGATCTGCAACAGAATGAGATCTCCAAAATTGAGAGCGAGGCTTTCTTTGGTTTAAATAAACTGACCACTCTCCTCCTGCAGCACAACCAAATCAAAGTCTTGACGGAGGAAGTGTTCATTTATACGCCTCTCCTGAGCTACCTGCGTCTTTACGACAACCCCTGGCACTGTACTTGTGAGATGGAAACGCTTATTTCCATGTTGCGGATTCCAAGAAACCGGAATTTGGGGAACTACGCCAAGTGTGAAAGCCCCCACGAACTGAAAAACAAAAAACTGCGGCAGATAAAATCTGAACAGTTATGCAATGAAGAAGAAAGCGAACAGTTAGACCCGAGACCCCAAGTGTCCGGGAGACCCCCTGTCATCAAGCCCGAGGTGGACACCTCTCTTTGCTACAATTACGTGTTTCCCATACAAACGCTGGACTGCAAACGGAAAGGTTTGTAAGCTTCTTAGTTTTTCCTTTTCGTGGATGATTAAAAATGCTCTTTGAATCTTAGACCCTCCCTCCACTCCACCATGCCTTGGGATTCCTGGTGTCAGTTCCACCAGAGGTCTTTCCCCAATGACAATGGAATTTCCTCCAAGCTTTTCTAGGGTTCAGACTCAACGTGGTTGGTGATTTGGGGGGACAGTAGAGGAGGATAGGAGCTGTGCTCAGGAAGGGCAGCCAGTTGGGTCCTACTCTTGCTAATCAGAAGCTGTGGCTGTCAAGAATCCCCTTTATCTTAAATCACAATGTCATATAATTTAGGTAAACAATTGGGTATAAAAAACAAGTCCAAATGCTGTCTATCTAATGTGACTTAAAGCAAAAACACGGCGTGCATCTGTGGGAAAATTACCTCAAGGGAAATCACATGTGGAAGAGGACAGGCAGGAGCACTGTGAGAGGGAGGCCAAGTGGGCTGTAGTGACCTTGTGTCCGTACTTCTAAGAATCTGGTCTCAAGGTTTTAATAAACGCTTGCTAATATCCTGTATCTTCATTGTTCCCAAATTAAAACCTAAAAATATTGAAAGAACTAAGTTGAAAGTAGTTAATCCAAGAAAACTGAGGCTAAGGAAATCTTTCCAGAATATTACCTACTCTCTAAAAAAATCATTGCTGAGTTTTACAGCCCAGAGTCTTGGTCTGATACTGAGCACGGTCTGCACATGCAGGATTAATTCACAAAATAAGAAAATGGGAAATTTTAGTAATGCTCTTGACAGGTTAGTGTAGATGTTCTTGAAGTATGATCTGGGAACTGCTAATCTACCCTAGGATAACCTGCCATAGGACAGTGTCTCTTTCTTTCTTTCTTTCTTTTTTATTTTTTTTAAAGATTTTATTTATTTATTTGACAGAGAGATATAGCAAGAGAGGGAACACAAACAGGGGGAGTGGGAGAGGGAGAAGCAGGCTCCCCACTGAGCAGGGAGCCCGACACGGGGCTCAATCCAGGACCCTGGGAACAGGGCCTGAGCTGAAGGCAGACGCTTAACGACTGAGCCACCCAGGTGCCCCGGACAGTGTCTGTTTCATTTCTGGCATGGATTAATGACTTATTCATACTATTCAACTAAAGCTAGATGTCATTGGGTTAGGGTCATATCAGAACATGGTGTCATTCCTTCCATTTAGTTTAGGAGGTTTTGCTTTGTTTTGTTTCTTTAAGAACAAAAAGAGAAGGTTAAGAGCAACACAGAAACTCAGGCTCCTTTCAGGGGAACCACAGGCAGGAATTTGTTGACGCTGAAGAAGCAGGCAACCTGAACCAGGAGAAAATCTGTTCATTTATCAGCAAAGAAGTGCTCAAGCCTTGCGCTCCTTCTCAGACTCCAGAGGGGCACCTTGTTAGAGCACACCAAGGCCTTGGGACATGGAAAGGGGTGCTTGCTACAACACCCTGTGAAATGTGTATCATCTGCTGCCATAGGAGAACAATTACGGCATCATAACCAGGGAGATGCCATTCCAGGATCCTCTGAGTTTGAGAGAAAGTGCTCACTCATTGAACACCTACTGTTCTCCAGGTCCTCCACACACATGCTGTTCACAGCTTCCAGGAAAGTAGTAGGATCCCCATTTACAGTTGGGAAAAATGAAGCTTAGGGAGGTTCAGTCATTTGGTTGAGGTTTCGCAGGTAAGCAGCAAAGCAAAGATTCGAACCTTGGTCTGCCTGATCCTGCCGTCTTCCTTAATCTGATCATGTTGAAACAAAAAGCTGCCTCAACAATGGAAGCATAAAGGATTCCAGAAAAGTCAGTGTATGCTGTTTCTCTGCAGCCAGATTGGGTTAGAATTTCCCTGATGTTGTTACAGTGAGTACTTAATATTCCATGCTGAAAAGCATGTGTTACTAGGAGTGCCTTTGTGATGCTTAGATTAAAAACTTAATTTAAAAAAATTAATACCAGAGTTGCTAATCCTAGACTTGGGTTAGAAAAATTACTTGATAGGGGCGCCTGGGTGGCTCAGTCGTTAAGCGTCTGCCTTCAGCTCAGGTCATGATCCCGGGGGCCCTGGGATCAAGCCCCACATCAGGCTCCCCGCTCGGCAGGAAACCTGCTTCTCCCTCTCCCACTCCCCCTGCTTGTGTTCCTTCTCTTTGCTGTATCTCTCTCTGTCAAATAAATAAATAAAATCTTAAAAAAAAAAAAAATTACTTGATATAGCTGAGGCTCTCCCCTCAAGCTAAAGTTAATTTGCACTTGCTACAATAGGTGATAAAGAGAAAATATGTATAGTTAGGTTCATTGATTATCTGAGAAAAATGCCATCAACACAAAATTGAAGACTTCTACAGCTAGATTACACTATAATTTAAGAATAGATAACGTGCAGGCACCTGGGCAGCTCAGTCGGTTAGGCACTGACTCTCGATCTTAGGGTTGTGAATTCAAGCCCTGGGTTGTGAGTTCAAGCCCCGTGTTGGGCTCCCTGCTGGGTGTGGAGCCTACTTTAAAAAAAATTAAAACAACAACAACAAAATAACGTGAAGGGAAATAGCTTCCATTTTTACTGCTTTACTGCTCTTGGTCTATTTCCCTCCACAATGAGCCTATTTCTGCCTTTGTCTTATTTTCCATATTTTTGTCCCATTTTCTTTTGGCAAATGTCAACTTATAAAAACAGATACATTTTTTATTTTTTTCTTTCCTCAACTTATTGTTGTCTAAACACAGCCTTCCAGATATGCCCCATAAATTTGGGATGCAGACAGTGCCCCTTGTTTTAAAATACACATATTATTTGCTGGAAACAATGTAAAGTTTCATGGCATACACACTTTATATATATAATAATACTGGCTCATCCATGAAAGGACAACTCAAGTTCCTCCAGACATTAATGACTACATAAATCAGAGCATAGACCTTTTAGATTACAAAATAAAGGGTAGTTTTGTCTTTTAATATCAATATAAATTGCTTTCACTATGGTTGATATAAATCTATTGATTCAGTTGATTGTTTTTCATCATGGGGGATTGTTGATTCCCATAAGTTTTAAAGGCAATGGTGTTGTCTCTTAAACCTCCTGTACTCCCAGGTACTTCCTGGCACAGGGCCATGTGCTTTAGACGGATGATAATAACTGAGCTGCTTTCTTTGTTCTTGCAAAAGCAATAATTTAAGCAACCTTTAAAAATAAAAATACATAGAATTAAAAATCATGGCTAGAATTCAAGTATGACAATCTGAATTTAATTTACTGTCATTTTCCTTATTCCATTCTATAAATAGATACCAAATGTCAAATATGAAGAATCCCTGCCAAAGTGTAGTAATACTTTTGCTTATGTTCCACATGTTAGATACTATGTAGACTCTAAAGAAGCCTAAAACATGCTAGCAAGAGCAGAACTAGCAGTGGTATTAATTAGCTGTCAACTAAATGCTCCGTGTGCCTAAGACATGGTAGTTTACATGCATTATGTAATTTACTCTTCATAACCTTCAAAGAGCACTATTACTACCCTCATAAAGGAGGAAACAGAAGCTAAGTTGCCCTTCTAAAGTCACACAGGCAGTCCCCAAGCCATTGACCGCCATGCAATGTCATTTCTTCCTTCAAGATTCTAGGTACATCTATTAACCAAGAAAAATATAGAAAAGCTTTCTGGCTGCTTTCTCCCAGTACTGACTCTCCTCTTAGGCTCTGTACGATATACCATGTACAAGAAGCACACAGGAAACTCAAATACAGATTCCCCTAACTCAGGAGTTGTGCCTTTCCTGGCTGACAGATGATGAAAATCAGATGGTGTGCATAGGGTACCCAATATGTGCCAGTTTGACCACACAGACCTCAAAGATCACTGATTTTGCCTTAAACGTTTGACAGCAAGAAAAAGAAATAATAGCTTTATTCACTGGAGGACAGGCACTTGGCCGACAAAACTTAGTCTCTCAAAGGGAACAAATGTGAGATTAGTTGAAAGGCGTGTTTATGCCATATTGAGGTAAATGGATTTGCCAAAAATCCGTGAACGTGAGAGTTGAAAACTGCCTTTTGGCTTCACATTTACCAGAATAATTTACAATTTTTAAGGATTCATTTTACTTCTAAGATTAGGGCTGGGGAGAATTATGCAGGTAAATTGCTCTTAGCTGTCTCTGAAGTTAATTTCACTGCTAGTTTGAACAATGATTAGTAAGATTTTATTTGCAAAAGCAGGGTCATTTATGGCTCTTTGCCTGCTGTTACTGAGCCTTCAGAGTAGTTCTGACATTGCTGACAACTAAGATAGCCCACTAAATGGGAAATTACGTGGAGAAAATTTTCCAGTTTACTTCTCAAACTCAGCAGGTTTTGGTTGGGGAGGGGTAAGGTTGTCAAGGGTGATAATAGAGTAAATGAGGTATTTTTTGAGTGTTCACCAGGAATTTTAAGTAGCAGCAAATAACTCCGTGGTGCCTGGTCTAGAAATGGAGGCATTGACCAAATGTGACTTGTGGCCTGGGGAAATTCGTATTTATATAATCTTTATCAAAGAAACACACACTTAGCATCAATATTTGCAATTCTCATTCAAGTTTAAGATAAAAGAACTAAAGAACTGTTTTTACTCATCAGTATAACAAATAAGATTTTTCCATGTTTTTCTAAGCCATACGAGTAAAGGCTTTGGGTTGCATTTCCTGGTTTTACTTGTGGATCCTATTTTTACCCTATTCTTACTGCTGACAATGCCAAAGTTGGTTCTGCAATTCATAGTCCCTTTCTAGCATCCACAGGCCCATCACACTGCTTAAGTTGGATTTCAGGGAGTTCTCATAAACATTTTTTTCTACCCATTAATTTGTGGTTTACTCACTTCAGCTTGTCCTACAGTGGTTGCTTGGGAGGTCTCTGTCATCCACCCCATGTCCAACCCAGCAGATGTGGGTTCAGCAAGCAAGTCCTGATAAACAGCCTGCTTTCCAGAACCTAGGAGATACTGCCTATGGTGGCAAGGAAGACCTATAGTCCTTAATGGCTTTATTAGACCTTAATGAGGACTTGGGCTTTTATTCATAGTGAGATGGGAACAACAGGAGGATTCTACCGTCTGGAGGACTGGAAGCCATCTGGGAAAATGACATGATCTATGTTTTGACTGTATCACATGGGCTTAGGACACTTTGGGGATAATCCAGACAAGAGCTGATAGTGGCTTAGCAGCGGAGTAACTAAGAAGAGGTGAGATCCTGAGTATTGTGAAATAAAACCCTATTCTGCTTCTGAAACCTAAGAAAATGCCACAGACATTTTCAATAATTATTCCAAACATTTAATGTCAAAAAATTATTTCTTTGATCTGTCCTCAGTTGTCTCCATGGTTTTTAATTTTGCTGGGATCTCCATCTCCTTGTTTACATGTAGGACCCAAGAGAGAATATAGCTCTCCAGTTAGGGTCTTGATGATCATAAAGGGAGGATTACCTCATTGTTGCAACATTATAATAAGTTCAAGTCTTAAAATCTTTAAGCTTTCAATATATTGGCAGACAAAATTCTAGGTCAAACAGAACAATGCCTTACCAAAGGACAAAAATGAGATCACTCCCTATTTTAAAATCATTTTTATTACAAGAGTCCTTAGTATTCTTAAATCATTAAACTCAACACTTAATTAGCTTTTATTATTTATAATGTATTATCTGTTGCTGACTATGATAAATTACCGCAAAATTTAATGGCTTGAAACACACATTTATTATCTCACAGTTTCTGTGGATCAGGAAACCAGACCAGCTAGGTCCTCTGCTTCCACATCTTTCACAAGGCTGCAATCAGTGTATTGACCAGGACTCATACCTATGGTCTCATCGAAGGCTCAACTGGGAAGACTCTTCCTCCAAGCTCATATGGCCATTGGCAGAATTCAGTTCCTAAAGGGTTGTTGGACTGAGGGTCTGAATTCCTTGCTGGCTGTTTGCCAGAGGTCACCCTTAATTTCTGGCCACATAGGCCTCTCCAGTATGACAGCTTACTTCGTCAAAGTCAGCAGAAGAGAGTCTGCTGGCAAAATGAAAGTCACAATTTCTTGTAACCTAATTGTGGAAGTGACATCCAATCACATTTGCTGCATTCTATTGTTGGAAGCAAGTCACTAGGTTCAGGCCATATTCAAGGGGAGGGGTTGACACAAGGGCATACGTATCAGTAGAGAAGAACATTGAGTGCCATTTTAGAAGCTGTCTGCCACATACCATTGTTTATTTAGGATGTATTAGGCATTGTCCTAAGCCTCCACCATGAAGCTTCTAGGGTGGGGAAGGTACAAAAATGAAAGCAATCTGTAAAATGTATACTATGTCTGATGGTGAGGACTTACCAATTGAGGAAAAGCAGGTAAAGGTAGTATTAATGTTAATGCCCAATTGAAAACTGGGAGATGTCATTGTAAATATAGAGCTAGGAAGGTCTCATGGCCACCCCAATATATTGACTCCACCTCAGTTGTTCCCCCATTCCAACTTCAGCCTTTGCCAGTCTTGAGAATTCTAGGGCAGATGGAACAGCATAAATGGGTCAGAAAGTTCCCAGGAACAGGCAGCAGAGCATAGTGGATAGAAGTATATATTCTGAAGCTAGCATGTGTGTTTAAATCCTAGGGCTATGACTATGGGAAAATTGTGCCTCAGTTTCCTCATCTGTAAAATGAGAATAATAATAATACTTAGTCCATAGTGTTCTTGTCACTTAATACTTGTTAGAACACCTAGAACAGTTCCTGCACATAGATATCAAGATACTGAGATCCCATCAAGAAGAGAAAGCAAATTTAGCAATGAGGAGGATACTAAAGAACGAACTACCAATGCCATTCCATTTAAGACCATGGATTCTGTGTATTAAAAGAGGGAAAAAACAAGCCTGAGTCTTTATGAAAGTATATTATGGGATAAGTTCTAAATACCAGAGGGGTTTTTTGGGGTGTTTTTTTTTTTTTTTTTACTATTTTGAAAAAATTATCAGCAATTCAATTATTCTGTACCAAAAAGGGCATTATGGATAAATGGATACCACCTATTATAAGCTTATTTTACTGTACCCAGTTCAACAAATTTTATTCAGAAAGCCTTTGGGCCACGCTATTTCTCAGATGTCAATTAATCTGGACATTTTACTGCTTCTCGTTTTCTTTTGTGGAAACAGGTATGTGTCTCTTCAAAGTTTTCACTTGCTTTACTTAAAATTAAATAAAACCTTAGAATATTTTGCTAAAGAGAAAGTACAAATACTACACTAAAATATAACATAAACACTATATATTTTTAAAAGCATGATTTAAAGAGAAACAAATAGTAAAGACAAATTAGGTGAGCCCTGATTTCCTGTTCACCTGTGAAAAAGAACCTGGACTCTTTTTCCAGAGGCTTTTTCTATAGTAATAATAACAATAATACTGTTATTGTTGTTCCTGAGGAATCCAGGCATCTAGGAGTGGTGGAGTATAAACTAAATCACAAGGATTCAGGGAATATGTGGTGATGCGGAAGCAGAGGCAACAAGTCAAGACAACGCTTTTCTCAAATTTTAGCATCCAAGGAAAGGAGCAATAGGAGAGGAGCTTGAGGGCCATCAAGGTCAAAAGCTTTTTGTTCTCTTTTTAGGGTGGAGAGACCTGCGCTTTTTTGTTGGCAGAAGGAATCGAAAGAGAGGGATGAAATGAAAATACAACAGAGAGGCAATAGTTAATAGTGAAAACTCCTAGAGCAGGTGGGAAGGGATTGGGAGGGGACACACATAGAGTGATGTGATTGGCTTCATTTCCTTTTAGCTTTCTTTTTTTTTCCTAAAGCTTCCCAGGTGCTTCTAACAGACAGCCAGGAGGGAGCCCCACTGCCTCACCTGATGCCTGCTGTCCTCTTGATTTCTTGCCGCCACCTCAAGGACACTTCTCTGAATAGCTCAGCAAGGAGGGATACCCGTTCCTCTGCGTGTGATGCACCTGGTCCACAGGGCCTTGGTGGAGTTAGCACATTCTAAGTCTTGTTCATACCAGTGTTCTTCGGCTTTAGATAATTCCATTCCCCTTTAAGAGCCGACTCTTCAACCACAGGTGGAAGAGTGACAGAGAATATGGCGTGAGGGGAAACCTCGATAACCGGAATGTTATTAATTTTTCAGAGCTGAAGAAAGTTCCAAACAACATCCCTCCAGATATTGTTAAACTTGACTTGTCATACAATAAAATCAACCAACTTCGACCCAAGGAGTTTGAAGATGTTCATGAGCTAAAAAAATTAAACCTCAGCAGCAATGGCATTGAATTCATAGATCCTGGTAAGTTCCACAGAATAATAGCCCTTTAAATGGGTGATGGGTATTCTTTGATTTTTTTTTCCTTATGACAACATTTGTGGTAAATGCAAAAACTAAATAATAAAAAGGTTAAATTAAACATGCTGCCTAAATTAGAACTTGTTTGGCGCTCAGAGAAATATTTACCAAAATGTTGCTTTATGAAGGTTATAATATTATATATTACCAAGCAACAGTTATTCAGTTGGTCCAAATAAAAGTGTTTTTTGTAGAATAGATTTTAAAAAGAAGAATATGTGGTCAGTAATATGTTAAACAGATAGTGATTTTTAAAGGGAAATTCAGATTTGGTATTTTCTTTGCTATCCATTAAGTCCCAACTTGTTTAAGGCAAGACTTTAACGACTTGCTTAAAGTAAACTTGAGGGGATGGGGCACCTGGGTGGCTTAGTCGGTAAAGTGTCAGCCTTCGCCTCAGGTCATGATCCCAGGGTCCTGGGACTGAGCCCCGGGTCCGGCTCCATGCTCAGCAGAGAGCCTGCTTCTCCCTCTCCCCCTGCCCCTTTCCCTGCCCCCCAGCTGCTCATGCTTTCTCTCTCTCTCAAATGAACAAATAAAATCTTTAAAAAATAAATAAACTTGAGGGGTGCCTGGCTGGCTCAGTCAGTGGAGCGTGCAACTCTTGATCTCAGATCGTGAGTTTGAGCCCCACATTGGGTGTAAAGATTACTAAAAAAATAAATAAAACTTTAAAAAAGGTCTACCTTTGGCTCAGGTCTTGATCCCTGGGTCCCTGGATGGAGCCCTGCATCGGACTCCCTGCTCAGGGGGAGTCTGCTTCTCCCTCTGCCCCTTCCCCTGCTCATGTTCTCTCGCTCTCTTTCTCTCAAGTGAATAAATAAAAAAATGTTTAAAAAAGAATTTTAAAAACTTTAAAAAAAATTAAAATAAACTTGAAAATTTTTCTGCTAAGCACCAAGCTCATAAATTAAGATAAAATGTGCTCAAGCCAGAGCCAGATGTATTTTATCTAATCCTAGATCCAGATTAATTCTCTTTCCCATCCTTCAAATCTCCTCCCCATTTGCTAACAAGAAGCAAAGCCTCTGGCAAAAATGAGGATGGTACGTTATATAAGCACACTGGATTTGGAAAGAACTGAGAATTACTGCAATTTTGATCAGATTTGTAACATACATATTTTCATAGTGCTACTTCAATTTGAAAAATCCTATCTATAAAAATTATCTTAATATTATTAATAATTCAGTGTTAATATCATAAATATTTTCAGTTCAATTGTTACTTCTGCATTTCTTACTGGTAATTTAATACCATTAATAGAACAGTAGGATTTTAACATTGTAGAAAGTGAAAATTGAGAATGAATGTTCTGGAGCTACAAAGGCGTATTTTAGTGTTAGTAACATCTTTTTAAAATATTAAGAAATGATAATTTAAAATTTTCCCACAATAACAACACCATGCTACACTTACACCTTAGCCTGTATAGATGATGTAAACCTGGGGGTATCTTTAGGTTGTGAGGTCAAAAGCAATTTTCATTTCACAGTGAGTAAGAATACAACAGAGACATCCTTCTCCCAGTTGAAGCAATCATCATGTTAGTGTGGCGGTCAGTCACTGGTAGCCAGTCTCCACAAAGCTAGGCCACAGTGTAAAGAGTCTGGAAGCGGAGACCCTCCTCTCTTGCTGCATGAGAACCAAAGAGTTGCAAGACAAGCATGCCTTGTCCCGGGGCCCTGGGCTTACACCCATCAAAAGTATCCATGCAATTGAGTTTTAGAGTTACGTCTAAAAGAGACTAAAATGTTTGTTATTCTATGGCCTAACTTAAATTTATTAAAATAGTGAATAATGGTACAACAATATCTTCATTGTAATGGAAGCACAGTCTGTAAAGAAAACTAGAGAGAAATGAGAAAACAATGCAAAGATAGATAATACTGCAAAATGGGTTTATTTCTAGTGATGTTTTTCCCTCATCAGTTATGAAATTCCCATAATTGCAAGGATTCCTTTACCATCCTTGAGATCTCCTGAAGGCCTCTCAAACTCGTTTACCTGGTGTGTTTTCCTTGCTGACACACACGATGAACTGTTGTTCTTTTTTTTTTCTCAATTCAGTCCCGGGAAAGTATTTTCTACATTAACAAATATATGTTGAGCACCTACCGAACGTCAACCACTTTCCTGGAACAAAAAGTATCTCAGCTCTTCAACAAGTCAAAATGGCCTAAAGAGGTTTTAAAAATAAAAGACCTTCAGGGCGCCTGGCTGGCTCAGTCAAGTAGACTGTGCCACTCAATGTCAGTGTTGTGAGTTCAAGCCCCATGTTGGGCAGGGAGCCTATTTAATTTTTAAAAAATACCACAAAGATTAAAGTCCTTCTATATTTCAGGACCGATGAGCTGAAACAGAGCCAAAGTAGACTTAAGTAAATACTTATGCTGGTAGGTACACAAACGCAATGAGATTTACTGGTTTTAAAAGGCACGAAGTAACAATCTCATGAAATGCCAGACTTTCCGGCCGAAGAGAGAAAGAAGACACCCTGTTAGGGGTTTTAGCTCCTTTAAGAAGCAAATGAAATCCACCTTTCCCAAATGCTTGAATACACAGGGTTTAAGTAAAAACTATAGTGCTTGCAAAATAAAATCGAGGAATGGGTTCACATGCTTTCAGTCTGAAGGGCTGCCTTGTTTTGAGGAAAGGAAATTGTGAGATGGTTGGTTCACGGAATGTTGGCCAATAGGGGAAGAAATGCAGTGTCTTCAGAACTGTTATTACCCGCGCTGATCTTTTGCTCCTCCCCAGCCGCCTGCCCGATCCCAACTCTCCTATCCAGGCCATTGCTTTCGCACCAAGATAGAAAGAATTCTTTTTAGGGGAAGTTACGAGTTTTGTCTGAAAGCAAATGACATGAAGATGGCTCATGGTATTGGTATCAGAGCACATCTTCCCAATTCAAAATAAAGGCATTATTGTATGCCCCGAGTATTTTAAAACAGTAATGAGAAAATGCTTGAAATGGAAATAAATATTTGAAATCAAGGTTGACCAATAAGTTCCAGGTTTAGTCCACATCAACTGAAATAGGGATGATCTAGGTTTAGATTTCTTTCTTTATTCCCGGAGGGAAAAAAAAAAAAGAGGTTTTTGTTGTCTTATTTTTGTGTTATATGTTTGATATTTGTTAATTACCGACCCTCCAGCAGAATTAAATCCATGTGGATTCAAAGCTGACAGCTACCATAGCTTGCCAAAACACAACCAGAGGTTTTCAAAATGTTGATTAAAATTGTTTCATTTTGGACTCTACAGGAATATAGTTCCCTCCCCCTAAACAGAGAAAGGGCTGTTTTCGCAGCATTTTGAGTTTGCTGATATCCCAGGAAATGTCAGATTCATCACCATACACATTTTTTCATTGTTTATGCACTTATGTCTTACATTTGAAATATTTTCCTAATTCATGCTTTTTTTGATGGCATCTTTGCAATGAGTATTTAAAAAATGCACTTGAGCCCAGAAAACATTTTTTAGAAAGCTAACATAAAACTGATTTTTCAAATAAAATATTGTATTCTAGTCAGTTAAATCCAGGAAAAAGCTTTGTGTGAGTAAAAACACACTTCAGAATTTTGCATTTAGACATGTATACTGTTAGGAAAATTTAATTAAAACCAAAATTTCCCAACACAGAAATTCTCTCCACAAAGGTAGTAGAGGGAAAGAAAAAAAAAAAAAACGCTTTTATTATTGAATAAGCATTAAACCAGAATGTGATGCACATCACAGGAAATCTTCTAAGAGATTGCAAAGACAGAAATCTTACTCTTTTATATAGCCAAGCAGACAACGCAATACATGCATGTTTTCAGGGTAAATAACTAGTCCTTAAGTGAAAGGACTTGACAGCATTATTTGTCATACATGGTGCATCCTAACTTGATCTGGTAATTGAGGTGACCAATTGGCTTTATCCAGAGAAAAACAAACTCCATCTTTATATGAAGAGATGGTTTTGCAACTAGCAGCAAGGCCCCTTGGGTCCCACAGAAACTGGAAGATAGGGCTGCTATCTCCCTTGATGTTTACATTTCAAAAGAGATGGTTCTCAAGTCCTTGGGAAAGACCTTCCTGGCTCTCAAAGTTGACAGAAGCCCTAGTCAATCTTGTAAAGGATATGGATGCATTTCAGAGAGTATAAAGTACTTAAAATTACAAGTTTTCTCAAGTAAACGCTCTGCGAAAAAGGAGAGGAAGGCAATCTCTTTTCTTTATTTTTCAACCAGGAGAATTAAGTCTCTTATTTTTTTTGTATTTGTCCTGATAATACGCCCTACAGTTGGATGTGACCCAGCTATTCATTGCGTTAATAAATATTTTCTGTTTCTAGCTGCTTTTTTAGGACTCACACATTTAGAAGAGTTAGATTTATCCAACAACAGTCTACAAAACTTTGACTATGGAGTATTAGAAGACTTGTATTTTTTGAAACTCTTGTGGCTCCGAGATAACCCTTGGAGATGTGACTACAATATCCACTACCTCTACTACTGGTTAAAGCATCACTACAACGTCCACTATACCGGCCTGGAATGCAAAATGCCTGAAGAATACAAAGGGTGGTTTGTGGGAAAATACATTCGCACTTACTTCGAAGAATGCCCCAAAGACAAATTACCAGCATACCCTGAAACATTTGACCAGGATACGGAAGATGAGGAATGGGAAAGAATACATAGGGATCACACAGCAAAGAAGCAAAGTGTAAGAATCACTATAGTGGGATAACTGGGAAATTGTTCTCAGGTTTTGTGTTTGCTAGACCGATGTCAGAAAACCACATGTTTACATTGGGATTAACATGTTGCCTATTGATGCAGGGTTATCCAGCTAAAGGAAGGGTCCCTTAATTAGTAGTAGTAGTATTGTGAGAATTCTAGCCCTCAAGGGAATACTTTCATCCTGCTTTCCTGCCTGTTGCAGACCGGCCTTCAGTGATGATTCCGCACTGGTCAACTGCAGGATTTGGGTCCTAATGATGACATTGGAATTTCATAATGTCCTGTATAAATGTTTTTACTGCTTTTTGAAAATAAAAAAAAAAACTTGGTTCATTTTTATATGCCTTGTGATAGCTGCTGGTGCATACCTAAAGATCAAAATGAAAATATATGAACGCTTAATAAATATAAAATATCATTCTCTCCCTCCGCCCTTCCCACTTTTTTTTTTTTTTTTTTCAGTAAGTCAGCTTATACATAGAATAAAATCCCATTTCAGACTCCTGTGCATTCCAAAATGAGGTCCTGGTATTCTCAAATTCTCAAGTACTCTTTACTGATTCTTGCAAACAACTGTCAAGCTAGACCTGAAGGAGAATTGTCACAAGCAAATAAATAGAGAATCTGGAAATTGTATTGGAGACTGGTCAGAAGATGGGACTCCGAAGAATTTGCAGATGGTGTGAAACATTACGAAACATGAGCAACGAAGAGGTATAAACTCTAGAGAATGTGGAAATAGCACTGAGTTTTGAACAGAGTTCAGACTAGAAAGCCACCTGCCAGTGGGAAGGGCCTGAGCTCTTCAATATGTCAAGCATAAAGCAAAGGATGAAGTTAGAATTCAGGGTCAGGACTGGGGATGAGGCAGAAGCCAGCAGGAGGCAGTGATCTCAAAAGCAACCTAGTAAAGAGGTGGTGTCCAAAAGAGCCCCATGATTTGGGTTTGCAGGTTAAAATTAGCTCACCCAGGGAAACGGATCATCAGAAAAAGAGGAAATACCTGGAGAATAACCCCATCAGCTAGTGTTTTGATAGATAGCTGTACTATTAGAAAAATTAAAATATGTATATATATACATATCCTTAAAAATGCCACTTCTTCATTTTCATAGAAATTTCCCTTTCACTCTGAGTTGAATACATTTTCATTTCACATGTATATAACAAAGTTTAGCAAATGGTCTTACTGGATACTTGCACAAAGCATAAAAGCTGATATACGACAAATAGTACTGAGCATTTCTTAAGCACCGACTAGATACTAGACACTGTGCTCAAAGCTTTACATATTCTAATTCTCACAAGATCCCTCTGGGGTAGGTAATATTATCTGCCTTTTCTAGATGAGGAATCCAAGGCTTAGAGTTTAGGTAACTTGGACACAGTCACAGAGCTGGCAGGCGGCCTAGCCAGCATTCAGGTCCATCAAGCCCTTTGTGCTGTGCAGGACTCTGCCCATTTTGCCAGTGGTTTGGATTAGGGGTAGAGACTTACACATACTCGGTCTCAAGGCAAATCCTCACCTTATTCACTGTGAGGTAATAAAGGGAGCTGTTAAATCTGTTACTAGAGTGTTAATGTTCATGAACGCTCAGAGTAACATACTAAGAACACAAGACCTATTTCAGGTCTGATGGTGGAGAAAGCCTAGGTGGGAGACTGAGGCACACAGTGGGGACACAAGGGTTCTAGAAAGAAAGGAGATTAAATCTGATTCAGAGAAAGGGCTCAAGTTACTCTCTGGTTCCATTTTTGGAGGCTAGTTGGAGATTTTATTGGTTGATTTTTATATTCAGTGTCATCTTCCAGATCTATTTGGAAATAAAGCTCTGAAACACATTGCAATAGAAATTGATCCATACTATTCAAAAATAAGTTAGAGTTGCTAATATCTCCCAGGACCAAAATTGAAGTACATTTTTTAAAGCTTAGGATTTGCCCCTTCTCTGTATCAGAGTTTATACTTTTCAGGAAAACAGAGTTAATCAATGATGAATTGAACATTTAGGTACCTCGTCTCCTGCCGATTTCTTGAGAGTTGAATAACTTGTCTTTGGACCTTTCTTCTGTTCAATAGATGATGAAGGTCAGGAGATTTAAAAAATAAGTATGTTTTGTGGCAGTCAAAAATATAATCCTGAGATCTACATATTTGAACATACATGTTTAAATGTAACAATTATTTATCCAATACTCAAGTAATATTTGGATAAATACTCAAGTTCTGTTTTGTTCTGTTTGTTTTAACTTTCCTACTAGTCCTCAAATTCCCTGATTTTTCTGAAGTAAATAAGATTCACTGCAAGCTGAGGTCTCTTGAGTCCTAAGTCTGAGTCATTTCTGACCTAGCCTGGTTATTTGGGAAAGATACTTAACATTAAGCAGTTCAGATTTTTCATTTACTAACCATTCATCCTCTGGGGCTTACGCCCAAGATCAATTAATGTCTGTTTCTGAGGAATCCGTTTCTCCTACTCTGGCAAATAGAAGCAAATCAGTACTGAAAATCTACTTGCCTAAATTCGATGAGACGTCGAGGCTCCTCTCTTCAAGAGGTGGGGGGGAGGGTGTTGGTGAGTGGAGGGGAAAATGTAATCTGTGACTAACAAATCAGTGTAAATACTAGAGTGAATAAGAACAACACGAATGGGGCAGGGAGACTGGCAAATTACTTCATAATTTTGTTCAAAACATTTCAATATTATGTCTTATAAATTCTAGAAACATAAACATGTAACTACAGGGGTAGTCACACGTCAAAGCTTCTTCTGAACTGCTCATCTTGCCAGTCACCGAGTGAGTGGAGAAAAATTTCAGCCAAGTGGAGCCTCTCATCCCCAATATATCTATTTTACTAAAGCACAACACAACTCCTGAACTTAGAAGTCACTTGTGTCCCCGTGACAAATGTTTGCTGAAGTGTTTTAGTATATACTCTGCACACTTAATTGTCACAATATTATAGCAAGCATTTTTCTCCCCTGCCCTCAGCTACCTTTTAAACATTTTAAGATAACAGTTTAAAGTTAATTTTATTCTAAGGTTTTTGCAGGCAAGGATTTTGTATAACTCTTGTGGTCATTCAGCCAAACAGCTCCAATGATTAGCCAATATTTACCTTCAGTGTAGCAATCAGAAAGTCAAACTTCTTGCCAAAAAGTGTGTAATTCTAGACACACCAATAGATTGACTGACCTTAGCTGGGAGAAAAAATTGAAAAGCTGAAACATCGCTGAGATTGGTTTTTTTTTTTTTTTATTTGACAGAGACAGAGATAGCGAGAGCAGGAACACGAGCAGCGGGAGTGGGAGAGGGAGAGCAGGCTTCCCGCCGAGCAGGGAGCCCGATGCGGGACTCGATCCAGGGACTCCAGGATCATGACCTGAGCCAAAGGCAGACGCTTAACCGACTGAGCCACCCAGGCGCCCCTCCCCAAAGCCACTCTTAAGCATGACACACAACCTATATTTTCACTCACAACATCTAAAACCTTCTAAATTTGGTGAAAATCTGCCCAGCCATTTTTTACATTGTAATTACAGATACAAAGAAATTTAATTTTTTTTTTTTTTAAGATTTTATTTATTTATTCATGAGAGACAGAGAGAGAGAGACAGAGGCAGAGCGAGAAGCAGGCTCCACGCGGAGCAGGGAGCCCGACGTGGGACTCGATCCCAGGACCCCGGGATCATGACCTGAGCCAAAGGCAGACGCTTAACGACTGAGCCACCCAGGCGCCCCGTGATTGGGTTTTTATCTTTGACATACTCAGGGTAGCTGGAATTAAAACTGATTTCATTAAATAATCTTTAGCAAATTAAAATATCATAAAGATGAGATAGGTAGTACATTTACTTCCTTAGAAAGCCAAGGTCTACTCAGGCTTGCATGTTTAATTTTTTCTGTGATAAAGACTTTTGTACTAAGAAATACAGAATTACACTTCTAGATAAATGTGAATTTATTTTTTTTAAATTTTTTTAGAGCGAGAGGAGGTGGGAGGACAGAGGGAGAAGGAGAGAGAGAATCTTAAGCAGGCTCCACACCCAGCATGGAGCACAACACGGGGCTTGATCTCACAACCCTGAGATCATGACGTGAGCCGAAATCAAGAGTCAGTCACTTAACTAACTGAGCTACCCAGGTGCCCCAGATAAATGTTAAATATTTTTAATATTTGATGTAAAGAACATATGCCATTGCATAGTACAGAATTGTTTATTGTTTGGCCCTCTCTGTATTCTCTACACAAGTTGCAACTTCATGTTGCCCATTTCCTCTCCATCCCAAACTTCCCAGTGGACTTTGTGTCTAGGCATCAGGAAAGGTATTTATGTGGAAACAGATAAAAAAAAGAAATCTAGGGCAAGTTATAGCTGTAAATGTCAACATTTTAAAAGAATATAGACTCAGTAACCTAAATTTCCACCTTAAGAAACTAAAGATGAGCAAGAAAATCCAATGCAAGCAGGTTAATAAAGATTGGAGTGGGGATAAAATAGAAAATAGAAAAACAATAGAATCAATAAAAATCAAAGTTGATGTTTGAACACTCATGTTCATAGCAGCATTATTTCACAACAGCCAAAAGTCCACTGATGAGTGAACAGATAAACAAAATGTGGTATATACAGCTAATGGAGTATTTTTCACTCTTAAAGAGGAGGGAGATTCAGATATGAGCTGCCACATGGGTGAAACTTAAAGACATGATGCTAAATGAAAGAAATCAGGCTCAAAAGGGCAAATATTGTGTGATTCCACTTATATAAGGTAGTCAAATCCATAGAGGGAGAAAGTAGAATGGTAGTTGCCACAGGTTGGGAGTAGGGGGAAATGGGGAGTTAATATATAATGGTTCAGCGTTTCAGTTTTGCAAGTTAAAAAAAAAAACTTTTTGAAAAGGTTCTGGGGGCGCCTGGGTGGCTCAGTCAGTTAAGCATCTGACTTCAGCTCAGATCATGATCTCAGCTTACTGGGATCAAGCCCCACATTGGGGGGGTCTTCACTCAGTGTGGAGTCTGCTTGTCCCTCTCCCTCTGCCCTTCCACCCGCTCATGCTCTTTCTCTCTCAAGTAAATAAATAAAATCTTTAAAAAAGAAAAATTCTGGGGGAGCTGGGTGGCTCAGTGGTTGGGCGGCTGCCTTCAGCTCAGGTCGTGATCCCAGGGTCCTAGGATCGAGCCCCACATTGGGCTCCCTGCTCAGCGGGAAGCCTGCTTCTCCCTCTCCCGCTCCCCCTGCTTGTGTTCCCTCTCTCTCTCTCTGTCTCTCTCTTTCTCAAATAAGTAAATAAAATCTTAAAAAAAAAAAAAAAGAAAAAGAAAAATTCTGGAGGTGGATGGTGATGATGGTTCCACAACCATGTGAATGCACTTAATGCTACAGAACTGTACACTTAAAATGGTTAAAATGGTAATTTTTGTGTTATGTATATTTTACCATAATAAAAAAACTAAAAAGTTGGTTGTTTGAAATGGTCAACAAAAATTAACAAACCTGTAGCTAGACTGATCAAGAAAAACAAGGGAAGACTAAAATTTCTAAAATTAGAAATGAAAGTGCATGCATTACTACTTGCTTCACAGGAATGAAAAGGATTATAAGAGAATACTATGAACAATTGCACTTCAACAAATTAGGTTACCTACGTTGGAACTGACAAATTCCTAGGAACACACAAGCTATCAAACTTGACTCAAGAAGAAACATAAAATCTGAATAGATCAGTAACAAATAAGGCTATTAAATCAGCAATCAAAACACTTTCAACAAAGAAAAGCCTAGGACCAGATGGCTTCAGTGGCAAATTCTACCAAACATTTAAAGAATAACATCAATCCTCAAACTCTTTCAAACTATAGAAAAGGAGAAAATAGCTCCTAACTCATTCTGTGAAGCCAGTATTAGCCAATAAAGAAGCCAAAGACCTCATAAGAAAGGAAAACTACAGAACAATATTCCTTTTAAATATAGATGCAAAAATCCTCAACAAAATATTAGCAAAGAAAATACAGCAGCATATTATAAGGATTATACACAATGAACAAGTGAGATTGTTCCCAGGAATGCAAAGATGGTTCAACATACAAAAATCAATGTAATAACAACATATTAATAGAATGAAGAAAAAAATTTCAGTTGATATGGAAAATGCATTTGACAAAATTCAACACCCTTTTATGATTAAAAAAATTCAACAAACTAGGAATGAAAGCCTCCAGAGATACATGCCCTGCCATTTCTCAGAAACTCACCCCAGTGTTCAACCACCATTGCTAACATGAAAATATTAGGCCAAACCAAAACTTTGAATGTTGCATCTTGAGTCCATTTTCTTTCTTCAAAAAACAGATTTTTTTAATAGTCCATTTTTCTGGAGGCAGTGAGTTTGGGTGACTAGCACATTTTCTTTAAAGTTTTTGTTTAAATTCCAGTTAGTTAACACACAGTATAAGTAGTTTCAGGTATACAATACAGTGATTCAATGCTTCCATACAATACCCAGTGCTCATCACAAGTGCATTCCTTGATCCCCATCACCTATTTAACCCCTCTCCCCACCTAACTCCCTCTGGTAACCATCAGTTTGTTCTCTATAGTTAAGAGTCTGTTCTTAGTTTGCCTCTCTCTTTCTCTTTTTTCCCCTTTGCTCGTTTGTTTTGTTTCTTAAGTTCCACATAAGTGAAATCATATGGTATTTGTCTTTCTCTGATTGGCTTATTTTGCTTTGCATAATACTCCCTAGTTCCATCCATGTGGTTGCAAATGGCAAGATTTCGTTCTTTTTTATGGCTAAGTAATATTCCATTGTGTGTGTGTGTGTGTGTGTGTGTGTGTGTGTGTGTGTGTATAACCACATCTTTATCCATTCATCAATCAATGGACACTTGGACTGTTTCCATAATTTGGCTATTGTAGGTAATGCTGCTATAAACTAGGTGGCTAGCACATTAAAGTTTACAATTATTTTGTTAAATCTTTATTACTAATAAAGTTATAAGTTCATTCAAGATGGCAGACTAAGCACATATTTCAGCTTTCCTCTCCTACCCAAATTCCAAGAAATTATTTTTTTTCAAAAATCTGTAATATCCCTGGAAAACAAAGCAGGAGTGGTATTGGTGGATCAGACATTAATAGTTCCTAAAAATCCAAAGGCAGACATGACGAGATTGAATGAAGAACAAGCAAAACATGGCTGCTGTAAAAAAAGGAACAGCACTATATGCCTATACAGGGTGTATGCCAGGAATAAAAGATGTAATAATAGTAACACTATTCTCATTAAAAATATGAAAAAGGAGTAAAGAATGAGACAAGATGGCTGCATATCCCTGCTACTGAAAAAAAAAAAAAGAAAGAAAAGATATAAGGATTGGAATGAATGGAAATAAATGACCTGCCTAGAAAACCCCAAAGAATCAACTGGCAAACTATTAAAACCAAGAAAACAATTTAATATATAATCAAATACAATAACATCATGTAAAAACTATAGCTCTTTTCAGCATCAGCAACCAGTCAGAATTATCCCATTTGGTATATTTTCTTTACTTTTTCAATTAAAAAAATTACAGGTACAGTTGAAACTCCTTGTGGCGCCTGGGTGGCTCAGTCGGTTAAGCATCCGACTCTTGATTTCTGCTCAAGTCATGATCTTAGGGTCGTGAGATCAAGCCCCACTTCGGGCTCTGGGCTGGGTGTGGAGCCTGCTTAAGATTCTCTCTCTCCCTCTCCTTCTGCCCCTCCCCCACCTTCTCTCTCCCAGAAAGAAAGAGAGAGAGAGAGAAAGAAAGAAAGAAAGGAAGGAAGAAAGGAAGGAAGGAAGAGAAAGAGAAAGAAAGAAAGAAAGGAAGGAAGAAAGAAAGGAAGGAAGGAAGAGAAAGAGAAAGAAAGAAAAAGAAGAAAGGAAGAAAGAAAGAAAGAAAGAAAGAAAGAAAGAAAGAAAGAAAGAAAGAAAGAAAGAAAGAAAGAAAGAAAGAAAGAAA